>NC_141874.1:462832529-463135559 GCF_056163025.1 Triticum urartu | reverse complement strand
CTTCATCTAGCACATTTGGCAGGTGCTCTCTTTGCGAGCCGTTAGTCTCATGGAACCGCACATCCACAGTTTCAACCACTTTATAGTAAAAGAGGTTGAAGACTCTGTAGGAGTGCGAATCCTTTCCATATCCAAGCATAAAACCTTCATGTGCTTTCGGTGCAAATTTTGAAGTGTGATGTGGATCCTTGATCCAGCACCTGGCACCAAATACTCTGAAGTAACTGACATTTGGCTTCTTGCCAGTAAGGAGCTCATAGGATGTCTTGTTCAGAAGCTTGTGAAGATAAACACGGTTGATGATATGGCATGCAGTATCAATGGCTTCAGGCCAGAACTTTCTTGGAGTCTTGTATTCATCGAGCATCGTCTGGGCCATCTCAATAAGTGTTCTGTTCTTGCGTTCCATGACGCCATTCTGCTGCGGCGTGTACGGAGCTGAGAATTCATGAGTGATGCCCAAAGTATCAAGATAAGTGTCTAGGCCAGTGTCCTTGAATTCAGTGCCATTGTCACTTCTGATGTGCTTGATCTTGACGCCATAGTTGTTCATGGCTCGATTGGCGAAGCGTCTGAAGGCATCATGCACGTCAGTCTTGTAGAGTATTATATGCACCCAAGTATATCTTGAATAATCATCAACAATGACAAAGCCATAGAGACAAGCAGTAGTAGTAAGAGTTGAGTAGTGAGTGGGACCGAAGAGGTCCATGTGGAGCAGTTCGAAGGGTTGAGTGGTTTTCATGATTGTCTTTGAGGGATGCTTGGCCCTCGTCATCTTTCCTGCTTCACAGGCACCACATAAGTGATCCTTCTTGAACTTGACACCCTCGATGCCTATGACATGCTTCTTCTTTGCAAGAGTGTGCAAGTTCCTCATGCCAGCATGCCCTAGCCTCCGATGCCAGAGCCAGCATTCTGAAGCTTTTGCTAGAAGACATACGGCAAGCTGTGGTCCTGCTAATAAATCTACCACGTACAAATCATCTTTCCGATACCCTTCAAAGACTAGAGACTTGTCAGATTCCATTAGAACAAGGCAACCATATTTTCCAAATATCACAATCATGTTTAAATCACAAAGCATTGAGACAGACATTAAGTTGAAACCAAGGGATTCAACAAGCATTACTTTATCCATGTGTTGATCCCTCGAGATTGCAACTCTACCTAGACCCAATACCTTGCTTTTACCAGTATCAGCAAATGTGATGTGACTCTTGTCAGATGGACATAAAGTTGAGTCCATGAGAAGACTTCGCTTGTCAGTCGTGTGATTAGTACACCCACTATCAATAATCCATTCTGAAGCAACTGGTGTCATACCCTACAGTGCAGTTAGGGGGATAGGCTTCATGAAGAGAATTGTGAAGCATAAACATTTGACGAGCAAGTGGATTATGAAAGCTTAGATCAAGGTTAGGACTGATAGGGCAAGTAGCAAGCGACTCAGGAACAAAATACATAATAAGACCATTTGGGCATTTGATCTTGCGCCCTACAAGATGTTTAAGGTCCCCAGCAATAGCTTCAGACGAATTTGATTTTCAGCCGGAGACCCTTCCCTGCAAAACAGAGTTAAGCTTTCTTAGCCACCCACATCTTCAAGGGTGGCTTCGAAGCAATGAGTCTAAGTGCAGCATCTGAGAACTTTGACTTTGGAGCCCTAGCAAAAAATCTTGCAGGTGGACAATAGTACTCATAAGAATAAGCAGAGTAGTTCTTGGTCTTATGAACATGGCGGTTTGATGAAACGCGCTCATATTCATAGGCCTGAGTATGGTTTCCCTGCAAAACATTTGCATTAGTGCGACTCAGGTGAGTCCTTTGTCTATATGAAGCCTTTGGACCATATGAAGCTTGTGGTCTGGAGTTTGTCTTCTTCACTTGTGGTGTCATGACGACATTCACAGGAAGATTCTCCAACAACTTTTTCGGCACCTAGACTTTCTTCATAGGTGGCCCATTCCTGCAGTTAGTACCAATATACCTGGCAAACACTTCACCATTCTGATTCTTAAACAGTTTATAGTTTGCATCATACGATTCATCAATAACAATGGGATTAGCACAAGTGAAGCCAGACAGGGTGGATGGATCCACTGAAGGTTCCTTTGCAGTAACCCATGTGGTTTTGGGGTACTGCTCAGGTTTCCAGTAAGAGCCGTCAGCATTCATTTTCCTTTCGAACCCTAGACCCTCTTTCCTAGGGTTTCGGTTCAGGATCTGCCTTTTGAGGACATCACATAGTGTCTGATTCCCTTTGAGACTTTTGTACATCCCTGTTTCAAGCAATGTCTTCAACCTAACATTTTCATCAGCAATGGCAGTGGTATCCTCAGCAGAGGGGTTAGTTACCACATCAACAGTTGAAGATATCGCAATAGTAGCAGCAGTAGAACATCCAGCAACAGAAGTAGCATTGTCACGCTCAATGCATTTAAGACATGGTGGTTCAAATCCTTCCTAAGTGGAACTGATCTGTTTGGCGCGAAGTGACTCATTTTCCTTTTGAAGATCTTCATGAGCCGCTCTCAATTTCTCAAGATCTTGCTTCCTCTGAAGATAATCATAGGATAGCTTTTCATGAGTTGTTGAGAGCGTTTCATGACGACTTTCAAGTTCCTCATACTTAACATGAAGATTTTTTATGTCTTCAATTAAGGACTGAGATCGAGTCATTTCAGCGTCTAACAGGTCATCGCTTTTGTCTAACAGTTTTTGAATATGTTCATAGCTTTCTGTTGTTCAGTTGCAATTTTAGCAAGTGTTCTGTAGCTGGGTTTGGAACCACAATCAGAGTCATCTTCACTGGATGTTTGATAGTGAGTAGTGCATGTGTTTACCTTGGCTCCGCGTGCCATGAAGCAGTAGGTGGGAGTGGAGTAGTCCTTGTCATTTGCATCGGCGTCGGTGATGAAGTCATTGTCTTCAGTGTTGAAGATGGACTTGGCAACGTATGCTGTAGCTAGACTTGCAATGCCAGAATCGGACTCCTCCTCTGAATCCATTTCCTTGCGAACAAACGCACAAGCCTTGCCAGATGAGCTCTTCTTATGTGATGAAGACTTTGAGGAAGACTTGGAAGAAGACTTTGAGTATTTCTTCTTCTTCTTGTCGTCAGAATCATACTCCTTGCTCTTCTTCCTCTTGTTGTTCTCATTGTCCCACTGCGGACACTCAGAGATGTAGTGGCCAGGTTTCTTGCACTTGTGGCATGTTCTCTTCTTGTAGTCATGAGCAGAAGCTTCATCATTCCTTGAGCTTGATCGTGAAGACTTTCTGAAGCCTTTCTTCTTGGTGAATTTTTGGAACTTCTTCACAAGCATAGCAAGCTCCTTTCCAATGTCTTCAGGATCATCAGAACTGCTATCAGATTCTTCTTCAGATGAGGAGACAGCTTTTGCCTTCAAGGCACGAGTTCGCCCATAATTGGGACCGTAGATATCTCTTTTCTCAGAAAGCTAAAACTCATGTGTGTTGAGCCTTTCAAGTATGTCAGACGGATCGAGTGTCTTGAAGTCAGGATGTTCTTGAATCATCAGGGCTAGGGTGTCAAACGAGCTGTCAAGTGATCTCAGGAGTGTCTTGACAACTTCATGCTTGGTGATCTCAGTAGCGCCGAGGGCTTGAAGCTCATTTGTGATGTTAGTGAGTCGATCAAACGTGAGCTGAACATTCTCATTGTCGTTTCTCTTGAAGCGGTTGAAGAGGTTGCGAAGGACACTGATTCTTTGATCTCTCTGGGTTGAGACGCCTTCATTGACCTTGGAGAGCCAGTCCCAGACTAGCTTAGATGTTTCCAGAGCACTCACATGGCCATAATGTCCTTTGGTCAGATGACCACAGATGATGTTCTTGGTCGTGGAGTCCAGTTGAACGAACTTCTTGACATCAGCAGCGGTGACACCTTTACCAGCCTTGGGGACGCCATTCTTGACGACATACCAGAGGTCGACATCAATGGCTTCAAGATGCATGCGCATCCTATTCTTCCAGTAGGGATATTCAGTTCCATCGAAGACTGGGCACACAGTGGAGACTTTGATTATCCCTACAGTCGACATAGCTAAAACTCCAGGTGGTTAAACCGAATCACAAAGAACAAGGGAGTACCTTGCTCTGATACCAATTGAAAGTGCTAGTGATCGACTAGAGGGGGGGGGGTGAATAGGCGATTTTTATGAAAGTCTTCACCTTATGGAAGTTTCAAAGACAAACGATAGAAATAAACCTATTACCATGCAGCGGAAGGTAGACTACACTAAGCAAGCCATAGTCAAGTATTCAATGAAATGAAAGCACGAAGACTAATAGCAGCTAGGCAGTATAGATCAGGATGGAAGATAGTATGAAGCCAATCAGAACAAGCAGTCACTCAGTGAAGACAAAAGATAATGCAATCATACAATGACTTCACCAGGGCCAACAGTAAATAAAGGGATGGGAAGGATAAAACTAGTGACTCGTTGAAGACAATGATTTGTTGGACCAGTTCCAGTTGCTGTGGCAACTGTACGTCTGGTTAGGGAGGCTGAGATTCAACTCAGAAGACCGTGTCTTCACCTTATTCCCATTGAGCTAAGGACACCCAGTCCTCGCTCAATCACTCTGGTAAGTCTTCAAGGCAGACTTCCAAACCTTCACAGACTTCGTTCACCAGCGATCCACAGTGACTCTTGGATGCTCAGAACGCAACGCCTAACCGGCTCGAGGATTCACAGTCCTCAAGTGTAATTAGTCTTCAGATCACACAGACAGGAAGACTTAAGTGATGCCTAACACTCTTTGGCTCTGGGTGTTTAGGGCTTTATCCTCGCAAGGAATTCTCTCTCAAAGGCTTCGAGGTGGGTTGCTCTCACAAAAGCCGTACACTAACTCTGAGCAGCCAGCCGTTTATGGTTGTAGGGGGTGGGCTATTTATAGCCACTAGGCAACCCGACCTGATTTGTCCGAAATGACCCTGGGTCACTAAGGAACTGACACGTGTTCCAACGGTCAGATTTCAAACACACACGGCAACTTTACTTGGGCTACAAGCAAAGCTGACTTATCCAACTCTGAATAAGATTTGCTCTCATAGTCTTCACTCGAAGACATAGGATTTTGGTTAAGCATCACTTCAGTCATTCTGACTGGTTGTCTTGGACCCCACGTAACGGTACGGTGGTTCCTATGACTCAACGAAGAAGAAAAAGAACGACGAAACAACTAAGTCTTCGCGCCCCATAGTCTTCACACGATGTCTTCTCTTGTCATAGTCTTCAATGTGAATGTCTTCACATCCCACCTTTGACGTCAATGTCTTCATACATTTTTAGGGGTCATCTCTGGTAGGAAAACCGAATCAATGAGGGACTTCTACCTGTGTTATTCTGCAATTCTCACAAACACATTAGTCCCTCAACCAGGTTTGTTGTCAATACTCCAAAACCAACTAGGGGTGGCACTAGATGCACTTACAAAAGGCTGCGGAGGTAGAAATCAAGAAGGAGCATCAAGTGTTGATGGTCAATAAGACCACCAGTTTCAAGAAAAAGGGCAAAGGGAAGAAGAAAGGGAACTTCAAGAAGAACGGCAAATAAGTTGCTGCTCAGGAGAAGAAACCCAAGTATGGACCTAAGCCTAAAACTGAGTGCTTCTACTGCAAACAGACTGGTCACTGGAAGCGGAACTGCCCCAAGTATTTGGCGGATAAGAAGGATGGCAAAGTGAACAAAGGTATATGTGATATACATGTTATTGATGTGTACCTTACCGGAGCTCGCAGAAGCACCTGGGTATTTGATATTGGTTCTGTTGCTAATATTTGCAAATCGAAACAGGGACTATGGATTAAGCGAAGACTGGCTAAGGACGAGGTGACGATGCGCGTGTGAAATGGTTCCAAAGTCGATGTGATCGCCGTCGGCTCGCTACCTCTACATCTACCTTCGGGATTAGTTTTAGACCTAAATAAATGTTATTTGGTGCCAGCATTGAGCATGAACATTATATCTGGATCTTGTTTGATGCGAGACGGTTATTCATTTAAATCTGAGAATAATGGTTGTTCTATTTATATGAGTAATTTCATTTATGGTCATGCACCCTTAAAGAGTGGTCTATTCTTGTTGAATCTCGATAGTAGTGATACACATATTCATAATGTTGAAGCCAAAAGATGCATAGTTGATAATGATAGTGCAACTTATTTGTGGCACTGCCGTTTGGGTCATATTGGTATAAAGCGCACGAAGAAACTCCATACTGATGGACTTTTGGAATCACTTGATTATGAATCACTTGGTACTTGTGAACCATGCCTTATGGGCAAGATGACTAAAACACCATTCTTCGGAACTATGGAGCGAGCAACAGATTTGTTGGAAATCATACATACTGATGTATGTGGTCCGATGAATATTGAAGCTCGTGGAGGGTATCGTTATTTTCTCACCTTCATAGATGATTTGAGCAGATATGGGTATATCTACTTAATGAAACATAAGTCTGAAACATTTGAAAACTTCAAAGAATTTCAGAGTGAAGTGGAAAATCATCGTAACAAGAAAATAAAGTTTCTACGATCTGATCGTGGAGGAGAATATTTGAGTTTTTGGCCTACATTTGAAACAATGCAGAATAGTTCCGCAACTCACGCCACCTGGAACACCACAGGGTAAAGGTGTGTCCGAACGTTGTAATCATACTTTACTAGATATGGTGCGATCTATGATGTCTCTTACTAATTTACCGCTATCGTTTTGGGGTTATGCTTTAGAGACGGCTGCATTCACGTTAAATAGGGCACCATCAAAATCCTTTGAGACGACACCTTATGAGCTATGGTTTGGCAAGAAACCAAAGTTATCGTTTCTTAAAGTTTGGGGCTGTGATGCTTATGTGAAAAAGCATCAACCTGATAAGCTCGAACCCAAATCGGAGAAATGTGTCTTCGTAGGATACCCAAAGGAAACTATTGGGTACACCTTCTATCACAGATCCGAAGGCAAGATATTCGTTGCTAAGAATGGATCCTTTCTAGAGAAGGAGTTTCTCTCGAAAGGAGTGAGTGTGAGGAAATTAGAACTTGATAAGGTAACTGTAGCTGCTCCCTTATTGGAAAGTAGTTCATCACAGAAACCGGTTCCTGTGACATCTACACCAACTAGTGAGGAAGCTAATGATGATGATCATGAAACTTCAGATCAAGTTACTACCGAACCTCGTAGGTCAACCAGAGCAAGATCCGCACCCAAGTGGTATGGTAATCTAGTTCTGGAGGTCATGTTACTTGACCATGACGAACCTACGAACTATGAAGAAGCGATGATGAGCCCAGATTCTGAAAAATGGCTTGAGGCCATGAAGTCTGAGATGGGATCCATGTATGAGAACAAAGTGTGGACTTTGGTTGACTTGCCCGATGATCGACAAGCCATCGAGAACAAATGGATCTTCAAGAAGAAGACAGACGCTGATGGTAATGTTACTATCTACAAAGCTCGACTTGTTGCAAAAGGTTTTCGACAAGTTCAAGGAGTTGACTACAATGAGACCTTCTCACCCGTAGCGATGCTTAAGTCCGTCCGAATCATGTTAGCAATTGCCGCATTTTATGATTATGAAATTTGGCAAATGGATGTAAAGACTGCATTCCTGAATGGATTTCTGGAAGAAGAGTTCTATATGATGCAATCTGAAGGTTTTATCGATCCAAAGGGAGCTAACAAAGTGTGCAAACTCCAGCGACCCATTTATGGACTGGTGCAAGCATCTCGGAGTTGGAATAAATGTTTTGATAGTGTGATCAAAGCATATCGTTTTATACAGACTTTTGGAGAAGCCTGTATTTACAAGAAAGTGAGTGGGAGCTATGTAGAATTTCTAATTTTATATGTGGATGACATATTGTTGATTGGAAATGATATAGAATTTCTGGACAGCATAAAAGGATACTTGAATAAAAGTTTTTCAATGAAAGACCTCGGTGAAGTTTCTGATATATTGGGCATCAAGATCTATAGAGATAGATCAAGACGCTTAATTGGACTTTCACAAAGCACATACCTTGATAAAGTTTCGAAGAAGTTCAAAATGGATCAAGCTAAGAAAGGGTTCTTGCCTGTGTTGCAAGGTGTGAAATTGAGTAAGACTCAATGCCCGACCACTTCAGAAGATAGAGAGAAAATGAAAAGTGTTCCCTATGCTTCAACCATAGGCTCTATCATGTATGCAATGCTGTGTACTGATACGTCCATTTTGCATCATGCTTTTATATCGATATTTATTGCATTATGGGTTGTTATTACACATTATGTCACAACACTTATGCCTATTCTCTCTTATTTTACAAGGTTTACATAAAGAGGGAGAATGCCGGCAGCTGGGATTCTGGGCTGGAAAAGGAGCAAATATTAGAGACCTATTCTGCACAGCTCCAAAAGTCCTAAAACTTCACGAAAGACGTTTTCAGAATATATAAAAAATACTGAGCGCAAGAATTTCACCAGGGGGGGCCACACCCTGCCCACGAGGGTGGGGCGCCCTACCCCCTGGGCGCGCCCCCCTACCTCGTGGGCCCCCTGGTGGCCCTTCGGTGGCCATCTTCTGCTATATGAAGTCTTTCGATGAGAAAAAATCAGAAGCCATCTTCTCGGATGAAATTCCGCCGCCACGAGGCGGAACCTTGGCAAAACCAATCTAGGGCTCCGGCAGAGCTGTTCTGCCGGGGAAACTTCCCTCCGGGAGGGGAAATCATCACCATCGTCATCACCAATGCTCCTCTCATCGGGAGAGGGCAATATCCATCAACATCTTCACTAGCACCATCTCCTCTCAAAACCCTAGTTCATCTCTTGTATCCAATTCTTGTCTCCAAGTCCGGGATTGGTACTAGTAGGTTGCTAGTAGTGTTAATTACTCCTTGTAGTTGATGCTAGTTGGTTTATTTGGTGGAAGATCATATGTTCAGATCCTATATGCATATTAATACCCCTCTGATTATGAACATGAATATGCTTTGTGAGTAGTTACGTTTGTTCCTAAGGATATGGGAGAAGTCTTGCTATTAGTAGTCATGTGAATTTGGTATTCGTTCGATATTTTGATGAGATGTATGTTGTCTCTCCTCTAGTGGTGTTATGTGAACGTCGACTACATGACACTCCACCATTATTCGGGCCTAGAGGAAGGCATTGGGAAGCAATAAGTATATGATGGGTTGCTAGAGTGACAGAAGCTTAAACCCTAGTTTATGCGTTGCTTCATAAGGGGCTGATTTGGATCCGTATGTTTCATGCTATGGTTAGGTTTACCTTAATACTTTTGTTGTAGTTGCGGATGCTTGCAATAGAGGTTAATCATAAGTGGGATGCTTTTCCAAGTAAGGACAGTACCCAAGCACCGGTCCACCCACATACCATTATCAAAGTACCGAATGCGAATCATATGAGCGTGATGAAAACTAGCTTGACGATATTCCCATGTGCCCTCGGGAGAACTTTTCTCTATATAAGAGTTTGTCCAGGCTTGTCCTTTGCTACAAAAAGGATTGGGCCACCTTGCTGCACTTTATTTACTTTTGTTACTTGTTGCTCGTTACAAATTATCCTATCACAAAACTATCTGTTACCACTTGTTTCAGTACTTGCAGAGAATACCTTGCTGGAAACCGCTTATCATTTCCTTCTGCTCCTCGTTGGGTTCGACACTCTTACTTATCGAAAGGACTACGATAGATCCCCTATACTTGTGGGTCATCAAGAATCTTTTCTGGTGCCATTGCTGGGGAGTGAAGCGCCTTTGGTAGGTGGAATTTGGTAAGGAAAAATTTATATAGTGTGCTGAAATTTACTGTCACTTGTTACTATGGAAAGTAATCCTCTGGGGGGCTTGTTCGGGGTATCTTCACCCCGACCAGTAGAGCAAAGAGTTGCTCCTCAACCTACTGAACCTACTGAAAATGAAAATGTCTGCTTTGAAATTCCTTCGGGTATGATAGAAAAAATGCTAGCTAATCCTTTTGTAGGAGATGAAACAAAGCATCCTGATGAGCACCTAATATATTTGGATGAAGTTTGTGGATTATTTAAGCTTGCAGGTGTACCCGAAGATGTTGTTAAGAAGAAGGTCTTCCCTTTATCTTTGAAGGGAGATGCATCGACATGGTATAGGCTATGTGATGATACGAGGCCATGGAATTACAAACGATTGAAATTGGAATTTCATCGGAAGTTTTATCCTATGCATCTTGTTCATCGTGATCGCAATTCTATATATATAATTTTTGGCCTCGCGAAGGAGAAAGTATCGCTCAAGCTTGGGGGGGGGGGGCTTAAATCAATGTTATATTCATGCCCCAATCATGAGCTCTCAAGAGAAATGATTATTCAAAAAATTTATGTTCGGCTTTCTGATAGCAATCGCACCATGCTTGATACTTCTTGTGCTGGCTCTTTTATGATATTGAATTCAAATGGGATTTATTGGAAAGAATTAAACGCAACTCTGAAGATTGGGACCTCGACAAAGGTAAGGAGTCAGGTATGACACCTAGGTTTGATTGTGTTAAATCTTTTATGGATACTGATGTTTTCCGTAAATTTAGCACTAAATATGGACTTGACTCTGAGATAGTAGCTTCTTTCTGTGAATCTTTTGCTACTTATGTTGATCTCCCCAAGGAGAAGTGGTTTAAATATCATCCTCCCATAGAAGTAAAAGTAGCTGCACCTATTAAAGTTGAAGAAAAGACTATCACTTATAATGATCCTATTGTTCCTACTTCTTATGTTGAGAAACCACCTTTCCCTGTTAGGATAAAGGATCATGCTAAAGCTTCAACTGTGGTTCGTAAAAGCAATATTAAAACTTATACACCTCCTGAGCAAATTAAAGTTGAACCTGATATTGCTATTGTTAAAGATCTCTTGTCTGATAATATTGATGGGCATGTTATTCATTTCCTTGATGAGACTGCTAGAATTGGTAAACCTAGTGCTAAAGATAAAAACAGAGCTGTGGTAGGCATGTCTGTTATTTCAGTTAAAATAGGAGATCATTGTTATCATGGTGTATGTGATATGGGTGCTAGTGCTAGTGCAATACCTTATGCCTTATACAAAGAAATTATGCATGATATAGCACCTGCTGAGATAGAAGATATTGATGTCACAATTAAACTTGCCAATAGAGATACTATTTCACCAATGGGAATTGTTAGAGACTTGTGTGGGAAAACTAAATATCCTGCTGATTTTCTTGTTCTTAGTTCCCCACAAGATAGCTTTTGTCCCATTATATTTGGTAGACCCTTCTTAAACACTGTTAATGCTAAGATAGATTGCAAAAAGGATGTTGTTACTATCGGTTTAGATGATATGTCTCATGAATTTAATTTCTCTAAATTTAGTAGACAACACCGTGAAGAAGAATTACCTAGTAAGGATGAAATTATTGGTCTTGCTTCTATTGCCGTACCTCCTAGTGATCCTTTAGAACAATATTTGCTAGACCATGAAAATGATATGTTTATGAATGAAAGAAGGGAAATAGATGAAGTATTATTTAAACAGGAACCTATTCTGAAACACAATTTGCCTGTTGAAATCCTAGGGGATCCTCCTCCACCCAAGGGTGATCCCGTGTTTGATCTTAAACCGTTGCCTGATACTCTTAAATATGCTTATCTTGATGAGAAAAAGATATATCCTGTTATTATTAGTGCTAACCTTTCAGAGCATGAGGAAGAGAGATTATTGAAAACTCTGAAGAAGCACTGTGCTACTATTGGGTATACTCTTGATGATCTTAAGGGCATTAGTCCCACTCTATGTCAACATAAAATAAATTTGGAAGAAGATGCTAAACCAGTTCGTGATCATCAACGACGGCTGAATCCCAAAATGAAAGAATTGGTAAGAAAGGAAATACTAAAGTTCCTTGAGTCAGGTATAATCTATCCCGTTGCTGATAGTCAGTGGGTAAGTCCTGTCCATTGTGTCCCTAAGAAGGGAGGTACTACTGTCGTTCCTAATGATAAAGATGAATTGATTCCTCAAAGAATTATTACAGGTTATAGGATGGTAATTGATTTCTGCAAATTAAATAAGGCCACTAAAAAGGATCATTACCCCTTACCTTTTATCGATTAAATGCTAGAAAGATTATCCAAACATACACATTTTTGCTTTCTAGATGGTTATTCTGGTTTCTCTCAAATACCTGTGTCAGCCAAGGATCAATCAAAGACTACTTTTACTTGCCCTTTTGGTACTTTTTCTTATAGATGTATGCCTTTTGGTTTATGTAATGCACCTGCTACCTTTCAAAGATGCATGATGGCTATATTCTCTGACTTTTGTGAAAAGATTTGTGAGGTTTTCATGGACGATTTCTCCGTCTATGGTTCTTCTTTCGATGATTGCTTGAGCAACCTTGATCGAGTTTTGCAGAGATGTGAAGAAACTAATCTTGTCTTGAATTGGGAAAAGTGCCACTTTATGGTTAATGAAGTTATTGTCTTGGGGCATAAAGTTTCTGAAAGAGGTATTGAAGTTGATAAAGCCAAGGTTGATGCTATTGAGAAGATGCCATGTCCCAAGGACATCAAAGGTATAAGAAGTTTCCTTGGTCGCGCCAGATTTTATAGGAGGTTCATTAAGGACTTCTCAAAAATTTCTCGGCCTCTGACTAATTTATTACAAAAATATATACCATTTGTCTTTGATGATGATTGTGTAGAAGCATTTGAAATACTTAAGAAAGCATTGATCTCTGCACCTATTGTTCAACCACCTGATTGGAATTTACCCTTTGAAATTATGTGTGATGCTAGTGATTATGCTGTAAGTGCTGTTCTAGGGCAAAGAGTTGATAAGAAATTAAACGTTATTCAATATGCTAGTAAAACCCTAGACAATGCTCAAAGAAATTATGCTACCACTGAAAAAGAATTCTTAGCAGTTGTATTTGCTTGTGATAAGTTCAGACCTTATATTGTTGATTCTAAAGTAACTATTCACATTGATCATGCTGCTATTAAATATCTTATGGAAAACAAAGATGCTAAACCTAGACTTATTAGATGGGTTCTCTTGCTACAAGAATTTGACTTACATATTGTTGATAGAAAGGGAGCTGAGAACCCTGTTGCAGACAACTTGTCTAGGTTAGAAAATGTGCTTGATGACCCACTACCTATTGATGATGGCTTTCCTCATGAGAAATTAAATGTCATAAATGCTTCTCATACTGCTCCATGGTATGCTGATTATGCTAATTACATTGTTGCTAAGTTTATACCACCTAGTTTCACATACCAGCAAAAGAAAAAGTTCTTCTATGATTTGAGGCATTACTCTTGGGATGACCCACATCTTTATAAATAAGGAGTAGATGGTGTTATTAGACGTTGTGTACCTGAGCATGAACAGGAACAGATCCTACGCAAGTGTCACTCCGAAGCTTATGGAGGACACCATGCTGGAGATAGAACTGCACATAAGGTATTACAATCTGGTTTTTATTAGCCTACTCTCTTCAAGGATGCCCGTAAGTTTGTCTTATCTTGTGATGAATGTCAAAGAATTGGTAATATTAGTAGACATCAAGAAATGCCTATGAACTATTCACTCGTTATTGAACCATTTGATGTTTGGGGCTTTGACTATATGGGGCCTTTTTCTTCCTCTAATGGTTATACACATATTTTAGTTGCTGTTGATTATGTTACTAAGTGGGTAGAAGCTATTCCAACTAGTAGTGCTGATCATAACACTTCTATTAAAATGCTTAAAGAAGTTATTTTTCCAAGGTTTGGAGTCCCTAGATATTTAATGACTGATGGTGGTTCACATTTTATTCATGGTGCTTTCTGTAAAATGCTTGCTAAATATGATGTTAATCATAGAATTGCATCTCCTTATCATCCACAGTATAGTGGTCAAGTAGAATTGAGTAATAGAGAGCTCAAATTAATTTTGCAAAAGACTGTCAATAGGTCTAGAAAGAATTGGTCCAAGAAACTTGATGATGCATTATGGGCCTATAGAACTGCATATAAAAATCCTGTGGGTATGTCTCCATATAAAATGGTTTATGGAAAAGCATGTCACTTACCTCTCGAACTAGAACACAAGGCATATTGGTCTATTAAAGAGATCAATTATGATTTTAAACTTGTCGGTGAGAAGAGGTTATTTGATATTAGCTCACTCGATGAATGGAGAACCCAAGCGTACGAAAATGCCAAGTTGTTTAAAGAAAAAGTTAAAAGATGGCATGATAAAAGGATACAAAAGCGTGAGTTTAATGTAGGTGATTATGTATTGCTATACAACTCTCGTTTAAGATTTTTTGCAGGAAAACTTCTCTCTAAATGGGAAGGTCCTTACGTTATTGAGGAGGTCTATGCTACCTCTTGAGCACTGCGTTGGATTTCCCGGAAGAGGAAGGGATGATGCAGCAAAGTAGTGTAAGTATTTCCCTCAGTTTTTGAGAACCAAGGTATCAATCCAGTAGGAGGCTACGCTCGAGTCCCTCGTACCTACACAAAAACAATAGCTCAACGCAACCAACGCGCTTAGGGGTTGTCAATCCCTTCACGATCACTTACGAAAGTGAGATCTGATAGAGATGATAAATAATACTTTTTTGGTATTTTTGGTATAGAGATGCAAAGTAAATAAAGTAAAAGCAAAGTAAAATCAAAGCAATATTAAAGTGATGGAGATTGATATGATGAGAAAGAGACCCGGGGGCCATAGGTTTCACTAGTGGCTTCTCTCAAGAGCATAAGTATTCTACGGTGGGTGAACAAATTATTGTTGAGCAATTGACAGAATTGAGCATAGTTATGAGAATATCTAGGTATGATCATGTATATAGGCATCACGTCCGAGACAAGTAGACCGAAACGATTCTGTATCTACTACAATTACTCCACTCATCGACCGCTATCCAACATGCATCTAGAGTATTAAGTTAAAAACAGAGTAACGCTTTAAGCAAGATGACATGATGTAGAGGGATAATTTCATGCAATATGATAAAAAAAACATCTTGTTATCCTCGATGGCAACAATACAATACGTGCCTTGCTGCCCCTTCTGTCACTGGGAAAGGACACCGCAAGATTGAACCCAAAGCTAAGCACTTCTCCCATGGCAAGAACAACCAATCTAGTAGGCCAAACCAAACTGATAATTCGAAGAGACTTGCAAAGATAACCAATCATACATAAAATAATTCAGAGAAGATTCAAATATTATTCATAGATAGACTTGATCATAAACCCACAATTCATCGGTCTCAACAAACACACCGCAAAAAGAAGATTACATCGAATAGATCTCCACGAGAGAGGGGGAGAACATTGTATTGATATCCAAAAAGAGAGAAGAAGTCATCTAGCTACTAGCTATGGACCCGTAGGTCTGAAGTAAACTACTCACACTTCATCGGAGGGGCTTGGATGATGATGTAGAAGCCCTTCGTGATTGATGCCCCCTCCGGCGGAACTCCGGAACAGGCCCCAAGATGGGATGTCGTGGATACAGAAAGTTGCGGCGGTGGAATTAGGTTTTTGGCTCCGTCCCCGATCGTTTGGGGGTACGTGGATATATATAGGAGGAAGAAGTACGTCGGTGGAGCTTCGAGGGGCCCACGAGGCAGCGGGCGCGCCCTAGGGGGGCACCCTACCCTCGTGAGCACCTCGTGGCTTTCTTGACGGAGGGTCCAAGTCTCCTGGATCTTATCTGATGAGAAAATCATGTTTCCGAAGGTTTCATTCCGTTTGGACTCCGTTTGATATTCCTTTTCTTCGAAACCCTAAAACAGGCAAAAAAACAGCAATTCTGAGCTGGGCCTCCGGTTAATAGGTTAGTCCCAAAAGTAATATAAAAGTGGAAAATAAAGCCCAATAATGTCTAAAACAGTAGATAATATAGCATGGAGAAATCAAAAAATATAGATACGTTGGAGATGTATCAAGCATCCCCAAGCTTAATTCCTGCTTGTCCTCGAGTAGGTAAATGATAAAAACAGAATTTTTGATGTGGAGTGCTACTTGGCATAATTTTAATGTAATTCTTCTTAATTGTGGTATGAATATTCAGATCCGAAAGATTCAAGACAAAAGTTCATATTGACATAAAAATGATAATACTTCAAGCATACTAACTAAGCAATTATGTCTTCTCAAAATAACATGGCCAAAGAAAGTTCATCCCTACAAAATCATATAGTTTAGTCATGTTTCATTTTCGTCACACAAGAATGCTATCATCATGCACAACCCTAATGACAAGCCAAGCAATTGTTTCATACTTTAGTAATCTCAAACCTATAAACTTTCACGCAATATATGAGTGCGAGCCATGGACATAGCACTATGGGTGGAATAGAATATAATGAAGGGGGGTTATGTGGAGAAGAAAAAAAAGGAGAAAGTCTCACATCAACGAGGCTAATCAATGGGCTATGGAGATGCCCACCGATTGATGTTAATGCAAGGAGTAGGGATTGCCATGCAACGGATGCACTAGAGCTATAAATGTATGAAAGTTCAACAAAAGAAACTAGTGGGTGTGCATCCAACTTGCTTGCTCATGAAGACCTAGGGCACTTGAGGAGGCCTATTGTTGGAATATACAAGCCAAGTTTTATAATGAAAAATTCCCACTAGTATATGAAAGTGATAATATGAGAGACTCTCTACTATGAAGATCATGGTGCTACTTTGAAGCACAAGTGTGGTAAAAGGATAGTAACATTGTCCCTTCTCTCTTTTTCTCTCATTTTTTTGGGCCTTCTCTTTTTTAGGGCCTTTCTCTCTCTCTCTCTCTCTCTCTCTCTCTCTCTCTCTCTCTCTCTCTCTCTCTCTTTTGGGCCTTCTCTTTTTATGGCCTTTTTATTATTCCTCACTTGGGACAATGCTCTAATAATGATGATCATCACACTTCTATTTATTTACAACTCAATGATTACAACTCGATACTAGAACAAAGATGACTCTATGTGAATACCTCCGGCGGTGTACCGGGATATGCAATGAACCAAGAGTGACATGTATGAAAGAATTATGAACGGTGGCTTTGCCACAAATACTATGTCAACTACATGATGCTAAGAAATATGACAATGATGAATGTGTCATGATGAACGGAATGATGGAAAGTTGCATGGCAATATATCTCGGAATGGCTATGGAAATGCCATAATAGGTAGGTATGGTGGCTGTTTTGAGGAAGATATAAGGAGGTTTATGTGTGAAAGAGCGTATCATATCACGGGGTTTGGATGCACCGGCGAAGTTTGCGCCAACTCTCAATGTGAGAAAGGGCAATGCACGGTACCGAAGAGGCTAGCAAGGGTGGAAGGGTGAGAGTGCGTATAATCCATGGACTCAACATTAGTCATAAAGAACTCACATACTTATTGCAAAAATCTACAAGTCATCAAAAACCTCGGCACTACGCGCATGCTCCTAGGGGGATAGATTGGTAGGAAAAGACCATCGCTCGTCCCCGACCACCACTCATAAGGAAGACAATCAAATAACACCTCATGTTCCAAATTTGTTGCATAACATTTACCATACGTGCATGCTACGGGACTTGCAAACCTCAACACAAGTATTTCTCAATTTCACAACTACTCAACTAGCATGACTTTGATATTATTACCTCCATATCTCAAAACAATCATCAAGCATCAAACTTTTCTTAGTATTCAACACACTCATAAGAAAGTTTTATTATTAATCTTGCATACCAAGCATATTAGGATTTTAAACAAATTACCATGCTATTAAGACTCTCAAAATAATCTAAGTGGAGAATGAGAGAACAATAGTTTCTATAAAACAAATCCACCACTGTGCTCTAAAAGATATAAGTGAAGCACTAGAGCGAAATTATAAAGCTCAAAAGATATAAGTGAAGCACATAGAGTATTCTATCAAATTCCAAATCATGTATGGCTCTCTCAAAAGTTGTGTACATCAAGGATGATTGTGGTAAACTAATAAGTAAAGACTCAAATCATAAAATATGCTCCAAGCAAAACACATATCATGTGCTGAATAAAAATACAGCTCCAAGTAAAGTTACCGATGGAAGTAGACGAAAAAGGGGATGCCTTCCGGGGCATCCCCAAGCTTTGGATTTTAGGTGTCCTTATATTATCTTGGGGGTTACATGGGAATCCCCAAGCTTAGGCTCTTTCCACTCCTTGTTCCATAATCCATCAAATATTTACCCAAAACTTGAAAACTTCACAACACAAAACTTAAAGTAGAAAACTCGTGAGCTCCGTTAGCGAAATAAAACAAAAGACCACTTCAAGGTACTGTAATAAACTCATTCTTTATTTATATTGGTATTATACCTACTTTATTCCAACTTCTCTATGGATTATAAACTATTTTACTAGCCATAGATTCATCAAAATAAGCAAACAACACACGAAAAACAGAATCTGTCAAAAACAGAACAATCTGTAGTAATCTGTAGCTAGCGCAAGATATGGAACCCCAAAAATTCTAAAATAAATTTCTGGACGTGAGGAATTTATCTATTAATCATTTTCAAAAATAATTAACTAAATGTCAATTTCCAAATAAAAATGACAGCAGTTCTTGTGAGCGCTAAAGTTTCTGTTTTTTTACAGCAAGTTCAATCAAGACTTTCCCCAACTCTTCCCAACGGTTCTACTTGGCACAAACACTAATTAAACACAAAAAACACAACCAAAACAGAGGCTAGATAATTTATTTATTACTAAACAGGAGCAAAAATCAAGGAAGAAAAATAAAATTGGGTTTCCTCCCAACAAGCGCTATCGTTTAACGCCCCTAGCTAGGCATAACAAGCAAGAATAGATCTAGGTATTGCCATCTTTGGTAGGCAATCCATAAGTGTCTCTCATGATAGATTCATATGGTAATTTTATTTTCTTTCTAGGAAAGTGTTCCATGCCCTTTTTTAATGGAAATTGAAATCTAATATTCCCTTCCTTCATATCAATAATTGCACCAACCGTTCTAAGGAAAGGTCTACCAAGAATAATAGGGCAAGAAGGATTGCAATCTATATCAAGAACGATAAAATCTACGGGCACATAATTCCTATTAGCAACAATAAGAACATCATTAATTCTTACCATAGGTTTCTTAATAGTTGAATCCGCAAGATGCAAGTTTAGAGAGCAATCATCAAAATCACGGAAATCTAGTAAATCACACAAAGTTTTGGGAATAGTAGAGACACTAGCACCCAAATCACACAAAGCATAAAACTCATAATTTTTAATTTTAATTTTAGTAGTTGGTTCCCACTCATCATAAAGTTTTCTAGGGATAGAAACTTCCAATTCAAGTTTTTCTTCATAAGATTGCATCAAGGCATCAACGATATGTTTAGTAAACGCTTTATTTTGACTATAAGCGTGAGGAGATTTTAGCACGGATTGCAACAAGGAAATACAATCAATAAAAGAGCAATTTTAATAGTTAAATTCCTTGAAATCCATAATAGTGGGTTTAGCAACATCTAGGGTTTTAATTTCTTCAATCGCACTTTTATCAAATTTAGCATCAAGATCAACAAATTCCAAATTCTTAGAACGCCTTCTAGGTAAAGGTGGATCATATTCAGTCCCATCATTATCAAGATTCATATTGCAAAACAAAGATTTAATAGGGGACACATCAATAACTTTTAGATCTTCATCATTATTTTCATAGGAACTAGAAGAACACGATTTTATAAAGGCATCTTTCTTAGCACGCATCCTAGCGGTTCTTTGTTTGCATTCGTCAATGGAAATTCTCATGGCTCTGAGAGACTCATTGATATCATGCTTAGGTGGAATAGATCCAAGTTTCAAAGAATCAACATCAAGAGCAATTCTATCAACGTTCCTAGCCAAATCATCAACCTTAAGCAATTTTTCTTCAATCATAGCATTAAAATTCTTTTGCGAAGAAATAAATTCTTTAATATTAGATTCAAAAGCAGAAGGCATCTTATTATAATTTCCATAAGAATTGTTGTAGGAATTACCATAATTATTAGAGGGATTACTAGGGTAAGGCCTAGGATTGAAATTTCCTCTATACACGTTGTTACCAAAATTGTTCCTACCAACAAAATTCACATCCATAGATTCATTATTATTCTCAATCAAAGTACGTCGGTGGAGCTTCGAGGGGCCCACGAGGCAGGGGGCGCGCCCTAGGGGGGGCGCCCCCTACCCTTGTGAGCACATCGTTGCTTTCTTGATGGAGGGTCCATGTCTCTTGGATCTTATCTGATGAGAAAATCACGTTTCCGAAGGTTTCATTCTGTTTGGACTCCGTTTGATATTCCTTTTCTTCGGAACCCTAAAACAGGCAAAAAGCAACAATTCTGGGCTGGGCCTCCGGTTAATAGGTTAGTCCCAAAAATAATATAAAAGTGGAAAATAAAGCCCAATAATGTCTAAAACAGTAGATAATATAGCATGGAGCAATCAAAAATTATAGATACGTTGGAGACGTATCAGTCTATCGTTCTGGTGCCATAAAAATCAACAACTTCGAAGGCACAAATCCGAAGGTGGCGAACGGTCAAAGAATCAAACATTATATCTCAGGTAATCCCATAAATGTTGAAACCAATGTTATTGAAACCGTAACCCCGGAGGAATACATAAGGGACACTTTCCGGAACGTTCCAGACTCCGAAAAGGAATAGGTATGTGGTACGGTAAGTAAACCGACTCCAAAACAGTTTTTAAGGCAATATTTCTCCATTTTGGAATATTTAGAAAAATAGAAAAATAAGAAGCAGTCTGGGAAGGACACGAGGCCTCCACGAGTGTGGAGGGCGCGCCCTACCCTACTGGGCGTGCCCCCTACCTCGTGGGCACCTCGTGTGCTCTCCGGACTCCGTTTTTGTACACAACACATATTTTGGTTGGTAAAAATTCATTATTTAATATCTGGGGGTTTTGACTCGCGTAGCACGCAAAAATCTCCTGTCTTTGTTTCGAGCTATTTTTCTGACATATCCAGGTCGTCATGTCGTCTTCAACTGCCCCCAAGGACCAGTTCTTCGAGAAGGTCATCAACCCCTACCTCGCAGAAGTGCTGCAACACCCTCAAACCATTGAGATGCGTGAGGGGTTGTTGCACATCCGCGATGCTAAGGGACCAAGGAAGATCGGAAGCACGGAGGCAAGGCTCGAGGCATTGGATCAAGAAGTTTTCAAGTGTCAGGAGATGGTGGAGCGTGGACTTGATTCCAATCACATTATGATCACGGAGTTCACCAACAACCACAAGCTGGATGTCAAGGACATTGGGGAGGCAATCTTCAAGCTTCATGAGAAAATCGAGCACCTCCAAGCCCAGATTTATGACCTGCAAAATCAGAACTGTGAGAATGAATATAGATTCAAGAGGATGAGTTTGGCTGCAGATTTGAGGTTTCAGGAGACTCGATCATCCTTCTATGATGGTGAGCCTATGCCCTGGAAGAAGGACGACAAGCCTACGCCATCAACAAAACCGTCAACCTCTTCACCAACAAAGGAGACATAATCACATGGGTATGGGCACTTCCCTTGGCAACTGCCAAGCTTGGGGGAGTGCCCCAGTATCGTACCACCATCACTTTTATATTTACCATTTTTCTTAGTTCGATCCTTTTGGTAATATCTTGATCTAGTAGAATAAAGTTTTAGTTTGATCTAGTTGTGAGTTTTGCTTTATGATCCTTCTATTTAATCGAGTCCATGAGCTATATATAATAAAGATTAGTGTTGAGTCAAGGGCCTGATTATTTTGCCATGATCTTAAGTGAATAAAAGAAAAGAGAAAGAAATAAAAAGAAACAAAGAGATCATATGGATCTTATGGAGAGTAATGATCTCACATAGAAAAAGTATGATGAATAAAAGTTGTTGAGAGTTGACAAACATAGTTTTGGTCATCGTTGCAATTAATTGGAAGTAATAAAGAAAGAGAGGTCTTCACATATAAATATATTATCTTGGACATCTTTTATGATTGTGAACACTCATTAAAATATGACATGCTAAAGAGTTGACGTTGGACAAGGAAGACAATGTAATGGGTTATGTTTTCTTGCATCTGAGATAAATTATATTGTCATGGATCATCCAACATGGTTGAGCTTGCCTTTCCCCCTCATGCTAGCCAAATTCATCGCACCAAGTAGAGATACTACTTGTGCTTCCAAATACTCTTAAACCAGTTTTGCCATGAGAGTCCACCATACCTACCTATGGATTCAGTAAGATCCTCCAAGTAAGTTGTCATCGGTGCAAGCAATAAAAATTGCTCCCTAAATATGTATGACTTATTAGTGTGAGAGAAAGTAAGCTTTATACGATCGTGTGATATGGAAGAAATAAAAGCGACAGACTGCATAATAAAGGTCCATATCACAAGTGGCAATATAAAGTGACGTTCTTTCGCATTAAGATTTCGTGCATCCAACCATAAAAGCGCATGACAACCTCTGCTTCCCTCTGCGAAGGCCCTATCTTTTACTTTTATCTCCTTCCTTGCATAAGAGTCATGGTGATCTTCACCCTTCCTTTTTACATTTTATCCTTTGGCAAGCACAGTATGTTGGAAAGATCTTGGTATATATGGCTAATTGGATGTAAGTTTTCATGAACTATTATTGTTGACATTACCTTTGAGGTAAAACGTTGGGAGGCAAAACTATAAGCCCCTATGTTTCTATGCGTCCGATTAAAACTCCATACCCATAAGTATTGCGTGAGTGTCAGCAATTGTGAAAGACTATATGATAGTTCAGTATGTGGACTTGCTGAAAAGCTCTTATATATTGACTCTTTCCTATGTTATGATAAATTGCAATTGCTCCAATGACTGAGATTATAGTTTGTTAGTTTTCAATGAAGTTTACGATTCATACTTGAAATTGTGATTGAATTATTACTCTAACATAAGAGATCATATGACAAGAATTATATAAGTTGATGTTCTAAGAATGATCATGATGCCCTCATGTCCATATTTTATTTTTATCGACACCTCTATCTCTAAACATGTGGACATATTTTTTGATTTCGGCTTTCGCTTGAGGACAAGCGAGGTCTAAGCTTGGGGGAGTTGATACGTCCATTTTGCATCATGATTTTATATCGATATTTATTGCATTATGGGCTGTTATTACACATTATGTCACAATACTTATGTCTATTCTTGTAGCGACCAGACCTCAAATGGTCCAATCTGTGTGCTCAGATGTCATTCCTGGATCAATAATGCTGACACCACACAGTACTTGAAGGATTTATAACAGAGTAGCAATCACACACTTTTTACATCGAGGGTCTCAAAAGAGAACTTATTACAATAAATATGGCTTAAGGCCATCTAATAACGATAACAGCGGAAGGCTTGGAAGATAAGTGAGTCCATCAACTCCAACGGCATCACTGAGTATAGAACCATGACCTAAAAGCACCTTACTCGTCGTTTGAAAAGTCTGCAACATGAACGTTGCAGCCCAAAATGGGTCAGCACATGGAATATGCTGGCAATGTAACACATAGAGAGCAATAAAAGAATAAGCTATTCTATATGCATATTTGGCTGGTGGAAAGCTCTATAGTTACAGTTTTGCGTAAAGCCAATTTTCCGTACTACAAAGGAATAACTTTTATTTAACTATCATGGTAGTTGTTGAACATTGAGAGTGTAGACACGCTCTCAATCCCAATTAAGCATCATCATTAAAACCCCAACAAAATTAATTTAGAGTAACATGATGAGATTCACATGATAATCCAGGTACTAGATACTCAAGATGTCCATAACCGGGGACATGGCTAACCATGATTAGTTTATACACTCTGCAGAGGTTTGCGCACTTTTCCCCACAAGACTCGATCTCCTCCGTTGGATTTCCCGCACTACAGGGTGTTTGGGAAACGGATGACCGAGACATAGTCTTTCAGAAGCGCTAGCACCTTACGATCGGGTAGACCGTACCAACCTACATCCCCTACATCTGCTAGTCTACCACTGTAAGAGTTCGCACAACTTAGTCAACTATGCTAGAGCCCATAGTAGCTTGTGGCTGCACACGGAAGTTTCCAGTATGAATAATCTCATGATCCCTTTGAGCCTGGGTGGCGGTCCAAAAGAAAAACAGGCAATCGCTGGAATACCCAGGTGCCTCAATCCACCCAGATGTGTATTTAAGTTGCCACCTTAGATAAACCATTGATTTAACAATCTCACATCTGTCATGGATTTCACTCACCCAATCCACGTCTACTAGCATAGCATAGCATAATAAGCAAACGTAGAAGTAACTCCCAAGGGTTTGATAATAACGGCTAATAGGTACTACCTCATCTACTTCCCAAACCCACAATTTAATTAGATCCTAAACAATGCAATGTGTGAGGGTTGATCTAATGCAATAAAACTGGGTAATAGGAAGTATGATCAAATTGTTACTTGCCTTGCTGATGATCCGTGAAACCTAGCGACTCGAAGTAGCAAGCGGCGCACTCCGGATACTCTGTCGCAAACAAACAAGCATACAATAAGTACTCAACTAATGCACAGGTAAAACTCGAATAAAAGATCTAACCAGAAAGTTCAACTTAAGAACTTCGGTTGGCAAAAAGAATCAAACTGAACGAAGCAACGAAAGACAAACGATAAAAAAATAAGCTTCGTTTGCTAATCTGAAACTAGGGCAAATTTTACTGAGGCAAAACTTATTTGAGTTGGTTAAACGGAATGAGGGTTTCGAGACGAAACTCCAGGCGCTAGAATCGCCTGATTCCGACAAATGGGCGAAAAGTTAAACTAAAACGAACATCGGATCAAAAACCGCGATCAGAAAATCACGGATTTAATCCGAGAAAAAGAAAAACGACGAACAGGTTAAGGATCGAACGTTCGTTAACAGGAACTAAACAATGAACGCGTTCGTTAAAACGAACGGACGAGCGAACGCTCGCTAAATAAATAAACCGGAGAAAAACCGATCTATTTAAGAAAAACGAAAACTAGGGTTTTCAAAAAAATGAAACGACTTTTTCTCAAAAACCGGGCGGCGGCTACCTCGGCTCGGGTCTCCGACGGGCGGCGGGTGGTGAGGGGCGGCAGGGCGGCGGCTCCGATGCGGCAGCGGGGCGGCGGGTGGCGCGGGGCAGCGCTATGGCGCGGCGACGGCGGCATGCGGCGCGGCGGCGGTGGCATGTGGCCCGGCGGCGGCGGCAGGCGGCGCGGCGGCGTGCGGCGGCGGTGCTGGAGGCGTGGGGCGGCGGCGGTGGTGTGGGCTGCAGGGGGCGGCGGCGGTTATAAAGGGGGCGGGAAGAGGCGACTTGGGGGAGGGGTCGGCCTCCGGAGGCGGAGTCCTCCCCGGACTCGGGCGGCGACGGCGCTGGTCGGGACTCCTGTCCCGACCCAGAGAGAGGCGGCGGGCGGCTGGGCCCTTGGCCCAGTCGGGCGCGGGGTCTCATTTTTTTTAAACAATATCGCTGCAATTAAAAAAATTCTAGAAAAATAACTAAAAAATCTAAAAATGCCAAAACATATTTTCTCCATCTAAATAAAATATTTAGAACAGGATGAACAATTTCTTGGCTCTAAATGCAATTTTTGAAAACGTGCAATTTTCCTAAATTCAAATAAAATAGCAAATAAAACCAAAATAAAATCTTTTTTGATTTTTTTATTAAACCCTCAGTATTTCTTTATTTTGGGAAATTCATTTTATTCCCTCTCTCATAATTTTTCTATAATAGAAATAATTGAAGATGAAATAAACAAAATCAAATGATCCTATTTTCAAAATTTGAGAAAACTCAAATATGAAAATAACGAAATCCCCAACTCTCTCCGAGGGTCCTTGAATTGCGTAGAATTTCTAGGATCAACCAAAATGCGATGAAATATGATATGCAATGATGATCTAGTGTATAACATTCCAAATTAAAAATTTGGGATGTTACAAACCTACCCCCTTAAGATGAAGCTCACCCTCGAGATTCGGGTTGGCTAGAAAATAGGTGAGGGTGGTCCTTCAGCAAATCTTCCTCTCGTTCCCAGGTGGCTTCATCTTCCGTGTGGTGGCTCCACTGAACTTTGCAAAACTTGATAACCTTGCTGCGGGTGACTCGGCTGGCATACTCAAGAATCTTGACTGGTTTCTCCTCATAGGTCAAATCACTGTCCAACTGAATCGCTTCCAGCGGCACTGTATCTCTCAGTGGTATATCAGCCATCTCTGCGTGGCACTTCTTCAACTGGGAAACATGGAACACGTCATGAACTCCTGACAATCCTTCGGGCAATTCCAACTTGTAGGCTACTTCTCCCATACGCTCCAAAACTTTGTATGGTCCTACAAAACGTGGCGCTAATTTTCCCTTAACTCCAAAGCGCTTAACTCCTCGAAGGGGAGATACTCGAAGGTAAACTCGGTCTCCAACTTCGTAAACTGTCTCCTTGCATTTTAAATCTACGTAGCTCTTCTGTCTGGACTGGGCTACCTTGAGCCTATCGTGAATCAATTTTACTTTCTGTTCAGACTCCTTAATCAGATCCGGTCCAAACAACTGATGGTCTCCAACTTCATCCCATGACAACGGGGTCCTGCACCTCCTTCCGTACAAAGCTTCGAAAGGGGCCATCTTCAAACTGGATTGATAGCTGTTATTATAGGAGAACTCTGCGTATGGCAAATTCTCGTCCCAACTAGATCCGTAATCTAGCGCACAAGCTCTCAGCATATCCTCCAAAATCTGATTGACTCTCTCGGTCTGTCCATCTGTCTGCGGATGAAAAGCTGTGCTGAACTCCAGCCTGGTACCCAAAGTTTCGTGCAACTGATTCCAGAACTTGGAGGTAAACTAGGTTCCTCTATCTGACACAATGCTCCTTGGAACTCCATGCAGACATACGATCCTGGTCATGTATATCTTTGCCAACTTTGCACTGGTATAGGTAGTCTTTACTGGAATGAAATGAGCTACCTTTGTCAAACGATCGACTACAACCCAAATCGAGTCATAGCCTGAACGAGTTCTGGGTAATCCTATGATAAAATCCATGCCTAGCTTATCCCACTTCCATTCGGGTATCGCCAATGGCTGTAGCAATCCTGCTGGCTTCTGATGCTCTGCCTTTATTCTCTAACATACATCGCAAACTGCTACATACTCCGCAATATCTTTCTTCATTCCGGTCCACCAGAAAATATCCTTCAAATCTAGATACATCTTGGTACTTCCTGGGTGAATCGAATAGGGTGAATCATGGGCCTCTTGCAGAATTAACTTCCTGATCTCCGAATCATTTGGCACATAAACGCGGTCTTCAAACTATAAGGTATCGTGCTCATCCTCACGAAATCCTTTAGCTTTTCCTTTGCTCATTTTCTCCTTAATAGAGGCAATCTCCTTGTCAGTCTTCTGGGCTTCTCTGATCTTATCCATCAAAGTAGACTGAATCTCCAATGCGGCTACATAGCCTCTCGGAACTATTTCCAAACATAGCTCATGAAGATTTTCGGCTAACTCCCTTGGTCAATCTCCCGTCATTAAGGTGTTGACATGACTTTTACGGCTCAACGCGTCAGCTAGTACGTTAGCCTTTCCGGGGTGATAATGCAATCTCATGTCATAATCCTTGATGAGCTCCAACCATCTCCTTTGCCTGAGATTCAACTCCTTCTGCGTGAAGATATACTTCAAACTCTTGTGATCCGTGTACACCTCACAATTATTTCCAATGAGAAAATGTCTCCAAGTCTTCAATGCATGCACTACGGTGGCTAACTCCAAATCATGCGTAGCATAATTCAACTCATGAGGCTTAAGTTGTCATGAGGCATAGGAAACAACTCTTCCTTCCTGCATAAGCACTGCTCCAAGTCCTCGACGTGAAGCGTCGCAATACACCTCATAATCCTTGGTCTGATCTGGCAAAATCAACACTAGTGATGTAACCAAACGTTTCTTCAACTCCTGGAAACTGGCCTCACATTCCTCGGTCCATATGAACTTTGTATCCTTCTTCAACAACTCCGTCATAGGTTTTGCAATTTTCGAAAATTTTCAATGAATCTCCGGTAGTATCCTGCAAGTCCAAGAAAACTCCGGATCTCTCCAACTTTTGTTGGCGCTTCCCAATTTGTCAGTGTCAACCTTACTGGGATCTACTGCTATACCTTCTCCAGATATAACGTGTCCGAGAAATCCAACTTCCTTCAACCAAAACTCACATTTGCTAAACTTGGCATACAACTGATGTTCTCTGAGCTTACCAAGTACCAAACGCAAATGCTCCTTATGCTCCTCCTCATTCTTCGAGTAAACAAGGATATCATCAATGAACACTACGACGAACTTATCCAGAAACTCCATAAACACTTTGTTCATCATGTTCATAGAATAAGCAGGTGCGTTAGTCAGACCAAATGACATAACGGTATACTCGTACAGCCC
Source organism: Triticum urartu (assembly GCF_056163025.1). Lineage (NCBI taxonomy): Eukaryota > Viridiplantae > Streptophyta > Magnoliopsida > Poales > Poaceae > Triticum > Triticum urartu. The sequence continues at coordinate 463,107,062 of NC_141874.1, read as the reverse complement.
ATACCTGGTGGTAAAAGCTGTCTTGGGTATATCCTGTTCTCGAATCTTCAAATGATGGTACCCTGATCGCAGATCGATCTTGGAAAATACCTTAGATCCTTGCAACCGATCAAACAGATCATTGATCATCGGTAGTGGGTACTTGTTCTTGATGGTTACTTCATTCAATCCTCGATAATCAACGACCATCCTTAACGATCCATCCTTCTTCTCCACTAGAAGTACTGTCAATCCCCAAGGTGAAGAACTTGGGCGAATATAACCTTTATCCAATAACTCCTTAATCTGCTTCTTAATCTCCTCCAAATCCTTTGCGGGCATCCTATATGGTCTCTTAGATATTGGCCCTGTGCCTGGCAAAAGCTCAATCAAAAACTCAATGTCTCTATTCGGTGGCATGCCTGGCAACTCCTCTGGAAATACATCCGGGAAATCCTTCACTACTGGTACTTCCTCATGCACAACTCCTGTTAAGCAATTTACTTGAGTCCTTTTTGGCACATGCCGGGATACATACTTGATCCTTCTCCCTTATGAGGTGGTAAGCAAAATTGACTTACTAGCACATTCAATGTTCCCTTCATACTTTGATAACCAATCCATGCCTAATATCACATCTAGTCCTTGGGATTCCAATACTATTAGGTCTGAGGGAAATACGTAGTTACCAATCCTTAATGGTAACCGATCACACCATAGACTAGCCATATACTCTGCTCCAGGCGAGGTTACTAACATGGGTGACCTAAGGGCTTGGGTTGGCAGTTTATACTTATCCACAAATCCCTTTGATATGTATGAATGCGATGCACCAGTATCAAAAAGAACGAGTGCAGTAAATGACTTAACCAAAAACTTACCTATTACTGCATCGGGCTGGGCTTCAACTTCCTCCACATTTACGTGGTTCACCTGTCCCCTGTTGAAAGGGTTCGGCTTCTTCCTAGAGCTTCCATTGCCATTTCCATTTTGGGCTTCAGGACATTCATTAGCATAATGTCCGGTCTTCTGGCACTTAAAGCAAGTGACTTGGCTTAGGTCTCTCTTGGCTGGGGTTGATGGGTTGGTGTGATTCTGGCTGTTACTTCCTCCATTCCCATTCCCATTCTTGGTCCCATTGTGATTGTGCGAGCTACCTCCTCCATGGGTATGCTGAAAATGTCCTCCCGGCCTAGGGGTAAATCATGGCTTCTGCTGAGCTCCAGAATTGTACTTCCCTTGTCCATACTTCCTCCTGCGGTTCTCAATCTGCTGCTGCTTCCCTTCAATCATAAGAGCACAATCTACCAACTCCTGGTAGTTGTTGAAGGTTGCTACCATCAACTGCATGCTCAACTCATCATTCAGTCCTTCCAGAAACTTCTCCTGCTTAGCTGCATCCATAGCAACGTCATCTGGGGCATAACGTGCTAGCTTACTAAAGTCCTCCACATACTGGCCAACTGTCCGTCCTCCTTGGCGCAAGTTGCGAAACTCTCGCTTCTTCATGGCCATAGCTCCTGCTGAAACATGGGCAGTACGGAAAGCCTGCTGGAACTGGTCCCATGTGACAGTGTCGACAGGGAAAGTGGTTGTGAAATTCTCCCACCATGATGATGCGGGTCCTTTAAGTTGATGTGCGGCAAACTTCACCTTTTCCGCATCTGTGCATCCTACCGTGGTCAACTCCCTTGCTGTCTTAGGGAGCCAATCATCTGCTACTATCGGCTCGGTGCTACTAGAAAACACCGGTGGATTCAGCCTAAGAAAACGGGCTAAGTGATCAACAGGTGGTGGTGGTGGTGGTGGTGGGTTGTTGTTGTTGTTCCCCTGATTCTGATTCTGGACTAGCAACTGCATCAATGTGTTCTGCTGCTGGATCAACTGGGTGAGCTCCGGTGGGAAGGTAAATCCGGGGTCACGTCTTGGAGGCATCTGAGGGTTTAGAAAAGATGAGATTTAAGAATAGAGAGGGGTCTAGAGAGAAAACATTACCCATATGTATATGAGGCAAAAACAAACAATTCACTTCATTCAATCAATCAAGGGCATACAATTGATCTAACTATCGCAAAAGTGCTCGGACTACTATATTTACATGGTGGACTACTACTACTGTTGGGGTGGTCTACTAGAAATATTCTTCGGTTGCAGACTCCATGATATCTGCTCCAGCTTCATCAACATAGTCATCATCGCTATCATCTGGATCCGAGTCGGTGTCGTCGATGATGATGTAGTCTTCCGGGCGAATCTCCTTGGGTTCTTTGTCTTCTTCTACTGGTGTAGGGTCTCCCATAAATATTCCAATCTTCTTGATCAGGTCGTCATTCTTCCCCACTAATACTTCGATTTCCTCTTCATAATCTTCACGTGTAGCCTTGAGTTCTTCCTCTAGTTCCTTGATTCTTGTCCTTGCCTTCTTTAGATCTAGCATGTCGGTGCACATCTGGTTCTCCTGACGTTGAATGTGCTGGTTTAACTCCTGGATAAAAGTTGCAATTGATCTATCCTTCTTGGTGTTGATCATCTCCCATTGCTCATCTCGGCGTCCACAAATCTGGTAGATAGTATCCTTGAGATCATTGCGGTAAACTTCTCCAATGCGTCCCATGGCGATGTGAGCTACCATGCTCTTTCCTAGACTCCAGGTTAGTTCATCAAAAGAAAGCTCTATGGGCTGAGTGACTGGCATGAACGTCCTTCCTGTAACTTGAACTTGAATCATCCAACGCTCTTCGTCGGGTAAAGTGGCATTGTAAGTCCCGGTGAAGCTTGGTACTCCTATGTTCAGGTATCTTGTGACTTCCTTCAAATGACGTCCAAAGGGTGTATCTTCATCCGGTTGCGTGAACTTGTTCCTTGCATCCGACATCCTAAAATATTATAAAAGATGAGGAGTCAGAATGAGAAGAGTGAGTAGTGATCTAGGGCATTAGCTTAGTGGTCATGTCCTACAATCAGCGTGTGCTCTGATACCATCTTGTAGCGACCAGACCTCAAACCGTCCAATCTCTGTGCTCAGGTGTCATCCCTGGATCAGTAATGCTGACACCACACAGTACTTGAAGGATTTATAACAGAGTAGCAATCACACACTTTTTACATCGAGGGTCTCAAAAGAGAACTTATTACAATAAATATGCCTTAAGGCCATCTAATAACGATAACAGCGGAAGGCTTGGAAGATAAGTGAGTCCATCAACTCCAACGGCATCACTAAGTATAGAACCACGACCTAAAAGCACCTTACTCGTCGTCTGAAAAGTCTGCAACACGAACGTTGCAGCCCGAAACGGGTCAGCACATGGAATATGCTGGCAATGTAACACATAGAGAGCAATAAAAGAATAAGCTATTCTATATGCATATTTGGCTGGTGGAAAGCTCTATGGTTACAGTTTTGCGTAAATCCAATTTTCCGTACTACAAAGGAATAACTTTTCTTTAACTATCATGGTAGTTGTTAAACATTGAGAGTGTAGACACGTTCTCAATCCCAATTAAGCATCATCATTAAAAACCCAACAAAATTAATTTAGAGTAACATGATGAGATTCACATGATAATCCAGGTACTAGATACTCAAGATGTCCATAACCGGGGACACGGCTAACCATGATTAGTTTATACACTCTGCAGAGGTTTGCGCACTTTTCCCCACAAGACTCGATCTCCTCCGTTGGATTTCCCGCACTACAGGGTGTTTGGGAAACGGATGACCGAGACATAGTCTTTCAGAAGCGCTAGCACCTTACGATCGGGTAGACCGTACCAACCTACATCCCCTACATCTGCTAGTCTACCACTGTAAGAGTTCGCACAACTTAGTCAACTATGCTATAGCCCATAGTAGCTTGTGGCTGCACACGGAAGTTTCCAGTATGAATAATCTCATGATCCCTTTGAGCCTGGGTGGCGGTCCAAAAGAAAAATAGGCAATCGCTGGAATACCCAGGTGCCTCAATCCATCCAGATGTGTATTTAAGTTGCCACCTTAGATAAACCATTGATTTAACAATATCACATCTGTCATGGATTTCACTCACCCAATCCACGTCTACTAGCATAGCATAGCATAATAAGCAAACGTAGAAGTAACTCCCAAGGGTTTGATAATAACGAGTAATAGGTACTACCTCATCTACTTCCCAAACCCACAATTTAATTAGATCCTAAACAATGCAATGTGTGAGGGTTGATCTAATGCAATAAAACTGGGTAATAGGAAGTATGATCAAAGTGTTACTTGCCTTGCTGATGATCCGTGAAACCTAGCGATTCGAAGTAGCAAGCGGCGCACTCCGGATACTCTATCGCAAACAAACAAGTATACAATAAGTACTCAACTAATGCACAGGTAAAACTCGAATAAAAGATCTAACCAGAAAGTTCAACTTAAGAACTTCCATTGGCAAAAAGAATCAAAGTGAACGAAGCAACGAAAGACAAATGGCAAAACAAATAAGCTTCATTTTCTAATCTGAAACTAGGGCAAATTTTATTGAGGCAAAAACTTGTTTGAGTTGGTTAAACGGAAAGAGGGTTTCGAGATGAAACTCCAGGCGCTTGAATCGCCTGATTCCGACAAACGAGCGAAAAGTTAAACTAAAACGAACATCAGATCAGAAATCGCGATCAGAAAATCACGGATTTAATCTGAGAAAAAGAAAAACGACGAACATGTTAACGATCGAACGTTCGTTAATAGGAACTAAACGATGAACGCGTTCATTAAAACGAACGGACGAGCGAACTCTCGCTCAATAAATAAACCGGAGAAAAACCGATCTATTTAAAAAAACGAAAACTAGGTTTTCAAAAAAAAACCGAAACGGCTTTTTTCTCAAAAACCGGGCGGCGGCTACCTCGGCTCGGGGCTCCGGCGAGGCTCTGGCGGGGCTCCTGCGGGCGGCGGGTGGTGCGGGGCGGCGGCTATGACGCGGCAGCGGGGCGGTGGGCGGCGCGGGGCGGGGCGGCGCTGCGGCGGTGTGGGATGCAGGGGGGCGGGGCGGTTATAAAGGGGGCGGGGAGAGGCGACTTGGGGGAGGGGTCGGCCTCGGGAGGCGGAGTCCTCCCCGGACTCGGGCGGCGGTGGCGCTGGTCGGGACTCCTGTCCCGACCCGGCGAGAGGCGGCGGCGGGCGGCTGGGCCGGCCTGCTCGACTGGGCCCTTGGCCCAGTCGGACGCGGAGTCTCGTTTTTTTAAACAATATCGCTGCAATTAAAAAAATCTAGAAAAATAAATAAAAATCTAAGAATGCCAAAACAAATTTTATCCGTCTAAATAAAATATTTAGAACAGGATGAACATTTTCTTGGCTCTAAATGCAAGAAATGTGCAATTTTCCTAAATTCAAATAAAAATAGCAAATAAAACCAAAATAAAATCTTTTTTGATCTTTTTATTAAACCCTCAATATTTCTTTATTTTGGGAAAGTCATTTTATTCCCTCTCTCATAATTTTTTTATAATAGAAATAATTGAAGATGAAATAAACAAAATCAAATTATCCTATTTTCAAAGTTTGAGAAAACTCAAATATGAAAATAACGAAATCCCCAACTCTCTCCGAGGGTCCTTGAGTTGCGTAGAATTTCTAGGATCAACCAAAATGCGATGAATGATATGCAATGATGATCTAGTGTATAACATTCCAAATTGAAAATTTGGGATGTTACAATTCTCTCTTATTTTACAAGGTTTACATAAAGAGGGAGAATGCCAGGAGCTGGGATTCTGGGCTGGAAAAGGAGCAAATATTAGATACCTATTCTGCACAGCTCCAAAAGTCCTGAAACTTCACGGAAGACGTTTTCAGAATATATAAAAAATACTGAGCGCAAGAAGTTCACCAGGGGGCCACACCCTGCCCACGAGGGTGGGGGCTCGCCCTACCCCCCCCCCCTGGGCGCGCCCCCCTACCTCATGGGCCCCCTGGTGGCCCTCCAGTGGCCATCTTCTGCTATATGAAGTCTTTCGATGAGAAAAAAATCAGAAGCCATCTTCTCGAACGAAATTCCGCCGCCACGAGGCGGAACCAATCTAGGGCTCCGGCAGAGCTGTTCTGCCGGGGAAACTTCCCTTCGGGAGGGGGAAATCATCGCCATCGTCATCACCAACGCTCCTCTCATCGGGAGAGGTCAATCTCCATCAACATCTTCACCAGCACCATCTCCTCTCAAAACCCTAGTTCATCTCTTGTATCCAATTCTTGTCTCCAAGTCCGGGATTGGTACTAGTAGGTTGCTAGTAGTGTTAATTACTCCTTGTAGTTGATGCTAGTTGGTTTATTTGGTGGAATATCATGTGTTCAGATCCTATATGCATATTAATACCCCTCTGATTATGAACATGAATATGCTTTGTGAGTAGTTACGTTTGTTCCTGAAGACATCGGAGAAGTCTTGCTATTAGTAGTCATGTGAATTTGGTATTCGTTGGATATTTTGATGAGATGTATGTTGTCTCTCCTCTAGTGGTGTTATGTGAATGTCGACTACATGACACTACACCATTATTTGGGCCTAGAGGAAGGCATTGGGAAGTAATAAGTAGATGATGGGTTGCTAGAGTGACAGAAGCTTAAACCCTAATTTATGCGTTGCTTCGTAAGGGGCTGATTTGGATCCATATGTTTCATGCTATGGTTAGGTTTACCTTAATACTTTTGTTGTAGTTGCAGATGCTTGCAATAGAGGTTAATCATAAGTGGGATGCTTGTCCAAGTAAGGACAGTACCCAAGCACTGGTCCACCCACATACCAAATTATCAAAGTACCGAACGCGAATCATATGAGGGTGATGAAAACTAGCTTGACGATATTCCCATGTGTCCTCAGGAGCGCTTTTCTCTATATAAGAGTTTATCCAGGCTTGTCCTTTGCTACAAAAAGGATTGGGCCACCTTGCTGCACTTTATTTACTTTTGTTACTTGTTGCTCATTACAAATTATCCTATCACAAAACTATCTGTTACCACTTGTTTCAGTACTTGCAGAGAATACCTTGCTTGAAACCGCTTATCATTTCCTTTTGCTCCTCGTTGGGTTCGACACTCTTACTTATCGAAAGGACTACGATAGATCCCCTATACTTGTGGGTCATCATGTACCAGACCTGATGTGTGCCTTGCTATTAGCCTAGCAGGGAGGTACCAAAGTAATCCAGGAGTGGATTTGTAACACCCCGGATGTAGTTTACCTTATTTGTATTCCAACTCTTGTCGTTTCCAGCACTAAGTTATTTTATTTCATCGTTGTCGGGTTTTTGTCTCCGTGTGATTTGTCTTTGTCATGCATCTCATATCATGTCATCATGTGCATTGCATTTGCATACGTGTTCGTCTCATGCATCCGAGCATCTTCCCCGTTGTCTGTTTTGCATTCCGGCGCTCCTATGTCCTCCGGTGTCCCTTTCTACCTCTTTTCGTGTGCGGGTGTTAAACGTTTTTGGATTGGACCGATACTTGCCATGCGGCCTTGGTTTACTACCGGTAGACCGCCTGTCAAGTTTCGTACCATTTGGACTTCGTTTGATACTCCAACGGTTAACCGAGGGACCGAAAAGGCCTCGTGTGTGTTGCAGCCCAACACCCCTCCAAAGTGGCCCAAAACCCACCTAAATATCTTCTATCATCTAGAGCGTTTGATCACGATCGCATGGCCGAAAACCGCACCTCATTTGGAGTTCCCTAGCTCCCTCTACCCCTATATAAAGGCCACTCCCCGAAATTTTCGGTTCAATCCACACCCTAACCTAGCTCCTCTCCCTCTCGCCCGCGCCGGACATTGTCCGCTGGCGCCGGACACTCCACCACGGCCAACCACCACATGCCACGTGGCCTCCCGCCACCCACGGCCGCCCGCGGCCCGCCGGACCCGAGGAGAGCCCCCGCGGCCCGGGTCACCACCGCCGCCGCCCGAGTCGTCCTCTTCCTTCTGCGCCGCCCGGCTCCGCCCTTCGCCGCCATCGCCGGCCACCGAACTCCGGCGAGCTCCCTCGCCGTCCGGCGCCGACGTCCGCCGCCCCGCCGCCTTGTTCATCGCCGGCAGACGCCGCCCGAGGGCGCCGCCTCTTCCTCTCGTCGCCGGCGCACCTCCTCCGGCCTCCCTCGTCAACTCTAGCGCCCCCTCGACGAGCAACTCTGGCTGGTCATCATCGGAGTCCACGCGCTACAGTACCCCCGGCCGGATCTGGATCTGGATCATCTCGCGGTTGACTTTTCCCTCCGAACCCTAATTTTTATGCAATGTTCATCATGCCATAACTTCCTCAGAGTAGCTCCTATTCGTGCGTGTAGCATATCAAAATGTTCGTCTCGACGAGTACATCATTTCATCTCATTGCATCATTTTCATTTGAGCTCATCTTGATTCCCGAAACGCTGTTGGAAGAGGGCTATGTGAGGATAATTTCAGATCTGTTTCAGCAAATGCACTTTTGTCATTTTTGCCATGATTAATGTGTGCATGCTATGATCCTGAACTCTACATGTGTTTTGTAGAATACCATGTCATCTTTACAGGGGTGTATGCCATGTATTTTTGTGATCTTTGTGGTGACTAGCACAAGCATGCAAAGTAGCATACTCAATGATGTTGATTTCAGGGACTTAGAATTTCACTAAGTCCTTGCCCTGTCATTATTTTTATGCCATATGTTCATGTTGTTTACTAGTGATCCGTGCCTCTTTTGAGCATGATCAGTAAGGATGTTTTGTAGATAATGTTGTGCTCTATCCATCCATGTCTTTGTTTGCAATTATGGAGCAACCTAGCTTGAGTCAATCGAGCTCTACTTTTGCTATAAAATGTTCCTGGCAGATTGTTAACATGTTTTGCAATTTTGCCAAGCTTGTTGTTGTTGATCCGTGCATGCTATGTTGTTGTTCTTGCCATGTCTAGCTTCTATGTCATGTATTCTTGCTGGGTGTATGCTTAGATTATCATGCAATGCCTCGCAGTGAGTGCATCGTGCTCGTAAACATGCCTACTTGTTAATCTGTTTTGCATGCTCTAGTTTTTCACTAAGTCTGAATCTGTTTATATTTTTGCTATGTTCACATGCTTGCAATTGTATTTTCTGATCCCTTTTGGCTCATGGTCACTAAGGGACTTTTGTTGTATGCTTTGAGTAGCTTCATGCCATGCCTTGGTTTGCCATGATATGTTCCTGTAGCATGTAGTTTTCATGCTCTAAAGATTGCTTCCTGATAATAAATTCCTGACATGCTGTTAATTTCACCAAGTCTGTAACCAGTAATCTTTTGCATTTTTGCCATGCTTGTTTGAACCTGTTAATGAGTGATTTAGCCGTAGCTCAGTGTTCATATTTTGTCAAGCATTATGAGTGGATCCCTGCCATGTATTTTGTTGTCATGTTGGAGTGTTGTAGTACATTATTCTTGATGCATTTAGATGGTCTCGTGCTGATTATCGCAGACCGGTGTCATATTTGTTTTGCTTGCCATTTCCAAACCGTGCATCCAATTCCGGTGATCTTTATATCGATTTCGACCGAAATCAACTCACCTTTCCAGTGGCACTCTTGGTTTTCCAAGTTGAGGCCGGGTTCTATCATTCCTTTCCAAATCTTGCATATGCATCACATATTGCATCCCGCATATCATACCATGTTTTGCATCATGTTGCTTGAGCATTGCACGTGGTTGATTGTGTTCCCTTTGCTTGTTGTATTGCTTTGGGTAGAGCCGGGAGACGAGTACGTGAACGAGGAGCCTGTTGAGTACGCCTACGAGGATCAAGGCAACTCTGAGAACTTTGCAGGCAAGATGACCATACCCTTGAAATCACTTCTATCTTTGCTTGCTAGATGCTCGCTCTTTTGCTATGCCTATGCTACGATACCTACCACTTTCTTATCATGCCTCCCATATTGCCATGTCAAACCTCTAACCCACCTTGTCCTAGCAAACCGTTGTTTGGCTATGTTACCGCTTTGCTCAGCCCCTCTTATAGCGTTGCTAGTTGCAGGTGAAGATTGGAGATTGTTCCTTGTTGGAACATTGTTTATTGTTGGGATATCACTATATTATATTGTTTATATTAATGCACCTATATACTTGGTAAAGGGTGGAAGGCTCGGCCTTATGTCTGGTGTTTTGTTCCACTCTTGCCGCCCTAGTTTCCGTCATATCGGTGTTATGTCCCTGGATTTTGCGTTCCTTACACGGTTGGGTTATAATGGGAACCCCTTGACAGTTCGCCTTGAATAAAACTCCTCCAGCAATGCCCAACATTGGTTTTACCATTCGCCACCTAGCCTCTTTTTCCCTTGGGTTCCGCGGACTCAAGGGCCATCTCTATTTAAACCCCCGGGCCAGTGCTCCTCTGAGTGTTGGTCCAACCTGTCAGCTGCCGGTGGCCACCAGGGGCAACTCTGGGCTGGCCTACCGGAACCTTGGACAATCCGGTGTGCCCTGAGAACGAGATATGTGCAGCTCATATCGGGATTTGTCGGCACATTCGGGTGGTGTTGTTGGACTTGTTTTACCATTGTCGAGGATGTCTTGTAACCGGGATGCCGAGTCTGATCGGATTGTCTTGGGAGAAGGAATATCCTTCGTTGACCGTGAGAGCTTGTAATGGGCTAAGTTGGGACTCCCTGCAGGGATTTGAACTTTCAAAAGTCGTGCCCACGGTTATGGGCAGATGGGAATTTGTTAATGTCCGGTTGTAGATAACCTGAAACTTAACTTAATTAAAATGCATCAACCGCGTGTGTAACCATGATGGTCTCTTCTCGGCGGAGTCCGGGAAGTGAACACGGCGTTGGAGTAATGCTTGACGTAGGTTGTTCTAGGATCACTTCTTGATCATAGTTGTTCTACCGTGCTTTTGCCTTCTCTTCTCGCTCTCTTTTGCGCATATGTTAGCCACCAAATATGCTAGTCGCTTGCTGCAGCTCCACCTCATACCTTTGCCTTCCCTATAAGCTTAAATAGTCTTGATCGCAAGGGTGTGAGATTGCTGAGTCCCCCTGACTCACAGATTACTTCCAAAACCAGATGCAGGGACCGATGATACCGTTCCAGATGATATGACCGAGCTCAAGTGGGAGTTCGATGAAGACTCTCGTTGTTACTACGTGTCTTTCCCAGATGATCAGTAGTGGTGCCCAGTTGGGGCGATCGGGGACTTTGTCGCATTTGGGGGTTGATCTTTATTTTGGTTCCGTAGTAGGACCTTGAGTGTATTGCATGAATGTAATGACTTATTTATGTATTCGTGTGACGTGGCGAGTGTAAGCCAACTATGTATCTTTCCCCTTTATTTATTTACATGGGTTGCTGTGAAGATTACCTCACTTGCAACATTGCTTTCAATGCGGTTATGCCTCTAAGTCGTGCTTCGACACATGGGAGATATAGCCGCATCGAGGGCATTACAGGATCACTAGACAGCGGTCAAGAACATCCTGAAGTACCTGAAAAGGACCAAGGATATGTTTCTCATTTATGGAGGTGACAAAGAGCTCATCGTAAATGGTTACGTTGATGCAAGCTTTGACACTGATCCGGATGATTCTAAATCGCAAACCGGATACGTGTTTATATTAAACGGTGGAGCTGTCAGTTGGAGCAGTTCTAAACAGAGCGTCGTGGCGGGATCTACATGTGAAGCGGAGTACATTGCTGCTTCGGAAGCAGCGAATGAAGGAGTCTGGATGAAGGAGTTCATATCCGATCTAGGTGTCATACCTAGTGCATCGGGTCCAATGAAAATCTTTTGTGACAATACTGGTGCAATTGCCTTGGCAAAGGAATCCAGATTTCACAAGAGAACCAAGCACATCAAGAGACGCTTCAACTCCATTCGGGATCAAGTCCAGGTGGCAGACATAGAGATTTGCAAGATACATACGGATCTTAATGTTGCAGACCCATTGACTAAGCCTCTTCCACGAGCAAAACATGATCAGCACCAAGGCTCCATGGGTGTTAAAATCATTACTGTGTAATCTAGATTATTGACTCTAGTGCAAGTGGGAGGCTGAAGGAAATATGCCCTAGAGGCAATAATAAAGTTTTTATTTATTTCCTTGTTTCATGATAAATGTTTATTATTCATGCTAGAATTGTATTAACCGGAAACATAATACATGTGTGAGTACATAGACAAACATAGTGTCACTAGTATGCCTCTACTTGACTAGCTCCTTGATCAAAGATGGTTAAGTTTCCTAACCATAGACATGAGTTGTTATTTGATCAATGGGATCACATCATTAGGAGAATGACGTGATTGACTTGACCCATTCCGTTAGCTTAGCACTTGATCGTTTGTTTACTGCTATTGCTTTCTTCATGACTTATACATGTTCTTATGACTATGAGATTATGCAACTCCCGAATACCGGAGGAACACTTTGTGTGCTACCAAATGTCACAATGTAACTGGGTGATTATAAAGGTGCTCTACAGGTGTCTCCGATGGTACTTGTTGAGTTGGCATAGATCAAGATTAGGATTTGTCACTCCGATTGTCGGAGAGGTATCTCTGGGCCCTCCCGGTAATACACATCACTATAAGCCTTGCAAGCATGATAACTAATGAGTTAGTTACGGGATGATGTATTAAGTAACGAGTAAAGAGACTTGCCGGTAACGAGATTGAACTAGGTATTGGATACCGACGATCGAATCTCGGGCTAAGTAACATATCGATGACAAAGAGAACAACGTATAGTGTTGTGTGGTTTGACCGATAAAGATCTTCATAGAATATGTAGGAACCAATATGAGCATCCAGGTTCCGCTATTGGTTATTTACCAGAGATGTGTCTCGGTCATGTCTACATAGTTCTCGAACCCGTAGGGTCCGCACACTTAAAGTTCTGTGACGATCGGTTTTATGAGTTTATATGTTTTGATGTACCGAAGGTAGTTCGGAGTCCCAGATTTGATCACGGACATGACGAGGAGTCTCGAAATGGTCGAGACATAAAGATTGATATATTGGAAGCCTACATTTGGACATCAGAATAGTTCCGGGTGAAATCGGGAATTTACCGGAGTACCGGAGAGGTTACCGGAACCTCCCCGGGACTAATGGGCCTTGTTGGGCCATAAGGGAAAGAGAGAGGGGCCGTCCTAGGGTAGGCAGCGCGCCCTCTTCCCCCGGTCCAAATTGGACTAGGAGAAGGGGGGCGGCGCCCCCCTTTCCTTCTCTTTCTCTCCCTGCCTTTCCCCCTCCTAGTAGGAGTAGGAAAGGGAGGAATCCTACTCCTACTAGGAGGAGGATTCCTCCTCTAGGCGCGCCAACAAGGGCCGGCCGGCCTCCCCCTTGCTCCTTTATATACAGGGGCAGGGGCACCTCTAGACACACAAGTTGATCACAAAGATCTCTCCCAGCCGTGTGCGGTGCCCCCTTCCACCATAATCCACCTCGGTCATACTATAGCGGTGTTTAGGCGAAGCCCTGCTGCGGTAGCTTCATCAACATCGTCACCACGCCGTCGTGCTGACGAAACTCTTCCCCGAGCTCTACTGGATTGTGATTTCGCGGGACGTCACCGAGCTGAACGTGTGCTGAACGCGGAGGTGCCATACGTTCGGTACTGAGGATCAGTCGATCGTGAAGACATACGACTACATCGGCCGTGTTTTCATAACGCTTCCGCTTAACGGTCTACGAGGGTACGTGGACGAAACTCTCCCCTCTCGTTGCTATGCATCACCATGATCATGTGTGTGCGTAAGAAAACTGTTGAAATTACTACGTTACCCAACAACTTTTTCATTGTATCATCCATACTAGTTTATTTCTTTTTTATGCTTTCTTCTTGTGTGTTTGATAAACCTTAATAAAAACCAAAACAATTTAATTGTAGCTTTTAGCTAGTTTTAATTCCCATGCCTGTAGTAGTAATTAAAAAGAAAACCCAAAAAGATTTCTTGTTCTTCTTTTGCTTGTTCGGAGCTTTCCCATGTAAATAGTTTTATTTCTTTTCTTTGGGGGTCGATAGGAGAAGACCATGATTGAATTGTTAAAGTGGCTCTTATATGCATTACTGTTGATCTGACAAAAGAGCACATATTACCTTGTCTTCTCTCTTGAATTGAATGCTTGCAGATTCCAACTTAGTCCAATGCAAGCGCACTATTATTATTATTCACATCATTCGGTCATGCAAGTGAAAGGCAATTATGATGGTATATGATGGACTTATTGAGATGAGAAAAGCTGGTATGAACTTGACCTCTCTTGTTTTTGTAAATATGATTAGTTCATCGTTCCTAATTCAGCTTATTATGAATAAACTGTTGGGGAACGTTGCAGAAAACAAAAATTTTCCTACGGTTTCACCAAGATCCATCTATGAGTTCATCTAGCAACGAGTGATCGGATTGCATCTACATACCTTTGTAGATCACGCGCGGAAGCGTTCAAGGACGGGGATGAGGAAGTCGTACTCGACGTGATCCAAATCACCGGAGATCCTAGCGCCGAACGGACGGCACCTCCGTGTTCAACACACGTACGGTCAGCGTGACGTCTCCTCCTTCTTGATCCAGCAAGGGGGGAGGAGAGGTTGATGAAGATCCAGCAGCACGACGGCGTGGTGGTGGATGCAGGGCGTCACCGCAGCAGGGCTTCGCCGTTATACTGCGAGAGGGAGAGGTGTAGCAGGGGAGAGGGAGGCGCCAAGACTCAAGGGTGCGGCTGCCCCTCCCTCCCCCCCCTTTATATAGGCCCCCTAGGGGGTGCGCCGGCCCTAGGAGATGGGAACTCCTAGGGGGGCGGCGGCCAAGGGGTGGAGTGCCCCCCAAGCCAGGTGGGGCGCCCCCCCACCCTAGGGTTCCCAACCCTAGGCGCATGGGGTGGGCCAAGGGGGGCGCACCAGCCCACTATGGGCTGGTTCCCCTCCCCACTTTGGCCCATGGGGCCCTCCGGGATGGGTGGCCCCACCCGGTGGACCCCCGGGACCCTTCCGGTGGTCCCGGTACAATACCGGTGACCCCCGAAACTCTCCCGATGGCCGAAACTGCACATCCTATATATAATTCTTCACCTCCGGACCATTCCGGGACTCCTCATGACGTCCAGGATCTCATCCGGGACTCCGAACAACTTTTGGGTTACTGCATATTTATATCTCTACAACCCTAGCGTCACCGAACCTTAAGTGTGTAGACCCTACGGGTTCGGGAGACATGTAGACATGACCGAGACGGCTCTCCGGTCAATAACCAACAGCGGGATCTGGATACCCATGTTGGCTCCCACATGCTCCTCGATGATCTCATCGGATGAACCACGTTGTCGAGGATTCAAGCAACCCCGTATACAATTCCCTTTGTCAATCGGTACGTTACTTGCCCGAGATTCGATCGTCGGTATCCCAATACCTCGTTCAATCTCGTTACCGGCAAGTCACTTTACTCGTACCGTAATGCATGATCCCGTGACTAGACACTTGGTCACTTTGAGCTCATTATGATGATGCATTACCGAGTGGGCCCAGAGATACCTCTCCGTCATACGGAGTGACAAATCCCAGTCTTGATCCGTGTCAACCCAACAGACACTTTCGGAGATACCCGTAGTATACCTTTATGGTCACCCAGTTATGTTGTGACGTTTGGTACACCCAGAGCACTCCTATGGTATCCGGGAGTTACACGATCTCATGGTCTAAGGAAAAGATACTTGACATTGGAAAAACTCTAGCAAACGAACTATACGATCTTGTGCTATGTTTAGGATTGGGTCTTGTCCATCACATCATTCTCCTAATGATGTGATCCCGTTATCAATGACATCCCCATGTACATAGCCAGGAAACCATGACTATCAGTTGATTAACGAGCTAGTCAACTAGAGGCTCACTAGGGACACATTGTGGTCTATGTATTCACACATGTATTACGATTTCCGGATAATACAATTAAAGCATGAATAATAGACAATTATCATGAACAAGGAAATATAATAATCATTTTATTATTGCCTCTAGGGCATATTTCCAACATAAACATGTTTGTGATGACAATTAGAGATCATAGTTTCTTATGCCATGCTTAATTAGCTAGGAGCTTATAATGGTTTACCTTGTGTGCCAACATGCTATTAAAATGGTTGTGATGTGGTATGATAGGGTGGTATCCTCTTTTGAACAATTCGAGTGGCTTGACTTGGCACATGTTCACGCATGTAGTTGAAACAAAATCAACATAGCCTCTACGATATTTATGTTCATGGTGCATTATATCCTACTCATGCTTGCATTCGGTGTTGATTAATTTTAATGCATGTTCATGACTGTTCTCGCTCTCTAGTTAGCCGCTTCCCAGTCTTTTGCTAGCCTTCATCTGTACTAAGCGGGAATACAAACCCCGAAGTTATTCCATATGAGTCCACCATACCTACCTATATACGGTATCTACCTGCCGTTCCAAGTAAATATGTATGTGCCAAACTCTAAACCTTCAAATAAACATGTTGTTTTGTATGCTCGAATAGCTCATGTATCAACTAGGGCTGTCTGTATCCTCCATGCTAGGCGGGTTATTCTCAAGAGGAGTGGCTCCGCTCCTCACTCACGAGAAAATGGCTGGTCACCAGGATGCCCAGTCTGTTGGGGATATCACTACTGGGCGTAAACCGGTCTATCTGGGCCGGGTTAACTTCGTCAGTAGTTAAGTATGTTAAAGCCCAAGAAGGCAGATGAGGGCTCAAGGCCCATAGTCGGTTCAAGGCCTGTAGCCGTAAACCGGCGTTGGTATTTAACTTGTATTGTAAGTTAGGAATAAGTAGAGACCAAACTGGACACATCTATGAGCCGGTATTGGGACTCTGTGAACCGACGGGCGTCACCCGTGTATATAAGGGGACGACCCAGCGGCGGTTCAAGGACAACAGACAACAAGGCAAAGCTTGTTTGCTCCCTAGTCATCGAAACCCCATCAATTCCATCACAACTAGACGTAGGCTTTACCTTCATCGAAGGGGCCGAACTAGTATAAACTCTCTTGCGTCCCTGTGTCCACTTTAACCCCTTCAAGCTAACCCATCGCGATGGCTCCACGACTAAGTCCTTTCTCTAGGACATCTACCGTGACAAAACCACGACAGTTGGCGCCCACCATGGGGCTATCGCACGATGGTTTCAAGTTTTTGGAGGGCCGCTTTGAAGGACTCGAGGGCTACGTTGTGGGCCGGATGACTAAGAGTCGTCGCGGCAAGCTCTACATCGATGATGCAGACTGGGGCCCCGAGGCCGGCTCAGTTGAGTACGGGTACTGGGTCCCCTTTGGTGGCATACACGTTTTCATCGGCAGGATCGGTGAACCGGGCCCTGAGCAAGACATCTGCACCGACCTCGTCGAAACGGCTCAGCGTGCACGATCCGCCCAGGTTAAACCGGCCGTGAAGCGTGCCTTCGTGGGAGTCATCCATGGAGGAAGTTATGAGGATGGATCAGAATCTCGCGGCGAGACCGTCGTTTATTCCGGCGACGAGTCATCAACCGGAGAAACCGAATCTCTATATCAGCTACAAGATGGCCGGATTGGGGGCTGTTCCAATGGCGACAGTATTCCAGACCCCTCTGATCAACCCAACCGAGTTGGAATATTCATGGCCGGTACACAAGCAGCGCTTCATTCTTCGACCGCTGTGCCAATAACCTCCGGTTCAGTAGCGGCAACAGCTGCCGGGGCAGGAAGCTCTGCACGCCCGCCGGCTCAAGTTCTATCAAGTCTATTTGATGCATTGGCTGCGCTTATGGCAGAAGCTAATCCGGCGGATCAGGAAGTCCACAACGCGGAGATTGCAAAGGTGAAGGAACAGATCACCCAGGCCAAGGCGGACCTGGCAGCTGAGAATGCCAGGATGACCACAGAGCGGGCCGCTTTAGACGCACAAGCCTACAGGCTCATGTTGGACCAGAACGCATCGCATGAAGTCATGAAGAGGAAGTACTGATCCCGTTTGCCTTCGGTTTTTGAGGCCAGAGACCTTTTCAACACCCCAGGAGCAGGAACCAGTAATCCACTGGAGGGAAACCAGCCGGAAGCTCCGGGGACCGGTGCGCCGGTTCAGCCCCGTCTGATGAATCCGCCTCGTCAAAACATTGTCATACCTCAGGCCGTTTCAACACCACCGGGTCACTACTCCAACCCAATGGACAATCTCGTTGCCGCTGCTGCACGGCTGGAGGCCATTCCAATTGAAGGTGACTCGCCGCAGGCGGTAGAGACACGACGGGTCAAGGAGCTTCTTAGGACAGCTTTGGTCCAACAGGAAGCGTACTCATACAGCCGCGACTGGATCCACTCGACCCCTCGTCCAAGCCGGAGCTATAGCAGGCGTATGGATGAACCAGCAGTGTCAAGTAATGAACGACGTGGAGCACCCCGCGGCAACAACCCGGCGGGTGGTGCTGATAATGCTCAGGAAGTGGTGGACCGGGCTCGAGCACGCAGGGAGGCCGAGTTAGCCGCATAGTATCAGGCTCGGCAGCTTACGCCGGTTCGTCCAACTATTTCGGTCAAACCCGGTGTTACTTCTAGCTCTTTGGGGGTGCCTTGCCTTGTCCCCGCTTTACGCAATGTGCGCCTGCCCAAGGATTTCAAGGGCCCGCGCAAGGTACCAAATTACACGGCGGATCAACCCCCAGAGACATGGGTGGAGAGCTATGAGATGGCCATGGAGATGCTTGATGTGGATGATGCGGCATGTGCGAAGTACTTCACCATGATGCTTGAAGGAACGGCCCGCACTTGGTTAAAAAGCTTACCGGCCAATTCTATCAGTTCATGGGCCCAATTACGAGCCCGGTTTATCAGTAATTTCAAGGATACATGTAAGAAGCCCATGTCGATAGTAGACTTAGCTGCCTGTGTCCAGGAGGAAGGAGAATCGACGACTCATTGGGTGCGCCGGGTCTCACAAGTGTTGCATTCATCAGACCGCATCAATGCTGACACCACAGTCTTAACCCTAGAAGGCAACTGTCGGTTTGGGCCCCTAAAGCTGAAGTTGGGACGGATGAAGTGCCATTGCACTGACATGGGGACCCTCATGGCTGCTTTGGTAAAGTATGTTGATTCTGATAGTACCAAGGATCCCGAATCTGATGATGGCAAGGCAGGGAAGGGAAAGAGGAACAGCAACTCCAAAGGTCAGCGGCATCACTTGGCAGGCAATGGTGGTGGAGGCAAGCGTAAAGCGGATGGTAACATGGACTTTGTGGCTAATACCAACGCGCAGGACAAGGGCCAGCGACGCAAGGGTAAACCGCCAAATCGCAGTGGGGCACCCAACCCTAACCCGGACCGCTTAAATTATCTACTGAGCCAGCCCTGTCCAAGACATGGGACGAAGGAGGTGCCAGCAAACCACCTTTGGAAGGATTGCTTCATTATGCAGGAGTTCAAGAATTCTAATGCTTTCCGGTATGATCACGGCTCCGGCGGTGGCTCAGGATCCGGGCCGGGTTACGGTGGAGGAAATTCCGGTTCAGGATTTAATGGTAATCCGGGCGGACATAACAATCAAAATAATCAGAACAACCAGGGTGGTTACAACCAGCAGCAGCAACAGTCAGGTTACCAGAGCAACCCAAAGCAGTTGAATAGTGGGCAGTACCATGTCTTCACCACTAGCTTGGACAAGCGAGACCGGAAGGTTCAGAGGCGGGCAGTCAACTCTGTTGAACCGGCCATGCCCCGTTATCTATGCTGGTCTGAACAGCCAATCATATGGAGCAGAGAGGATCACCCTCCCCAGGTTGATAATCTGGGTCAGTTGGCTCTGGTGGTAGCGCCTCAGGTGGGAGGTTACAAGTTCACCAAAGTGCTCATGGATGGAGGGAGCAGCATTAATATCTTGTACTATGAGACCTTTCGTCGTATGGGACTAACAGATAAAAATCTCAAACCGTCTAATACGGTGTTCCACGGTGTGGTACCTGGCAAGTCAGCATATCCTGTTGGTAAGATAGCTCTGGAAGTGGCCTTTGGAGATGATCATGATTCCAGGTCGGACACATTGACGTTTGAAGTAGTGAAAATCCAAAGTCCATATCACGCCCTGTTTGGGCGACCGGCCTACGCCAAGTTTATGGCACGGCCCTATTATGTGTATTTGCAGCTCAAGATGCCGGGTCACAAGGGGACAATAATGGTTCACGGAAGCTGTAAAATCGCTTTGGAATGCGAGGAAGGAGATGTGGCCTACACAGAGTCGGTTTGTGCCACCGAGGAGCTGAAGTATTATAAGGACAATGTTGATCCGGCGGACATGACTCCATTAAAGAAGCCAACTACGGAGCATGATCCGGCCCTGAAGTTCAAATCGGCAGCAGAAACTAAGCTTGTTGACTTCATACCTGGTGATTCGTCCAAGCAGTTCAGCATTAGTGCCAACTTGAACCCGAAATAGGAAAGCGCGCTCATCGAGTTCATCCGTGAGAATCGGGACATTTTTGCATGGAAGCCCTCTGACATGCCAGGTGTATCGAGGCAACTCGCTGAACACACCCTTAATGTGGATCCTAAATACAAACCGGTGAAACAGTTCCTCTGCCGGTTTAACGAAGAAAGACGCAAGGCGATTGGAGAAGAGGTAGCCAGGCTCTTAGCAGCTGGCTTTATTGTTGAAGTTTTTCACCCTGAGTGGCTAGCCAATCCGGTGTTGGTCCTTAAGAAAAACGGCACCTGGCGCATGTGTGTGGATTATACAGATCTTAATAAGGCTTGTCCAATAGATCCTTTTGCCCTCCCCCGTATTGATCAAATTATTGATGCTACGGCGGGTTGCCAGCGTTTAAGTTTTTTGGATGCATATTCTGGCTATCATCAGATCAAAATGGCAGTTAAGGGCCGGGAGAAGACGGCATTCATAACTCCCTTTGGAGCCTTCTGCTATGTGTCTATGCCCTTTGGGCTCAAGAGTGCCCAGGCAACTTATCAACGATGTGTACAAAATTGTCTTCACAAGCAAATTGGCTGTAATGTACATGCTTACGTGGATGATATCGTGGTTAAGTCCAGGGAGAAGGAGACTTTGGTTGACGACTTGAAGGAAACCTTTGATAACCTGAGGACATACAAGATGATGCTTAATCCGGCCAAGTGTGTCTTTGGTGTACCGGCAGGCAAGTTATTGGGTTTTCTGGTGTCCAACAGGGGAACTGAGGCTAATCCGGAGAAGATCACAGCCATCACCTCCCTGGCTAAACCGAAGTGTATTAATGATGTTCAATGCCTGGAAGGCCAGATTGCCGCGTTAAGCCGGTTTATCAGCCACCTTGGTGAGAAGGCAATCCCTTTGTATCAGATGTTGAAGAAGACGGATCAATTCGTCTGGAGTTCTGCTGCTGATGAAGCATTTGAGGACTTAAAGCGGCAATTGGTCAATCCGCCTGTGCTCGCCGCTCCCATTGACAAGGAGCCATTACTGCTATATGTTGCTGCTAATGCTCGTGTGGTCAGCGTGGCTATTGTGGTGGAGCGAAAGGAGGCAGGTAAGGAGCATCCGGTTCAACGTCCGGTCTATTATATTAGCGAGGTACTCATTGAGTCCAAGCAAAGGTATCCGCATTGGCAGAAGCTGGTGTACGGAGTTTTTATGGCAAGCTGGAAGCTTAAGCAATACTTCCAAGGGCACCCAATTACGGTGGTCAGTTCTGCTCCTTTGGGGGATATCATGCAGAACCGGGAAGCGACTGGCCGGATTGCCAAGTGGGCTATAGAGCTTGGGCCGCACGGATTGAAGTATGTGCCTCGGACGGCGGTTAAGTCTCAAGCACTTGTTGATTTCATCAATGATTGGACGGAACTGCAAGCACCTGAAGAAAAGCCGGATCACACATATTGGACCATCCATTTTGACGGATCCAGGTAATTGGAAGGCTCGGGGGCTGGAGTCGTATTAACTTCCCCACGAGGTGATAAGTTTTGTTACGTTCTCCGCTTAATGTTCCCTTGTACTAACAATGCAGCTGGGTATGAAGCCTTGCTCCATGGTCTCCGGATGGCTAAGGAGATGAATCTAAGTCGAGTTAAGTGCTTCGGTGACTCGGACCTCGTGGCTCAACAAGTATCTGGCACTTGGGATTCCAAGGACCCACTCATGGCAGCGTATCGTCATGAGGTGGATATTGTTGCAGGTCACTTTAAAGGCTATCAGGTGGACCACATGGACCGACGGAAGAATGAAGCGACGGACGCTTTAAGCCGGCTGGGCTCTCAGCGCAAACCGGTCCCGCCCAATGTTTTTCTGGATGTGCTGCACAACCCGTCGGTCAAGCTCCCTGGTGAAGCGGATTTGGCTATTCCTGATCCGGAGGCTCAATTGGTGGCAGCTCTTCATGTCATTCCGGATTGGATGCTTCCTTACCTGGCGTACATGAACCGGGGCGAGTTACCAGAGGATGAGACTCTGGCCCGACAGATAATCCGGCGGTCCAAGTCCATGACTATTGTCAATGGCGAGTTGCATCATTGCAGTGTATCAGGGGCGTTTCAATGTTGTGTGTCTCCTGAAGAAGGCTGTGAAATTTTGCATGAGATCCACGAAGGAGATTGTGGTCACCACGCCGGTTCAAAATCTTTGGTAGCTAAAGCGTTTCGCCATGGCTTCTATTGGTTAACTGCTCATGCTAATGCGGAGGATCTGGTCAGACGATGTGATGGTTGCCAAAAGTTTTCAAGACGTGCTCATGTGCCGGCTCAAGAATTGAGAATGATTCCAATTACTTGGCCGTTTGCAACTTGGGGGCTGGATATGGTTGGGCCTTTCAAAAGGTCCAAAGATAAGAAGACCCACCTCCTGGTGGCGGTTGACAAGTTTACAAAGTGGGTGGAAGTAGAACCTGTTAGCAAGTGTGATGCGGCCATGGCGGTTTAGTTCATCAAAAAAGTGATTTTCCGGTTTGGCTTTCCACACAGTATCATCATAGATAATGGTACCAATTTGTCCAATGGGTGCCATGAAGGAGTTCTGTGAACGGGAGCACATCCGGCTTGATGTTTCATCAGTGGCACACCCACAGTCCAATGGTCAAGCAGAAATGGCTAATCAAGAGATCTTGAGAGGCATCAAGCCCCGGCTTATGGTTCCTTTGCAGAGAACGCCGGTTTGTTGGGTAGAAGAGTTACCATCTGTGTTATGGAGCATCAATACTACACCCAACAGATCAATAGGATACACGCCGTTCTTCATGGTCTACGGAGCGGAGGCGGTTCTCCCAAGTGATATCCGTCATGACTCACCTCGTGTGGCGGCTTATGTTGAAGCGGACAACGAGACAGCACGGCAAGACGCTTTGGACCTGTTGGATGAAGAACGCGACATAGCAGCCGCCCGCTCGGCGATTTACCAACAGGATCTTCGTCGTTATCACAGTCGCCGAGTCAAAACCAGAGCCTTTCAGGAAGGAGATTTGGTGCTTCGGCTCATCCAAGACCAGACTGGTATGCATAAGCTATCCCCACCTTGGGAGGGACCTTTCGTGGTCAGCAAGAATCTGCACAACGGGTCATACTATCTGATCGATATTCGAGAGCATAAAGACTCACGTACATCAGGGGAAGAGACCAACAGGCCGTGGAACATAGCTCATCTTCGGCCTTACTATACCTGAGCCATTGGCTCTACTTATGTACATATTACGACGATGTATATATTATGATTAAATATAATAAACCGGAACCTCAGCTAAAGCGGGGTATCTGTTCTTTTACATCATGTGTGGTTACACGGAGTTGTTCTAAAGCGGCCTCCGGTTTACCCCTTGAGTTAGCTTTTCAAAAGCATCATGTTATATCACTTGGGGGCTTGGTCGTGTCCAAACCAATGCAACACCTCTTGATAGGCGAGAGCCACCAGATCACTTGGGGACTTGGTCACGTCTGAACCAGTCACGCCTCTTGATCGGCCTAAGGCCACAGAATCACTTGGGGGCTTGGTCGAACCCGAACCATTGCCACGCCTCTTGATCGGCATAAATGCCACGGTTTCATTTGGGGACCTGGCTGATTTGAACCATGGCTACACCTATCGGGAGCTTGGTCGTGTCCGACCATGGTAACGCCATCTGATCGGCTCAAATAAGCCTCTTTTTGCAAACGGTTTTATCATTGCCTTTGCTTCACAATTTTCTTTGATAGATATTTCTTTCTTTTTGTTGCGTTTTTTAAAACGACAAAATTTTAAACTGGTTCACACTGTCAATTGACGGAACACGGTCCATTTTTAATCCGAAGACTATTTGCTCGGTTTGATTTTTTGTTAACATCCTATTACGGAGTAACACGGTGTTTTATTATAACCCGGCACGGTTTACATGGTAAACCGGCATTATATATATACAGGAGTTGCTATCTCCTCCAACAGTGTGGGTTTATGAAACCTCCGCTTCAAGATTGGCTAAGCCAACTTCATGCCCAACGATGGCAGGTATTATGTATCTCAAAGATTTGATCATATGCTTAAATTTCAGATATTTTGATTTTATATATGCAGACATCATACTCCGCCTGATAGTACAACCGCGGTGGCACTTTAAGATTTTTTATGTTGCAGAAAATACTTTGGAAAGTTCATCACCCAAAGGAAGCACAAGTTGCAGTGGTTATGCACGAAGGCATATTAAGATCAAGAGTATCAGCTAGCCTATTACAAGGCAACACGGTGCCCAAAACAAGATCATTGTTTTTTCAAAGGAGAAGCAGTTTAAACTGGCTTCCGGTTCAAGCTTGGTCACCAGCCTGGCCTGATGGTCGTGGGTCATCCCGCACCACTTCAACTTCAGTTTCTCTACCCAACGGCTGGAAATCAACAGTTGTCCAGTCGATTCCCATTAATGCTCGAAAGACAGCTTCATCATGGATCAGCAACGATGTTTCAATATCGGGAGCGTAAGTATGCTTACTGATTGGAGGGATAAGATTTCCGCTTCATGAATTGGTGCAGCTACTCACTTGTTTTGATTGTCATATTGGGCTTGATAATGAGACAAGTCTGCTTCTTCAACCAATTGACAAGCTAGCGGACGCACCTCCCGGTTTATTGCTCGCAGATCCGCTTCACTAAACTCTGACCCATCTTCCTTCAAGCTGGGATAGCCCTGAGTTGCTTCAATAGGATCAAAATCCGGCACCCAAGCTTTTGCCCGGATTAAGGCATTGATCGCACCGGTTCGAGCAGCAGATTTCTTCAGCTCTTCAACCCGGGCAGGAAGCACTGACAGTTTCTTCAGAGTGTCCTGAATCAAAGTGGGCGCCGGATTGTTGTGGGATGCAGTACAAATGATCCGTTGTGCACCAGTGTACAGTTGTTCGATCAACGTGTAGGCGGCTTTCAATTTCTTCTGCCCAAGTGACCAATGCGTGTCCCTGAAATATCACAAAGGGTAACAAACCGGCAGCTCTGTAAGACGGCAGAATCAATTCAGAAATCAAACCGGCTTACCAAAGATAGCAGCGGTCATGGCATGCACGTGCCGCTTTATGCTGGTCAGTTCGTCCACCATCGGTTTTAGTGCAGCCTCAGCGTCTGCTGCTCGGTTGGTTAAAGCAGATTTTTCAGTAGCCCAATCCGCCCGCTCCTTCTTGAAATCCTTCTTAAGTTGTTCCATGACGCTTAAGGCGCTGGTCAACTCCTCTTTTGCTTTTGAGGTTTCAGTCTGTTGGGACTTTAGATTTTCTTGGAGATCGGTGATTTGGGTCTCTTTTGTCTTCATCTCAGCCTGCATACAGACAGTTATATGATTCAGCAAGCAGGGCAAGAATTGAAGCACCAACCACATAACAAGTTATGCACTTGGCGCTTGGGGGCTAATGCCTATTTGATCTTCATATTTCACTTGATTATAAAGTCCCAAGATCAATACAAGTATTCAACTTGGCACTTGGGGGCTAATGGCTATTTGCTCGAATATATTCTGATGCGGCGATCTCAATTACATAAAGTCCCGGTTTAACTACACTAAGTTGAACCGGCCCTTGGGGGCTACATCAGCGAGTTCCGAAGCATTGAGATTTATATTAGCAAGTCCCGGTTTGGATGCAGATTCTAAACCGGCCCTTGGGGGCTAGGAGAGTTAACAAGATTGAAATATCCAAACAGGAAAAAGTACATGGAAGTTACCTCAAATTTCTCTTTCATCATATAAACCAGACCAGCTTCATAGTCACGGCTGGTGTATAGCCGGTTCAGATAGCCGGAATGGAGATCTTGGGCGTTCAAAGCGGCATAAGTTGTCAGATCGGCATTCCATTTTCCCTTGCCAATGGCAGCAAATTCTTTCTTGCTAGTGTGTCTGGATAAAGCAACGGGATTGCCTGGCTCTGTGCGACCAATGCCAGTAATGACAACCTCATCATCCTTGGCATCGCCGGTTTGCATTGGGGCTGTTGGCTTATCAGTAGGCTTTGTTGGATTGGTGGATTTCTCAATCCGGATGGGGCTTGTGGGCTGGTTGACAGGACTTGAGGTATCAATAGGCCTCTCTTCAGCAATAAGATCGTCATCTCGCTGCGGTGGATCATTGGGTATATCTTCAGGAATAGCCGCTTCAAGATCTGGTGTTTTGCCCGGTTCAGGGACGGCATCCTCCTCGGCCGCTTTATCCAGGCGAGCCTTCTTGCTCGGCCTAGGCTTGGCCCTGAAAGGAATAACAAAGTCAAATACAGCATATGTTCCAAGGTGATGTACCGGAAATATTATGATAAGTATAGCTTACCCAAGCACCATTCTGAGTGGTGGCAGCTGAGTAGCCGATGACTCGCCAGAGGATGAGTGGGAAGTAACCTGATAATCGGAGTCAGATGGATTAAGAGGTTGACGAAAACAGCCCGCTTTAGGACAAGCACTGACAAGCAAATTAGGGACCTCTGAACGGCGTTTTCGAACCGGACTGTTCGGTAAAGCGGCGGAGGTAACTACCTGGCCGCTGTGCCGGGTTGTGCGGCGAGCTTCGTGTTGTTGGGTCTTCATAAGAAATTTGGGATCCAAGTAAGCAAGAGGATGAGAAAATTTAACCTTCCGGTTTGCCCAACGGATTTTTAGTGAAGGCAAAGGGTCTGAATCGGAAGAGAGAATAATTACCTCTACAGCATCAGCATGGCTGGCTTCGGCATCATCATGACAAATATCATCATCAATAAGACGCATGAAAAATAAGCCAAGTGAGTCAAGCTCTACCTCAAGGTCCGGATTATCCACATCATCATCAAGGGCCGGATCAGAAGATGCAGTGGTTTTCTTCTTGTGAGCAGGCCGTTTCACAACTTTAGTCTTTGGCCGGGTTGGTCGTTCCGGTTTGTCTGGTTTTTCTGGCTTCTCCTGTGGAAGTTTCTTGCTCCAAAACGGATCATTACCCTGCTTAAATAGACATTGATATTAAACAATGACCAGATATATCAATAACAGGTTCAGTAAAAAGAAAAAATCAAATTCTTATAGTTGGCGGTTTGTTGGTGGCACAGAAGGGAAGCAGGCCGGTTCGAGCACAGACGTGTTCCGGTTCATTCAGCATTTTATTCACAGCCTCTATGATTTCTTCGTCGGTGAGCTGGATGTTAGCATGTCGCAGTGGGTCGTCAACACTGCCAGTATACTCGCACATTAAACCGGAGCGCTGACTAAGGGGCAGTATGCTCCACGATATCCAACAGCGAGCAAGATCAACTCCTGTTAAACCATTGGCCATGAAGGCTCTGAGCTTGGACAGTTGAGGAGCGTATTTGCTTCTCTCCTTGGCAGTCAACCTTTGCGGACAGGGGTGTGTATTGCTAAGCCGCTCCGGACGAAAGCCAGACAAAGGATTTTCACCAGCAGGGGAGGTGTCTTTGCAATAGAACCATGTTTGATTCCACTCTTTGGGGTGGCTGTGCAGTTTGGCGTGAGGGTATGTGACCTCTTTCCTTTTCTGAATCGCCACACTGCCCAATTCCGTATTGGAACCGTCAGAAAACTCAGTACGGCGGTTTAGATGGAAACAGTCTCTGGACAATTCCAGTGTGGGCTCCTCTTGAAAGAACACCTCACAGAGCACTTGGAAGTGACACATGTTTGTAACAGAGTTGGGGCCAGTGTCTTGTGGATGGAGTTGAAAATCGGCTAAAACGTCCCGGTAAAATTTAGAACCGGGCGGCTTAAAGCCCCGGGCTAAGTGATCTACGAAAACGATGACCTCTCCTTCTTGAGGTGTGGGAGGACATTCTTTGCCAGGGGCTCTCCAATGGATGGTGTTTTTGCTGCCTAAAGCGCCGATCAGGACTAAATTGTTCAGTTGAGTCTCTGTGACGCGAGAAGGAACCCAGTTGCACTCATATACTTGCTTGGCCATGATGAAATCTACAAGATAGGTGATTCCGGTTCAAGAATGAATTGATTAAAGTGCACTGGTATGTACAATGTTAAACCGGAGACAGTTCTATCTAAACCGGAGTTTTATGAAGCAACAGCATCCGGCGGTTTAGCAAGGGGACTAATGGTATATACCGGTTTGGCAATTTTTCTACAAAGTTAAACCGCCAGATCTAAGCATTGAAACAGTTGAGATTGCGGATGGATAAGTGTACAGAAATAGATTTTACAAGATTTCTCTACAGCGACGGATCTGAAGCAAGTTTAGAAAACAAGGAAAATATTCAAGGTTCAAAAAAGAACAGTACCGAATCAATGGGAAGAGATACAGGTAGATCTATGGTCTTGAAGCATATAAGTAAAGGCGGATGCTAAGAACTACTGCTACACAGAGCAAAGGTTCACAGGTTCATCTAAGATCTATCATATGAGTACGAAGCAGATAATGAACACTGAAGAACTTGGAAACCCTAGAACGGATCTACGGGGGAAAAGGTGAAGAACTCACCGGAGCCGAGGAAGAAATAGAAGGTCGTCGCGATGCTCTGGTACAATCAGGGTGATGCAGCGGCCAAGGTTGGAGCAGAGGTCGTCGATGGCGGCGGAGCTCCGAAGCTGGACGACGCGGGGAAGATGAAGCAGAAGGGCACGAAGGGGAAAAAGAAATGACCCTTCGGTCCTATTTATAAGGCAAGGGACAGGTGTCAGGCGCGAAAATCAAGGGACCGTGGGTTTGGAAACGAAGATGTTGCCTTAATTGTCGCAGACCTATTAAGGTTCTTTATAACAGGTGACGTCACGCCGGTTTACAACGACCAGAGAAGATGACATCACGGCGGTTCAACAAACTACAAGAAGATATTGAAGATGAAGATTTTTGCTAAGGATTGACATGAACCTGTTCAAATCAATCTGGGGCCTAATGTTGGGGATATCACTACTGGGCGTAAACCGGCCTATCTGGGCCGGGTTAACTTCGTCAGTAGTTAAGTATGTTAAAGCCCAAGAAGGCAGATGAGGGCTCAAGGCCCATAGTCGGTTCAAGGCCTGTAGCCGTAAACCGGCGTTGGTATTTAACTTGTATTGTAAGTTAGGAATAAGTAGAGACCAAACCGGACACATCTATGAGCCGGTATTGGGACTCTGTGAACCGACGGGCGTCACCCGTGTATATAAGGGGACGGCCCGGCGGTGGTTCAAGGACAACAGACAACAACTCGAGACTTAGGCGAAGCTTGTTTGCTCCCTAGTCATCGAAACCCCATCAATTCCATCACAACTAGACGTAGGCTTTACCTTCATCAAAGGGGCCGAACTAGTACAAACTCTCTTGCGTCCCTGTGTCCGCTTTAACCCCTTCAAGCTAACCCGTCGCGATGGATCCACGACTAAGTCCTTTCTCTAGGACATCTGCCGTGACAAAACCACGACACAGTCCCATGCTCAAATCAAATCAAAATAATTGCAAACAAAACTCCCCCAGGATTGTTGTTAGTTGGAGGCACCCGTTGTTTCGGGCGAGCCATGGATTGATGCTTGTTGGTGGTGGGGAGTATAAACTTTACCATTCTGCTTGGGAACCGCCTATAATGTGTGTAGCATGGAAGATATCGAGATCTCTCGGTTGTTATGTTGACAATGAAAGTATACCGCTCAAAATATTATTCATCTCTATTTCAAAATCGAGCTCTGGCACCTCTACAAATCCCAGCTTCCCTCTGCGAAGGGCCTATCTATGTACTTTTATGTTGAGTCATCATCCTCTTATTAAAAAGCACCAGTTGGAGAGCACCGCTGTCATTTGCATGTATTATCGTTAGTTTACATTGAGTATGACTTGACTGGATCTCTTTTACCATGAATTACAATGTCTAGTCAGTCCTTGATCTTTAAAGGTGCTCTGCATTTATGTTTTGCGGTCTCAGAAAGGGCTAGCGAGATACCATCTTGTTATATCATATTATGATTGTTTTGAGAAAGTGTTGTTATCCGAGATTTATTATTATTGCTCGCTAGTTGATTATGCCATTGATATGAGTAAACATGAGACCTAAGCTATTGTGAATATGGTTAGTTTATAATCTTTGCTGAAAACTTGAATGCCGGCTTTACATATTTACAACAACAAGAGCAAACAGAGTTTGTAAAAGTTTTTCTTTATCACTTTCAGTTTATCAACTAAATTGCTTGAGGACAAGCAAAGGTTTAAGCTTGGGGGAGTTGATACGTCTCCATTGTATCTACTTTTCCAAACACTTTTGCCCTTGTTTTGGACTCTAACTTGCATGATTTGAATGGAACTAACCCGGACTGACGCTATTTTCAACAGAATTGCCATGGTGTTATTTATGTGCAGAAACAAAAGTTCTCGGAATGATCTGAAACTTCACGGAGATTATTTTTGGAAATAATAAAAAATACTGGCAAAAGATCAAGACCAGGGGGCCCACACCCTAGCCACGAGGGTGGGGGCGCACCTGCCCCCCTGGGTGCGCCCCCCTACCTCGTGGGCCCCCTGGAGCTCCTCCGACCTCAACTCCAACTCTATATATTCATGTTCGGAGAGAGAAAAATAAAGGAGAAGGATTCATCGCGTTTTACGATACAAAGCCACCGCCAAGCCCTAAACTCTCTTGGGAGGGCTGATCTGGAGTCCGTTCGGGGCTCCAGAGAGGGGAATCTGTGGCCATCGTCATCATCAACCATCCTCCATCACCAATTTCATGATGATCACCGCCATGCATGAGTAATTCCATCGTAGGCTTGCTGGACGATGATGGGTAGGATGAGATTTATCATGTAATCGAGTTAGTTTTGTTAGGGTTTGATCCCTAGTATCCACTATGTTCTAAGATTGATGTTGCTATGAGTTTGCTATGCTTAATGCTTGTCACTAGGGCCTGAGTGCCATGATTTCAGATCTGAACCTATTATGTTTTCATGAATATATGTGAGTTCTTGATCCTATCTTGCAAGTCTATAGTCACCTACTATGTGTTATGATCCGGCAACCCCGAAGTGACAATAATCTGGACCACTCCTGGTGATGACCGTAGTTTGAGGATTTCATGTATTCACTATGTGTTAGTGCTTTGGTCTGGTACTCTATTAAAAGGAGGCCTTAATATCCCTTAGTTTCCATTAGGACCCCGCTGCCACGGGAGGGTAGGACAAAAGATGTCATGCAAGTTCTTTTCCATAAGCACGTATGAATATATTCGGAATACATGCCTACATTACATTGATGAATTGGAGCTAGTTCTATGTCACCCTAGGTTATGACTGTTACATGATGAACCACATCCGGCATAATTCTCCATCACTGATCCATTGCCTACGAGCTTTCCATATATTGTTCTTCGCTTATTTACTTTTTCGTTGCTATTGTTATCATCACTACAAAATACCAAAAATATTACTTTTTCTATCGTTACCTTTTGCCACCGTTACCACTACTATCATATTACTTTGCTACTAAACACTTTGCTGCAGATACTAAGTTTCCAGGTGTGGTTGAATTGACAACTCAGCTGCTAATACTTGAGAATATTCTTTGCCTCCCCTTGTGTCGAATCAATAAATTTGGGTTGAATAATATACCCTCGAAAACTATTGCGATACCCTATACTTGTGGGTTATCATTTACCTCAGACCTTCGGGTCCATAGTTATTAGCTAGATGGCTTCTTCTCTCTCTTTGGATCTCAATACAAAGTTCTCCACGATTCTCGTGGAGATCTATTTGTGTAATCTTCTTTTGCGGTGTGTTTGTTGAGACCAATGAATTGTGGGTTTATGATCAAGTTTATCTATGAACAACATTTGAGTCTTCTCTGAATTATTTTATGTATGATTGGTTATCTTTGCAAGTCTCTTCGAATTATCAGTTTGGTTTGTCCTACTAGATTGATCTTTCTTGCCATGGGAGAAGTGCTTAGCTTTGGGTTCAATCTTGCGGTGTCCTTTCCCAGTGACAGTAGGGGCAGCAAGGCACGTATTGTATTGTTGCCATCGAGGATAACAAGATGGGGTTTATATCATATTGCATGAGTTTATCCCTCTACATCATGTCATCTTACTTAAAGC
The DNA here is from genome assembly GCF_056163025.1 of Triticum urartu. NCBI lineage: Eukaryota > Viridiplantae > Streptophyta > Magnoliopsida > Poales > Poaceae > Triticum > Triticum urartu. The sequence continues at coordinate 463,074,652 of NC_141874.1, read as the reverse complement.
GTTACTCTGTTTTTTTGAACTTAATACTCTAGATGCATGCTGGATAGCAGTCGATGTGTGGAGTAATAGTAGTAGATGCAGGCAGGAGTCGGTCTACTTGTCTCGGACGTGATGCCTATATACATGATCATACCTAGATATTCTCATAACTATGCTCAATTCTGTCAGTTGCTCAACAGTAATTTGTTTACCCATCGTAATACTTATGCTCTCGAGAGAAGCCACTAGTGAAACCTATGGCCCCCGGGTCTATTTTCCATCATATTAATCTCCCGTTAACAAGCTATTTCTGGTGCCTTTTTTATTTCGCTTTATTTACTTTGCATCTTTATCATAAATATACCAAAAATATTATCTTATCTTATCTATCATATCTCACTTTCGTAAGTGACCGTGAAGGGATTGACAACCCCTTTATTGCGTTGGTTGCGAGGATTTTATTTGTTTGTGTAGGTGCGAGGGACTCGTGTGTGGCCTCCTACTGGATTGATACCTTGGTTCTCAAAAACTGAGGGAAATACTTACGCTACTTTGTTGCATCACCCTTTCCTCTTCAAGGGAAAACCAACGCAGTGCTCAAGAGGTAGCACGGGATCTTCACAACAATGCCACAACATCTTGGATGATAATTGGTGACTTTAATGACATTCTAGTTGCTAGTGAAAAGGAAGGCGGAAATATCGGACCACAACAAATGATGCAGAGCTTTAGGGATTGTGTGGATGACTTTGCTCTTCAAGAAGTGTATGTAATTGGAAATCCCTTCACGTGGAGTCGAGGCGTGATTGGGGAACGCCTTGATAGAGCCTTATGCAATGAAACTTGGGCTGAGAAATTTTCTTCTGCTGCACTATTACATGCGCACCAGATTTTCTCAAAATAAAATAAAATACATGAACACCGTGTTCACTCGGATCACATGCCCATTCTCCTTGATACGGAGTACTTTGCTCTTGTAAATACACAATGGTCTATAGGTCCAAGGAAATCCGAAGCCCGCTGGCTCAACAAGGAGACCGTGACTAAAATTGTTACAACAACTTGGGTATATTCGAAACTTGCTTGGATCGGCCCATCCTTGGCTGACCATACTAAAGCCATTCGTAATGATCTCGATCGATGGGACAAAGATGTTTTGAAGAGTCCCAAAAAATAGTTGCAAAGCTGCAAAAAGAGTTAGAGAAATTAAGGCATGGGCCTTTGGAAATTGAATCTCGATCAAAAATGAAAGATCTTCAAACGCTCATCGAAAATCTTCTGGATCAGGAAGAACCAGTTTGCCTCCGGAGAGGTTGGGCCAATTGGCTTATGCATGGAGACAGGCACACATCATTCTTTCATAAGGTCGCATCGGCTCGGAGGAAAATAAACTATATTTAAACACTTTTGGACGATTTCAGGGTTTGGAGAAAAGGTACAGATGAGCTAAACGGTTCCATTAAGGATTATTTTTTTGGCTTATTTACTGACCAAGTTCAAGCACCTAATGTTGATGTCATATCCTGAGTATGGCGGAGAATTTCTTGTGAGATGAACTATGTCCTCTTGGCCCCTTATTCCGTGGAGGAGGTTAGAAAAGTCTTGTTCTCTGTCGGTGACTTTAATGCTCTTGGTCCTGATGGACTTCACGTTGCATTCTATAAAAGGTTTTGGTTTATGTTAGGGATGACCTTATTGAGGAGGTTCCTAAAGCAGTTAATACTGGGGTGAAACCACATGGATGGAATGATACGAGTATTGTGATGATGCCAAATATAAACTCACCTAAAAAAGTTACCCAATTTAGACCAATTAGCTTGTGCAATGTTGTTTACAAAGTTATTTCAAAGATGCTAGCTGCCAGACTCGAAGGCCTTCTGCCTGAGGTTATTAGTCTAACACAGAGTGCTTTTGTCCCCGATCGGTTAATCACTATTAATGTTTTCATCAGGTATGAGAGTCTCCATGCAATAAAAATGAAAAGGTGGGCAAAGGGCGCTGTTGTGTGGTAAAGTTGGATATGCATAAAGCTTATGATCGTGTGGAATGAAGTTTCTTGAAGGCTATTTTACTAAAATTGGGTTTTTCATGTTGATTGGGTTGGTGATGCTATGCGTTTCAAGTGTTTAGTGCGCTTTAATACATAGGATACTGGAAGTTTTAAACCTTTGAGGGGGCTGCGACAGGGGGCGTCACTGTCCCCTTACCTTTTCTACCTTGTATTGAAGGCCCATTAACTTTGTTGACACATGCAGAGGAGAATGGTAGTTTCAATGGAGCAAGGTATGCCGTGATGCTCCTGCTGGTACAAACCTTCTCTTTGCTGATGACTCCTTAGTTTTGATGAAAGCCAATGTACAAAATGATGCATGTTTAAAAGCAAGTCCGGATATGTATTGTTCAGTGTCAGGACACCTAGTCATGTGGATAAGTCAAGTATATCTTTTCGATCCTAGTACTAAACATGAAGGCCCAATTTTGCTCTACCCTCAATATTATGACTGGAGCAATGAATGATAAATATCTCGGGTTGCCGGCTACTTTAGGGCTGGATAAAAGTGATAGTTTCTAGTATCTTATTGACCCTCTTATTCAGTGATTGACGGGATTGAAAGAGAAGTGTCTTTCTTCAGGTGGAAAAGTGGTGTTATTAAAATTGGTTGCATAAGCAATACCAACATGCGATGCTTGTCTTCAAAATTCCTAAGGAATTACATATGGCGATGTCAAGATTTTGGTGGGTTGATGATGCAAACCATAAAAGAATGCACTGGTTTGCCTGGTGGAAAATGTGTATCCCAAAGAGTGGTGAAATGCTATTCTGTAGTATCCATTGCTTTGACCTTGATTTATTGGCAAAATAAGCATGATGTTTAATTGATGATCTTGATTTCTTCTGTGATACTATTCTTAGAATCAAATACTTTTCGGATGGTGATCTACTCAATGCTAGTTTGAAGAACAAATCATCATATGCATGACAGAGCATTATGCGGGAGTTAATACAATTAAGCGTGATCACATTTGAAGAGTACGGCGAAAAAATAAACATCCGAGAAGATGCATGGACTCCGCAGTCATCATGCAACAAGGTTCTAGCAGTTAGAGGAAACCAACTCATCTCTCGAGTTAGTGACCTTATTGATCCTTCTACAAGAAACAATACGTGGGGTATTGTCCGGAGTCTTCTGTGTCTTGCGAAGGTGAAAATATTTGTGTGGTTGCGGGGAGCCATCCCTTGTAGAGCCGCTCTCGCCGACAAATATATAAAGATTGAAGCCCAATGTTCCGGCTGTAAAACTAGTCCGGATACCACAAGGCATATGTTGTTTGAATGCCCTACAGTTAAGGAGATGTGGCCCCTATTGGGTGTTGATGATGTTATCACAAGGTCCGAATTTGTTGATTTGGCTAGTGAAGCAAGGTTGGACTTCCCTGTTGAGCATACTAGAAGAGGAGGTTTCGGTGCTTGGTCAGGCAAATTTTAAAGAGATTGTTGTTGTTGCGATATGATTCATGTGGTGGGAACGCGGGAAGTTTCTCCATGGAGAACATACTCAATCATTTGGCAAGTTCTTCTAATTTTTCGCTAACTAGCTGTTAAATTTTCTATTGCTTGCAGGCTATGCAAAGCTCAATGTGGATGGAACCATGATTCCAACCCAGTGGAGAGTTCATAGTAGCGGCAAATGAAAAGATTGAGTTCTGCTTCAATGCCTTCACGGTCGAATTAACACTAAGGTTTGGGATGAACCTTGCAAGGACTGTCGGATGTGGTGTTTTTGAGCTCCAGCCCAAATGAGCTTTTTGTTTGTTTGCAAAAATTGACAAATGTTTTCAGTGCTCACAAAATTTCATCATTAAATGATATACGAGGAAATTGTGGCAAAAATTCAATGCTCCAAAAGTGTTATTTTCAAAAACATTTTGGAATGCTAATTATATATATTTTTGCCGTGCCTTCCACAAATGTCATTTCAATGATTAAATTTTACAAGCACTGAAAACATTTGTCAAAGTTCGCCACAAAAAAATTAGAATTTTTTGAATTTTTTATTATATTGTTCATTGTGGGCTCATTTGAACTCGCGAGCAGAAGATGACTTCCAAGGTGATCACTACTACTGAAACTCATCGTCAGTTGCAAGCAACATATTTGATGACTGCTATCCATGACTTTGGAGTTCACCCATGTCATCTTTGAGCATAGTCATAGAGAATGTGGAGTTCACCCATGTCGTCTTTGAGCATAGTCATAGAGAATGTGGAGTTCACCCATGTCATCTTTGAGCAGTCATAGAGAATGTAATCGGGTAGCCCATGAACTAGCTAGTTCAGCTAGATTTAATCCTCCTAATGTTTAGCCAAAAGATGAGGCTGTAATGTCCAGTCTTGTAAATGATGCTACTATTCTCATGAATGAATAAGGAAAATTTTGAACTTAAAAAAAGATCATTCACAGGGCATAACAAACCATTCACATGCTCCACTGAATAGTTGAAAACCGGCAAGAAGTGAACACTGCATTTATCTCGAAAATCGAATGAACATGGAGTGAACACTGTATTGTCAACAGCACAAAATTTCCATCTCCATCATTAATCCGGCCAAGCAATAAAAGGAAAGAGAACAAGCCCACGAGCAAGCTTCCACTAAATATAATATTAAATTGCCGAACCAGTTCACCGAGTTCAAATCAGAATTTTGAAATCATCGAGTTCAACATTATATAAGGACGCATCACTATAGATTAAAGGAAATACAACATCTTAGGTAAATTTGGTACATTAATAATTTCTGGGTACATGGGGAAGTCCAGTGGCGTCTCCCCCCTCGAACTTGATGGCTCCTATGCTCAACACCATACCTGAACAGAGTAACGCCGTCAGCAAGCCATGAGGCTCCATAGCTTTCCTTTGACTAGTCGCCGCATCAATCGCCTCCCAATGCTTCTTTTACTCTAGAAGATGATATCCATGGCGCGATAAACTCCGAGTGTTAGAAATGCCTAAGAATTAACAGTCAGAAGTCCACGACATAAGCTGCTTGCCCTGGCAGTATTGTCCAAGTCATCAGCCAAAAATAAGATGGCATAATAGAACTAAGACACCAACAAATGTTGACTTGTTGTCATCTGTGTAGTACATTTCACACTTCAGACACCCAAGCTATCTTCAGTGTTCAGAGTTGTTGCCCTCTTCTATTCAGCAGTCTGTGCCGCCACGTCTTCATTCACCTCTGTAATAACCTTAAGAAGGTCCACTGGGGTTGCAGCAGGATCGAGCTCATGACAACCTTCCGGGGCATTGTTGCCTTCTTCACCAGTCAGCAGTCGAGAAGGAACCTGATGGGAGAAACGAAACAGCTCACCCTTTGGTATCCTCCTGACCTCCTTGGGGTCCATGTGCCTATGGAACACAGCTTTGAAGCCAGCAACCTTCAACAATGGAATGACAGTCAGCCCTTGCTCCTCAGTGAAATCATCAATAACTTCGACAATCTCGTATTTATATATCACATCATCAGGTGTAAGCTCGTTCCAATCAGGAGACCAGTCTCGGTACAAAGCCCATGTATCACCTTTCTGAGGAATAATTCTGATAATCCCACGGGGGCCTTTAGTCCAGCTGACTTTGTGCGAAAATATGTTGACTGTTTCCGTAATCTGGTACCTTCCAACCCTAAAATCGCCACATGTTTTCTGGAAACCAGAGGCAACCCAGTTTATTGGAGACAGTTCAATATTGGATTTGGAATTGAGGAAACTCATGCGGATTCTGAAAGGTCTCATTGAAAGAACTTTCTGCACCATTGCATATAGACGAGGCATTCCATCCTCACTGTCATATGTAGCCCATACTTGGTCGCTATAAAAAGCTCTCTCTGTGCGATCCTTATCAAAATCATGGAAGTCAGGATCTGGGACATCAATTGAAACAGGCACACGCTTCTGTTCTGGATTCTTTTCATCAGTTGCAGTTGCAGGTACGTGGGTGTCGACACTTATTGAACTGCATAGCTTGAGTCCTTTGCCAAGCTTGCCAGAGAGGACCCCATTTGCCTTTATGTTGTTGTCACTAGGATATACCTTTCCTTCTGACTTTCTTTTCTCTGCAAACCGTGAACATGCTGCCATGCTCAGCTCTTGCAATTTTCCCCGGACGGCTTCTTTGGCTTTCTCAACAAGTAGACCCCGTGTATCAATCTGGGAGATCTCTCTCAAAACATTGGCTCTCCTTACACTCACTGCAGATCTCATCTTTTCCACTGAAGTGCCATTAACCCGCCCCACATCTGTGAAAGCATTTGTCTCTGTGCTTGCAACCACTGTTTCTTTGTTATCTCCAGCATAATCCACAGTAGTATAATCATTACTATGCCTTCTCCGCTTTGCAAACCGGCCACGCCTTGAAGTAGTTCTCTCAGGGTCACATGTGTTTCCACTTTCAGGGTAGTTGTAGCTGTAGCTCTCTTCATTTCTTCTAGGTTTCTCGGAAGCCTGGGTACTGTAAGCATTTGTGTCAGCTGCAGGCGCTGTCTTGGAGTACTGATTCCACTGAAAGCTTTGACTGTTGTAGGAATCATAAGTGCTATCTTGCTGATACCCCACATGCCCTGTCCCCGGAATGCTAGAAGTCCTGCTTGTTGAGCCATATGAATGTTTGGTGGAACTGTGGTTCTGTGGCTGCTGCTTGGTTGACCAGGAGAAAGATGAACTGCTTCCGTTGCAAGGAAATCCAGTCTCTACCGCCATGAACGCATGATGGCAGTTTGGGCACAGAAGGTTATGATTAAGATACATTCTTAAGTACTCATACTGCATACGGCAGCGATTGCAAGATGTCCAGAAAGTATCAACACCAGCAGGACGAGCAGTAGCCTCAGCAGCAGCCGCAGCAGCAGCGGCGGCGGCGGCGGCAGCAGCAGCATTCTTTCGAGCTCTCTTGGTCGCCTTCTTGTCATACGTATACATGCCATTGGTTACGTTGACAACAGAATGATCTGACCTCTTCTGATCATAAATTGCCTTCCGACTAGTATCAGACAACACACTCCACGCCTCAGAGATCAGTTTAAAGGCCTCCTCAGCACCGACTGACTTGTTCTTATCAGGGTGCAGCTGGAGAGCTAGCTTCCTGTACTGCTTCTTCACATCCTCTTCATCTGCAAAGGCGGGCAGGGACAAGATCCGGTACCAGTCACTCTCTCCATCAATCTTGGACTCTGCTGCAAGATGAACTTCAAGAGTCGACGCCATCTGGGATATGCCCTCAAGCGATGGGCAGAGATTCTGGGCCTTGACCGCATACTTGCGTGCGCCCCTGAGGTCACGCGCATGAAACTTGCTCTCTGCAGTATTTCGTGCTTTCAAAGCTTCATCCATATTGTACTCCACACTCATCTCCACCTTTGAATTGGATCAACAGACAGCTGGACTTGAGCAAGAATGAAGAAGCCCAGGACCAAGAAATGAACAAGAGTTCACTGCACAGTACTGTTGATCTTAACCTTGAGAACTATGAAAACTCCATTGATCTGCAGCAAAGTAGGGCAAATGATAAGAATATTGAGGAACAAAATACAGAGCACACTCGTGTGGAATCGCAAACAACATAGCACAGCGTCGACAGCAAAGTGTAACCTGAGAAAACATGTAAACCAAGCAGTGAAGTAGAGGGACACTGAATTTCGGCACTATCAGCCGGAAACGATCTATTAATTTCTAATTTGGCAGGACCGGAAAACAACCTGGAAGCGAAATCTATCTCGTCATCATTTAATTTCAGCTCCGACAAATTTATTTGGCAGTACAACAAATCTACTCCACTAGAATGGACTACGCGCCACTGAGATTTGCTTCAGCGAATCGGAACTTGAAAGCTTAGCAGATCAGCGACCGGAGCTACACCGACCCGACCAAAAAGGCAATTAATCTCGGGTAGCAAGAGACAGTGCGAGAAAGATCCAGCCCAGCTTTCTCCACAAAACTAGAGAATCTGGAGCCGCGGCTCCCCCGGAACAGCGCCAAAACCCAAGCGAAATGAACACATCCAAGTGCCAGGAAGCGTCCAAATCAGCTCAAGAACAGCCCAAAACCCCATCAGGAATCCGGCCGAGAGGACCACCGATCCGCGCGATCCGCGTCCCCGGCGCGCCGGGCCAGCAGCGGCGCTGACCCCAGGTGCTCAAAATCTAGAGCCCCAAGAACCCTAGGCCGCCAGATCTGCCGCGGCAGGCCACGGCCGGCGGCGAAAAGCACCTGAATCGAGAGCCAGGGAGGGGAGAAGTCGGGGGAGGACGTACCCATGCGGATCGGCTGGAGGAGGCGCAGGAATCGGGGCGGATTGGAGGCCACGGGCTCCCCCGAATTGCGAATCCCTCGGCCCCGGATTTAATTTCGGGGGGGAGGAGGAAGGAGCTCTAAAAAAATGAAGTTTTTTAGCTCAAGACTTTTAGTCAAAGCCCCAAAAATCGTAATACCAAATGAGAGGGGTAGCAGCAGAGCAGCAGTAGTAGTAGAAAAAGGAGCGAGTGTAGGTCAGGCCGTGTGCCTCTGTGCCTCTGTGTCCTGTAAAAATAGAGATTAGATTATTATTCCGCCTTTGTTTTTTGTTTGCCTTTAAAAGTTTCAAACTTTGCCCTCATTTGGTGCCCCAAATTAAACTCCCCCACAGTGCAGGCCCAAACCCCAGGCCGGGTGTCAACCCAGGGGCTTTCTCGCCATTTCCGGCTCAGATACAAAACATACTGGAGTACTACTGCTATTTCTTTATCTTTAGGGGGGAAAAGGCTGAGTTGATTATGTGCTTTAATTCGGGCTTTAATATTGTTAATTGCTGTTTTAAGCTGTAGATTTGACGTTAATACAGGGCGGAGCACATGGGAAAGTGTCCTTAAGTATCCCCCAGCTGGGCCCACTCGTCATGGTACTGGAGTGTATACATGGGCAGGTACGTATACGCATTATATAAGGTGAGAAACCTTTACTAGGGAGGGGCTATTTCTGTAAAACCACAGCGGCGGGTACAGCAGGAGCGTAACCCTAGTGCTGTGTTGTTAGATCAATCAGATGTGACTAGGGTTGTTTCAGGTATTTCCTACTAACCTAGCAAGGATTATGCCTAGGGTTAAGTTAAAATCACAACCACCAGCCACAAAAAGCTTTGCTCTCCTCTCCAGTCCGGTGAACCCTAATTCTTTTTTTTTCCTGAGAAGAGATACCTTGTGTGCAGACTGAGAACCTTTTTCTCCCCCCATGTGGGCCCCACTCTCCCTGTTACCCTTTAAGTACACACACACACACCCTCTCTACATCATCACCTCACCAGCAATTTGTACTGGTATCTCAGAGGAAATAATAAAAGTAGGCATATGACAGTAGCAGCACAAGAACTAGCAAAATATCTAGCACTGCTGACACACCTGCTACTTATATTCTGTTATTGCAACAAAAAATCCAAGGATGTTGCTAGTAATAATACATCATGGCACAGCCCCAGGTTCAAATTTGCCTCATTTGAGCATGTAAAGAAAAAGTAGACAAGAAGAGTGAGTCTGCATTCAGCTCTGAGTTGCATCCAGTTTCAGAATGCCTCTTGTGTGATCTTGAACCATGCCACTCTGTGCTCTTGTTGATAAGCCAGGAGATCCCAGCTGTTCAAATTTCAGTGTATAGTAGGTTAACATTGATTACAGATTGAACTACTGTAGAAAAGTGTCTTCACAAGGAAAATGTGGCAGCTGACTTGTGTGAGAACTGAGCCGAGCAGATTGTGTTTCTGTCACTTTGTTCAAGAACTGATAGTTGTTTGGCAGCAGCACCTAGGAGCTGAATCTTCAGGTGACAGGATCAGCTTACATACACATGCTGCCAGTCACCAAAGGAAGATCACTTGGATAATAATGTGTCATTTTCACAGGCCTAAACAACAAAGTCTCTAGGAGTTTTGCTGCCAGACAAAAGTAGTAGCGTCCATATGATGGGCAGCCCAGATAGATAGATAGATAGATAGATAGATAGATAGATAGATAGATGGCCAGATCTGCAAGTAGCTTGAAGTTAGGCAGCTGATGTGTTCAGTTTCAAGATGGAACTAAGATCACAGTCAAGGTGGTGCATACCTGGTACATAAATAGCATGAAAACTCCAGCAACAAAATTTGGAGATGCTCCACCCCACAATCATTTTGCAGTTTGAATTCCTGACCCTGGTCACTTGAGGTTATTATTCCATAGTACTATATATACATGAAAAGCATGGCAACATTTACTAGTCACAAGTTCATACACGGCAAGAAAGTCTAATAAAAATAGCCGGGCAGTTTCACAAGTTTCATGTTTCCAGCATTGGCAGAAACCATACAAGGTGTTATCATGAGAGAGGGTTCATTACAGCCAAAGTAAAGTAGCATTTGACAGATAAATACACAGTCGCATCCTCGGACAAAAAAGACCTGCAATTTACATCTGGGAACGGGTTGCTTACAGTATAAACTATAAAATGGTCTGCCCTTCCAAAAAAAACTATAAAAATGGTCTGCAACTATATAAACAAACAAACTTTAGCTTCTTGTATCTTGATTCATGAATCATATGTTCAATAATGTATGTATGGTACATGGTACAACGGGGATGATCTATCCATGGAAAAAAGTTCATCACCGGACAGATCGATAGAGGTGAGAGTAGACTCGCTTGGTCCTGTAAACAATGACAAGGCTCAAGCCAGCACCCACGACGCAAAACGCTGACATGATCAACGAGCTGACAAAGAAGCAAACAGCCCCTTCACACTTCAGTGGCCCATCTGCAAGTAACCCCATGCCCTGAAGAAACTGTGGAGACGACGACGCTGAGCTCTGACGGCGCTGCGCTTGCCTCTCAGCTTCATAGTCATAGAAGCTACTGGCAATGAGACCTGAGAAGATCAGCGACCCTGTGGGGTTTGCTACTGTGAGGAAATTATACATTGCGCCAAAGTGTTTTACACCGAAAAGTTCAGAAACAGCAGCCGGCACAATAGCCCAGTGAGTGCCATATCCAAGCCCAACCAGGAAGGTTCCCATGTACATAGTTCCAGGCCAAGCCATTGCAAAGAGGAAATGCCCAGCAGCCATGAGTATCTGAGCTAAGGCCAATGCTATGTGCCTTGGGTATTTATGTTCCCTGATCATCAGAAGAATAGTTGGTCAATGTATGAAGAAAGCCTGGCCAAAATTTGAGAGGTACTGAAGAGCACCGCAAAAAAATACAGCTACTGAAAAATGATAGCAATCATTTTTATTTGCTGTGTTAACAGTGGATGCCAGATCAAAATGTGGAGAACCTAGTGTTGGTACCTGACAATATTCTCAGAGAAATAGCCACCTCCAACACGACCAAGGAAGTTCCATATGCTCGTTAATGACACGAAGTTATGCCCGTCTTTGAAACCAGCAGCTTGGCTCATCTGACCCAAATTATCAATCACCGTCAGCCCTGATCCAGACCCGAGCAGAAGCGATAACCAAATAAGCCAAAAATCAGCCTTGACCAATGCCTGCATCAGGGTGAAGTTCTCCCCCCTACGTGGTCCCTTCCTGACTCTAACCCCACCTCTTGCTGCAGCTTGAACTAACTTGGTCTGCAAGTCTGCAATTCTCCTTCTCCTTTCAGATGGGGATAAAGAGTCTATGTCTTTAGGCTTCTCGTCTTCCATCTCACTTAGAATCAACTCTGGTTGATCCTCCCTTTCATGTGAAGTACCTGCCTCTCCTTTTAATGCTTCAGACAGCAGAGCCTCTTCATATGGACTTGGATATTCAGTTTTCAAGCTAAACGTCAGGACCACGGGGATCGCAATCGGTAAAATAAGCAAGACGAAAAGAAACACTGTGAGAGAAATAGCCACATTATCACTCACTTCCAGGAAATCTTGGACTAGCATGACACCAACGAGATATGAGGCAAGGAGCAAGCAAATGGTGTAGATGAACATGAAGCTGTTCTTGTCAGATGACCGCACCTGTCGGTGACCCCCGACAGGCCTTATAACAAACATGAGGCCAATGGCAACAAGTGACGGCCCGACTGCGACCATGAAGATAAGAGTTGCATGGTCTGGTGTGTGCATTACTGCAAACAGTTGAGTCAGAATTGCACTGCTAAGCCCAGCAAATCCTTTCAGAATGCCCACAGTTGGGCCCCTGCTCTTTGGGAAATTCTGGATGCATGTAACCAGTGAAGTTGTGTTGAAATATGTCTCGCCGTTGGTTCCAACAAAAATAAGGACACACATCTGAATTAAAAACATCAAGAAGTATTATATTAGTGTCGAAAATTGAGCAAAGGGAAGCAAATAACTAGTCAGTTTCCAGATTTTTGTTTCATATTTATCTAATTGTGGGGATTCCCTATTTCCTCCACGTAGTTTGGAATCCTGGCCATCTGGACAACAATGAAACTCGTTCATCAATTTTATTTGGAGAAGACCATACCAATTCTATAGCTTTTTGCATTCTCTCTGTAGTTCCGTATACAGAACTGAGCATACATAGTGTACAATATATGAATTCATATATTTAAGAGATAGAAACAAAACAAAGAATGCAGCTCTGCATGGCAAGCAACAAATGTGTGGGTTACATTATCCTGAGCTGCACACGAACATTTGCTTGACGAAGCAACTGAGGCTGTGTAGAAAATGATGTGGACAAACTAATTGTTTACTTGTAAATAAGCAACCATTCAGCCATTCACCGGTCAATCATAGTGATTGTGATGATGATTTATGATATGGCGTGCAGATTTTGCAATCAAACATCACACCTTGCAAAGCTATGTGCACACTCTTGACAGCCATAAATTTACAATATACTACTTCTGACATGTGAGAAATTTGGAGAAACTGTTGGAAATATGCCCTAGAGGCAATAATAAAGTAGTTATTATTATATTTCCTTGTTCATGATAATCGTTTATTATCCATGCTAGAATTGTATTGATAGGAAACTCAGATACATGTGTGGATACATAGACAACACCATGTCCCTAGTAAGCCTCTAGTTGACTAGCTCGTTGATCAATAGATGGTTACGGTTTCCTGACCATGGACATTGGATGTCATTGATAACGGGATCACATCATTAGGAGAATGATGTGATGGACAAAGACCCAATTCTAAGCCTAGCACAAGATCATGTAGTTCGTATGCTAAAGCTTTTCTAATGTCAAGTATCATTTCCTTAGACCATGAGATTGTGCAACTCCCGGATACCGTAGGAGTGCTTTGGGTGTGCCAAACGTCACAACGTAACTGGGTGGCTATAAAGGTACACTACAGGTATCTCCGAAAGTGTCTGTTGGGTTGGCACGAATCGAGACTGGGATTTGTCACTCCGTGTAAACGGAGGGGTATCTCTGGGCCCACTCGGTAGGACATCATCATAATGTGCACAATGTGATCAAGGAGTTGATCACGGGATGATGTGTTACGAAACGAGTAAAGAGACTTGCCGGTAACGAGATTGAACAAGGTATCGGGATACCGACGATCGAATCTCGGGCAAGTATCGTACCGCTAGACAAAGGGAATTGTATACGGGATTGATTAAGTCCTTGACATCGTGGTTCATCCGATGAGATCATCGTGGAACATGTGGGAGCCAACATGGGTATCCAGATCCCGCTGTTGGTTATTGACCGGAGAGTCATCTCGGTCATGTCTGCATGTCTCCCGAACCCGTAGGGTCTACACACTTAAGGTTCGGTGACGCTAGGGTTATAGAGATATTAGTATGCGGTAACCCGAAAGTTGTTCGGAGTCCCGGATGAGATCCCGGACGTCACAAGGAGTTCCGGAATGGTCCGGGGGTAAAGATTTATATATGGGAAGTCTTGTTTTGGTCGCCGGAAAAGTTTCGCGCATTATCGGTATTGTACCGGGAGTGCCGAAAGGGGTCCGGGGGTCCACCAAGGGGGTCCACCTGCCCCGGGGGGCCACATGGGCTGTAGGGGTGTGCGCCTTGGCCTATATGGGCCAAGGGCACCAGCCCCAAGAGGCCCATGCGCCAAGAGATAAGGGAAAGAAAGAGTCCTAAAGGGGGAAGGCTCCTCCTAGGTGCCTTGGGGAGGATGGACTCCTCCCTGGCCGCACCCTTCCTTGGAGGAAGGGCCAAGGCTGCGCCCCCCCCCCCTCTCCCTTGGCCCTATATATAGTGGGGGGAAGGGAGGGCAGCCGCACCTAAGCCCTGGCGCCTCCCTCTCCCTCCCATGACACATCTCCCTCCTCCCGCAGCGCTTGGCGAAGCCCTGTTGGAATCCCGCTACTTCCACCACCACGCCGTCGTGCTGCTGGATCTCCATCAACCTCTCCTCCCCCCTTGCTGGATCAAGAAGGAGGAGACGTCGCTGCTCCGTACATGTGTTGAACGCGGAGGTGCCGTCCGTTCGGCGCTAGGATCATCGGTGATTTGGATCACGACGAGTACGACTCCATCAACCCCGTTCTCTTGAACGCTTCCGCGCGCGATCTACAAGGGTATGTAGATCCACTCCTCCCTCGTTGCTAGATGACTCCATAGATTGATCTTGGTGGTACGTAGAATTTTTTTGAATTATTGCTACGTTCCCCATCAGTGGCATCATGAGCTAGGTCTATGCGTAGTTTCTATGCACGAGTAGAACACAAAGTAGTTGTGGGCGTTGATTTTGTTCAATATGCTTACCGTTACTAGTCCAATCTTGATTCGGTGGCATTGTGGGATGAAGCGGCCCGGACCGACCTTACACGTACTCTTACGTGAGACTGATTCCACCGACTGACATGCACTAGTTGCATAAGGTGGCTAGCGGGTGTCTGTCTCTCCCACTTTAGTCAGATCGGATTCGATGAAAAGGGTCCTTATGAAGGGTAAATAGCAATTGGCATATCATGTTGTGGTTTTTGCGTAGGTAAGAAACGTTCTTGCTAGAAACCCATAGCAGCCACGTAAAACATGCAAACAACAATTAGAGGACGTCTAACTTGTTTTTGCAGGGTATGCTATGTGATGTGATATGGCCAAAAGGATGTGATGAATGATATATGTGATGTATGAGATTGATCATGTTCTTGTAATAGGAATCACGACTTGCATGTCGATGAGTATGACAACCGGCAGGAGCCATAGGAGTTGTCTTAATTTATTTATGACCTGCGTGTCAACATAAACGTCATGTAATTACTTTACTTTATTGCTAACCGTTAGCTGTAGTAGTAGAAGTAATAGTTGACGAGACAACTTCATGAAGACACGATGATAGAGATCATGATGATGGAGATCATGGTGTCATGCCGGTGACGATGATGATCATGGAGCCCCGAAGATGGAGATCAAGAGGAGCAAAGTGATGATGGCCATATCATGTCACTATTTGATTGCATGTGATGTTTATCATGTTTATGCATCTTGTTTACTTAGAACAACGGTAGTAAATAAGATGATCCCTCATAATAATTTCAAGAAAGTGTTCCCCCTAACTGTGCACCGTTGCGACAGTTCGTTGTTTCGAAACACCACGTGATGATCGGGTGTTAGATTCTAACGTTCACATACAACGGGTGTAAGACAGATTTACACACGCGAAACACTTAGGTTGACTTGACGAGCCTAGCATGTACAGACATGGCCTCGGAACACAAGAGACCGAAAGGTCGAGCATGAGTCGTATGGTAGATACGATCAACATGAAAATGTTCACTGATGATGACTAGTCCGTCTCACGTGATGATCGGACACGGCCTAGTTGACTCGGATCATGTAATCACTTAGATGACTAGAGGGATGTCTATCTGAGTGGGAGTTCACAAGATGAACTTAATTATCCTGAACATAGTCAAAAGGTCTTCGCAAATTATGTCGTAGCTCGCGCTTCAGTTCTACTGTTTAGATATGTTCCTAGAGAAAATTTAGTTGAAAGTTGATAGTAGTAATTATGCGGACTAGGTCCGTAAACTGAGGTTTGTCCTCATTGCTTCATAGAAGGCTTATGTCCTTAATGCACCGCTCAGTGTGCTGAACCTCGAACGTTGTCTATGGATGTTGCGAACATCTGACATACACATTTTGATAACTATGTGATAGTTCAGCTAAACGGCTTAGAGTTGAGGCACCGAAGACGTTTTGAAACGTCGCGAAACATATGAGATGTTTCGAGGGCTGAAATTGGGATTTCAGGCTCATGCCCACGTCAAGAGGTATAAGACCTCCGACGATTTTCTTAGCCTGCAAACTAAGGGAGAAAAGCTCAATTGTTGAACTTGTGCTCAGATTGTCTGAGTACAACAATCGCTTGAATCGAGTGGGAGTTGATCTTCCAGATGAAATAGTGATGGTTCTCCGAAGTCATTACCACCAAGCTGCTTGAGCTTCATGATGAACTATAATATATCAGGGACATATATGATGATCCTTGAGATATTCGCGATGTTTGACACCACAAAAGTAGAGATCAAGAAGGAGCATCAATTGTTGATGGTTGGTGAAACCACTAGTTTCAAGAAGGGCAAGGGAAAAAAGGGATGCTTCATGAAACGGCAAATCAGCTGCTGCTCTAGTGAAGAAACCCAAGGTTGAACCCAAACCCGAAACTAAGTGCTTTTGTAATAAAGGGAACAGCCACTGGAGCAGAATTACCCTAGATACTTGGTAGATAAGAAGGTTGGCAAGGTCGATAGAAGTATATTGGATGTATTATGTTAATATGTACTTTACTAGTACTCCTAGTAGCACCAGGGTATGAGATACCGGTTCGGTTGCTAAGTGTTAATAACTCGAAATAAAAGCTACGGAATAAACGGAGACTAGCTAAAGGTGAGATGACGATATGTGTTGGAAGTATTTCCAAGGTTGATCAAATATCGTACGCTCCCTCTACCATCGAGATTGGTGTTTGCGTTGAGCATAGACATGATTGGATTATGTCTATCGCAATATGGTTATTCATTTAAAGAGAATAATGGTTACTCTGTTTATTTGAATAATACCTTTAATGGTCTTACACCTGAAATGAATGGTTTATTGAATCTCGATCGTAGTGATACACATGTTCATGCCAAAAGATAGTAATGATAGTACCACCTACTTGTGGCACTGCCACGTAAGTCATATCGGTATAAAACGCATGAAGAAGCTCCATGTTGATGGATCTTTGGGCTCACTTGTTTTGAAAGGTTTGAGACATGCGAACCATGTCTATTGGTGTATATGCATGAAGAAACTCCATGCAAATGGACCGTTTGGACTCACTTGATTTTGAATCACTTGAGACATGCAAATCATACCACATGGGCAAGATGACTGAAAGCCTCGTTTTCAGTAAAATGGAACTAGAAAGCAACTTGTTGGAAATAATACATTTTGATGTGTGCAATCCAATGAGTGCTGAGGCATGTAGTGGATATCGTTATGTTCTTACTTCACAGATGATTTGAGTAGGTGTTGAGTATATTTACTTGATGAATCACGAGTCTGAATTATTGAAAGGTTCAAGTAATTTCAGGGTAAATTTGGAAGATCGTCGTGACAAGAGGATAAAATATCTATATGATATGATCATAGAGATGAATATCTGAATTACGAGTTTGGCACAGAATTAAGACATTGTGGAAATTGTTTCACAACTAATACAGCCTGGAACACCATAGTGTGATGGTGTGTCCGAACATCATAACTGCACCCTATTGGATATGATGCATACCATGATGTCTCTTATCGAATTACCACGATAGTTTATGGGTTAGGCATTAAAGACAACCACATTCACTTTAAATAGGGCACCACGTAATTCCGATGAGATGACACCATATGAACTATGGTTTAGAGAAACCTAAACTGTCATTTCTTAGAAGTTTGGGGCTGCGACGATTATTTGAAAAAGTTTCAGGCTGATAAGCTCGAACCCAAAGCGGATAAATGCATCTTCATAGGACACCCAAAACAGTTGGGTATACCTCCTGTCTCAGATCCGAAAGCAATAAGGGATTGTTTCTAGAATCGGGTCCTTTCTCGAGGAAAAGTTTCTCTCGAAAGAATTGAGTGGGAGGATGGTGGAGACTTGATGAGGTTATTGAACCGTCTCTTCAACTAGTGTGTGGCAGGGCACAGGAGTTGTTCCTGTGGCACCTACACCAATTGAAGTGGAAGCTTATGATAGTGATCATGAAACTTCAGATCAAGTCACTACCAAACCTCGTGGGATGACAAGGATGCGTACTACTTCAAAGTGGTACGTAATCCTGTCTTGGAAGTCATGTTGCTAGACAACAATGAACCTACGAGCTATGGAGAAGCGATGG
This sequence comes from Triticum urartu, assembly GCF_056163025.1. Lineage (NCBI taxonomy): Eukaryota > Viridiplantae > Streptophyta > Magnoliopsida > Poales > Poaceae > Triticum > Triticum urartu. The sequence continues at coordinate 463,056,357 of NC_141874.1, read as the reverse complement.
TGGGCCTGGATTCCAAAATGGCTCGAGGCCATATAATCCGAGAGAGGATCCATATATGAAAACAAAGTGTAGACTTTGGGAGAACTACTTGATGGTCGTAAGGCTGTTAGGTACATATGGATTTTAAAAGGAAGACAGACAATGATGGTAGGTATCACCATTAAGAAAGCTCGACTTGTCGTTAAGATGTTTTCCGACAAGTTCAAGGAGTTGACTGCGATGAGACTTTCTCACTCGTAGCGATGCTAAGAGTGTGTTGGAATTATATTAGCAATTACTGCATTATTTGTGAAATCTTGTAGATAGGATGCCAAAAACCATTGTTTCCTCGACGATTTTTGAGGAAAGGTTGTATGTGATACAACCGGAAGGTTTTGTTAATCCTGAAAGATGCTAATAAGTATGCAAAGCTCCAGCAATCCTTCTAAGGACTGGAGTAAGCATCTCGGAGTTGAAATGTATGCTTTGATAAGATGATCAAAGTTTTGGGTGTATACAAAGTTTATGAGAAACTTGTATTTCCAAAGAAGTGAGTGGGAGCACTATAGAATTTCTGATAAATATATGTTGACATCAGAAATGACGTAGAATTTCTGGAAAGCATATAGGGTTATTTGGAAAGTATTTTTCAATGGAAAGCCTGGATTAAGCTACTTGAACATTGAGCATCAAGATCTATAAGGATAGATCAAAATTCTTAATGGTACTTTCAAATGAGCACATACCTTGACATGATCTTGAAGGTGTTCAAGATGGACCAGTCAAAGAAGGAGTTCTTGCCTGAGTTGTAAGGTATGAAGTTAAGACTTAAAGCTCGACCACGGCAAAAGAAAGAGGAAGGACGAAGGTCGTCCCCTATGCTTTTGTCATAGCTCTATACGGTATGCCATGCTGAGTACCGCACCTGATGTGTGCCTTGCCACATATCTGGCAAGAGGGTACAAAGGTAATCTAGGAGTAGATCACCAGATAGCGGTCTAAATTATCCTTAGAGGAATAAGGATATGTTTCTCGGTTATGGAGGTGATACAGAGTTCGACGTAAAGAGTTACGTCGATGCAAGCTTAACACCTATCCGGATAGCTCTGAGTAGAGATACCGGATACGTATAATGGAGCAACAATTTAGAATAGCTCCAAGTAGAACAATTATTTGAAATGGCTCCAAATATAGCGTAGTAGCTGCATCTACAAGATGACATAGAGATTTGTGAAGTACATACGGATCTGAAAGATTCAGACCCGTTGACTATAACATCTCTCACAAGCATAACATGTTCAAACCCAGAACTTATCGAGTGTTAATCACATGGTAATGTAAACTAGATTATTGACTCTAGTAAACTCTTTGGGTGTTAGTCACATGGGGATGTGACCTTGAGTGTTAATCACATATCGATGTGAACTGGATTATTGACTCTAGTGCAAGTGGGAGACTGTTGGAAATATGCCCTAGAGGCAATAATAAAGTAGTTATTATTATATTTCCTTGTTCATGATAATCGTTTATTATCCATGCTAGAATTGTATTGATAGGAAACTCAGATACATGTGTGGATACATAGACAACACCATGTCCCTAGTAAGCCTCTAGTTGACTAGCTCGTTGATCAATAGATGGTTACGGTTTCCTGCCCATGGACATTGGATGTCATTGATAACGGGATCACATCATTAGGAGAATGATGTGATGGACAAAGACCCAATCCTAAGCCTAGCACAAGATCATGTAGTTCGTATGCTAAAGCTTTTCTAATGTCAAGTATCATTTCCTTAGACCATGAGATTGTGCAACTCCCGGATACCGTAGGAGTGCTTTGGATGTGCCAAACGTCACAACGTAACTGGGTGGCTATAAAGGTACACTACAGGTATCTCCAAAAGTGTCTGTTGGGTTGGCACGAATCGAGACTGGGATTTGTCACTCCGTGTAAACGGAGAGGTATCTCTGGGCCCACTCGGTAGGACATCATCATAATGTGCACAATGTGATCAAGGAGTTGATCACGGGATGATGTGTTACGAAACGAGTAAAGAGACTTGCCGGTAACGAGATTGAACAAGGTATCGGGATACCGACGATCGAATCTCGGGCAAGTATCGTACCGCTAGACAAAGGGAATTGTGTACGGGATTGATTAAGTCCTTGACATCGTGGTTCATCCGATGAGATTATCGTGGAACATGTGGGAGCCAACATGGGTATCCAGATCCCGCTGTTGGTTATTGACCGGAGAGTCATCTCGGTCATGTCTGCATGTCTCCCGAACCCGTAGGGTCTACACACTTAAGGTTCGGTGACGCTAGGGTTATAGAGATATTAGTATGCGGTAACCCGAAAGTTGTTCGGAGTCCCGGATGAGATCCCGGACGTCACAAGGAGTTCCGGAATGGTCCGGAGGTAAAGATTTATATATGGGAAGTCTTTTTTGGTCGCCGAAAAAGTTTCGCGCATTATCGGGATTGTACCGGGAGTGCCGAAAGGGGTCCGGGGGTCCATCAAGGGTGTCCACCTGCCCCGGGGGGCCACATGGGCTGTAGGGGTGTGCGCCTTGGCCTATATGGGCCAAGGGCACCAGCCCCAAGAGGCCCATGCGCCAAGAGATAAGGGAAAGAAAGAGTCCTAAAGGGGGAAGGCTCCTCCTAGGTGCCTTGGGGAGGATGGACTCCTCCCTGGCCGCACCCTTCCTTGGAGGAAGGGCCAAGGCTGCGCCCCCCCCTCTCCCTTGGCCCTATATATAGTGGGGGGAAGGGAGGGCAGCCGCACCTAAGCCCTGGCGCCTCCCTCTCCCTCCCATGACACATCTCCCTCCTCCCGCAACGCTTGGCGAAGCCCTGTTGGAATCCCGCTACTTCCACCACCACCTCGTCGTGCTACTGGATCTCCATCAACCTCTCCTCCCCCCTTGCTGGATCAAGAAGGAGGAGACGTCGCTGCTCCGTACGTGTGTTGAACGCGGAGGTGCCGTCCGTTCGGCGCTAGGATCATCGGTGATTTGGATCACGACGAGTACGACTCCATCAACCCCGTTCTCTTGAACGCTTCCGCGCGCGATCTACAAGGGTATGTAGATCCACTCCTCCCTCGTTGCTAGATGACTCCATAGATTGATCTTGGTGGTACGTAGAAATTTTTTGAATTATTGCTACGTTCCCCAACAGAAACATAGGAGGTTTAGGAAGTAAGACTAGACTACTTGGCCATCTAATCCAGATAAGGCCAATATAGTTTATAGTGAATCCATTAAAATATTATAGAGAGAAAATTGTGTTAAAAAAGCAACATAATATTTGAATTAAGAATAATCTCTGTTGCATCAACTCACGCCGATAAAGAATTAAAGACTTGAATATTGACAAATAGGCAAGTGGTTGCTGTGACAGTAAATAATTAAGCATAACATGGTGACTACTGAAAACAAAAGTAGTGACAAGGACAAGTTATTGTAAATAAAGAATGCTACACTAGGAGTAGAAGAATACACCATTGGCGGGCCGGCATTTCACACTTAAACATGTGTGATTAGTCAATTTCACAAGAAAGCCGGTGCCTAGAAAACTGATTTAATCTAAGATGTACTCTCCCTCCACGCCATTTTCATCAGCTGATCCTATCCAGCCAGTAACCCTCATTTTATTTAATGATCATGTGCCCCTCATTTTATTTAATTATCATGTGCTCTGCGGTCTACAGCCCACCTTGTTTGCAATTCCATAAACAAATTGGCACGACGACCTGAATGTATTGTGTGTGTAATTCAGCAGTAGCATTCAAAGTTGAGGACCATTTTGAACAGCTCTGTGATTCAATCAGATTCATAGTATCATCAACCAATCTAAGAAAGAAGCAGCGCACAATTCAAAAAGAAAGAAAGAAAGAAAGAAAGCAAGCAAGAAAGAAGCAGCGGCAGAGGAGGGACTTGACTTACTGACCATGGAGAGGGGCAGCGGCGGCGCCTGCTTGGTGACTATGAGCCAGAGCCATCCGTATCCGAGGAAGTTCTGCAGGGCGCCGATGAGCAGCATGGCCCAGGCGGGCAGCATGGCGGAGAGCGAGCCGGCGAGGAAGCCGACGCAGTCGCCGAGGTCCTTGGCGATGCCGAGCGCCGCCACGTGGCGCTGGTTGTAGCCGAGCGCGGCCTTGAGGATGGGCGAGATGGCGCCGAAGAGGTAGCCGATGCCGGCCATGGACTGCAGCCACATTGCGGCGACGAAGACGAGCCATCGGTTGGTGGAGAAGGCCCTGAGCCTGTCGGCGAGCACCCCCATCGGAGCGGCCAAGCTTGTCTGCTTATGCTTGTTCTTGGGGAATTGGAGGGAGGTCAAGGGTTGGATTTCGATGGTGGAATGGAATTGGAGAGCCGCCGGAGAGATTGGTGGAAGGAAGGAACCAAACCGGACGCAGATTTGGAGCCAAAAAAAGGAAGCCTTTTAATGGCAAGGCGCTTGGCTTTGCTTTTGCTGGGGTCAGGTCAGGTCAGGTGGAGGTGGCGCTAAACAAAATTTGTTTAGCGCAAAGGAAGAAGAGGAAATGATGGCCAACGGGAAGGGAAGACCTTTACACCCATCGAATGCCAAAGTTGAGGAGAAAAGCAATCCGAGTCCCGGCAGTGGCAACAGACGCAGTGCTCGATCGAACACAAGGATTTACTACTACAGTTCTAGAGAGACCGAAATGATGAACTGGTATTTGTGTGAGGATGACTGTACTGGTCGGGTGATGAGCCCTAATCTTTTTTGGGAGGAGGAGGAGAGAGCGCGCGATGGGAGAATGGAGGTTGAGTTTATTCCGAGATTTATAAGGAGACACTACTAGTTGACCAAATGTTTCGTAATCTGCCACCATCCCATCCTACACACGTGACACACGTTCCTGCCGAAAAATGAGTCTTGGTTTTTTTTAGGGAAAAAAGGGCTTGCTAGGATCTATCTAAAAGTCCTGTTCTGACAGTAAATGAAATAAAAAAATCTGGATTTTTTTCTAGCAAACATGGACAAATGTTTCATTGCTTGCAAAATTTCATCACGAAATAGAAAGCAGAAAACGATGTATACGCCCAACAACACACATCCGCCTCCTCCTCCTTCCAAAAAAGATTAGGGTTTCTCTGCTTTCCTCCGGCGCCACCGTCGGGCCGCTTCGTCTCCGGTGGCCTTAGGGGCCATGAGGACGCGGTGGATCTGGGCCCTTGCCGGCAAGAGGACTCCCTATTTAGATGTTTTATTTTTTTACTTTTGTTAGGGTTTATGTCATTTTCAGGAAGACGAGATGGCGGGGGCTCCCTGAAGATGGAATAAGGTTTGCCCGCCTAGCCTCGTTCCGGTGGTGCGTCTAGCATCGCCCGTGTGTGTGGAGATGTGTCTTCGGTGGATCTGCTCGGTTCTGGTCGTCGTTCGTCTATGTCCGTATGTCTTCAAATTGGATCCCTCCAATCTACACTATTCTTCATCGGCAACGGTTGCTGTTCTGGGGTGCTGGCCCTATAGGGCCTTAGCACGACGACTTCTCGACCGTCTAATACAACAAGTTTTGATCGGCTCCTGCGAGGGAGAGGCGATGACGACGACAAGTCTTTGTGTCGCTTCAGTGCTTATAGTCGTCGCCAAATGGTCTACAGATCTGGATGTAATTTTAATATTTCTGATATTCGTTTTACTTCCGTGATTGAACACGAATAGATCGAAAGTTTATTTTTTTTCAAGTTTCATCATGAAATAACAGTCGCGAAAGATATGACAAAAGGACAAAATCGATGCTCCAAAATGTTTTTGAAAATAATACTTTTAGAGCATCAACTTTTTCACATTTTTCACGAATGTTGTACAATATTGAAACTTTACAAGCAATCAAAACATTTGTCAATGTTTCTTTTTTTCTTTTTACTATTTAACCGAGCTCACATTGAGCTCAAGCTCGGTTTAACCGCGTTCCTGATCTCTCCCATTTCCTACGAAAATAGTATTATTCTGTCTCATATTATAAGACATTCTTATAACTTAATTTAGTTTGTAAAAACGTCTTACATTAGAACGGAAGGAGTAGATCCATGCGAGCTGCTGTCAAGTCTTAAGAGCGACTTCAATGGGGTGACCCATTTCATCCGCCGTTGTTCGGTTGGGTCGGCGCGAACAGAAAAATCGGCCTAACGTGCCGATTTAAAACGGACAGGCGTCCGCTTTTTGTCCGCGGACGACCCATTCCCGCCTCAATTTTGAGCCGGATTTGCGTCGGCGCGAACACGAGACGGATGCGTGCGCGTCTACTCCTTTTCCGGGGCCCGCTGGTCAGTGGCTTATTGGCCTCTCCCACCCCAGCAACCCTCGCCCGCCTTCTTCGTCGTCGACACCGCCGCCCTTTTTTGCCGGCGACTCTGCCAGCTGCCGCCGCCTCCACATCCGCCCAGCAACGCCGCTCACTCCCCCCGTCGCCCCGCCACCGCCGTCTTGCCGTCGAGGAGCAAATTGTTTCCCACCGCCGCTCCCCCAACCACATAGCCGCCCGCAACTAAGAGGCCGCCTCGCTGCGCCGGCCAAATCCTCACCGGCACGCTCGTCGGACGCCGGCCCACTCGTCGAAAGTCGGTAGGGCAGCTAGCTGGTCCGTGCGCGCACGACTCCCCTCGCCGGCCTTCTCCTTCTTCGATGCCTGCAAACTGTTCGACAGTTTGCCAAGGTACGAAAATGGACTCCGTCGATGAGTTCTTTTTCCACAATTTCCTTTGTGACTCCGACGATTCGTCGTCCGACGACGAGGAGGAGATATTGGCTGCCGTGTTGGTCCATCACCACCTCAACAGCCAGCGGCCGTTGTTTCGTGGCTCCATTTCGGGCCATCTTCCGGCGTTGAATCGCAACCGAGAAAGCGGGCATTTCCTTATTTGGAAGGACTACTTTGATACAACAAACCCGTTGTTCAAACATCACAAATTCCGCCGCCGTTTCCGTATGAGTAGGCATGTTTTCAACCGTATTAGAGAGGGAGTGGTCGGCTATGATGACTATTTTGAGTGCAAAGAGGATGCCGTCGGCAAGATTGGTTTCTCCCCTTATCAGAAATGCACTGCCGCCATCCGAATGCTTGCATACGGAGTGCCCGGTGATCTCATTGACGAGTAGTCTGTATGAGCGAGTCTACATGCCTAGAGTCCCTGTATAAGTTCTGCAAGGCTGTTATTGTTGTGTTTGGCCCTGAGTACTTGAGAGAGCCGACGGCTGAAGATACAACCCATTTTGTTGGCGATGAATGCTAGAAGGGGCTTCCCAGGGATGCTTGACAGTATAGAACTGCATGCACTGGGAGTGGAAGAACTGTCCTTCTACTTGGCAAGGGCAGTATAAGTGACATGTCAGGGCTTGCACTGTCATCCTAGAGGTCGTGACGTCTCAAGATCTCTGGATCTGGCACTGTTTCTTTGGCATGGTTGGATCACACAATAATATCAACGTGCATCAGCGCTCGCCGGTGTTTGCTAGGCTTGCCGAAGGCAACAGCCCACCGGTGAACTTTACTGTCAACGACCACAACTACGACAAAGGATACTGCCTGGGTGACGGTATCTATCCTCAGTGGACCACTATTGTCAAGACAATACCCAACCATGTCGGAGAGAAGAGGAAAATATTTGCCCAGGAGCAAGAGAGTGCCAGGAAGGATGTCGAGCGTGCCTTTGGTGTTTTGCAATCTCGATGGGGCATTGTTCGGTATCTTGCTAATACCTAGAGCAAGCAGAAACTGTGGGAGGTGATGACTGCTTGTGTGATCATGCACAATATGATCGTAGAAGACAAGCGCCCAGAACGTCTGTACGATCAAGGGTTTCAGTTTCAGGTTGAGAATGTTGTGCCTGAACATGGAGTAGCGGCAACGTTTGAACAATTCACCCAATTTCATGAAGACATGCGTGATTGGGAAACTCAAGTGCAACTGCAAAATGATTTGGTTGAGCATATGTGGGCTCATGTTGGCAACCAATAGATGTATCTTCTTTCATTCGGCTGTAAAACTATGTGAAACATTTTTATTTGTATCCGGCTTGTAAAACTATAATATTTTTATTCGATAATACTATATTATTTGACAATATGTTTGAATGCAAATCAATGTAAATATTGAGCGGCCAGCCGGCCACGCAGGCACATATGAGTCAACGCAATTGGCATGCTGCCGATCCAAATCTAAAAGAGAACGAACGCAGGGCAGGCGACCGACCCAAACGGATAAAAAACGGACGAAATCGCCGTCTATTTAGGTCGACCCGTTGGAGTTGCTCTAAGCTCCCGTTGCCCCGGACAGATATTTTCCTTGAACTGCTTCATTCAGGCAGCTGTCCCATTGAATTGCAAAGGCACAAACACACCGCTGCCGGCTCGCCTGATTCTACGTCTCGCCCAAAAGCTAGATTTTTGCCTTCCCCGGCCCTGTTTCTTTCTACCATTGCCATGCATGCGCCCCGTCCAGGGCAGAAATGATGATGACTCGTTGTCATGTCCGCCTCATTTCCCACAAAAGATCTCCGCTCCATTTATCTTTTTGCCATCGTGGCACATACAGTAGCAAAAATTAAAACAAAAGGAGGAAATCTTTTTATGTGACGTGCAGTCGATACGTACGCTGGCCGGCGACAGGAACCGGCAATACTTCTTTTTTTTCTAGAATCGGAGCCGGCAATACTTGTTCCTCGCCACGTAAACAAAAATGGTGGGTTACTAGTATGGTTAGTTTTTTCTAAAAAATAAAATCAAGTGGTAGTATTGTTTAATCCCCACGACACAAACATTGCATCTGCACATTTTTTATCGAGAAAAATTTACCGTAGGTCACTAAATTTGAGTTGGTTGACAGTTTGGAACCACTACTTCAAAATATCCGAACTAAGGTTCACGTACTTGCGCAAGGGGTTCACTTTGGTTCGTATGTACAATTTCGTCTACGTATTTGCTGACTTGGCCGGGTCAGTGGCCGCCAGCTCGCTTTGACCGCCACCTGATCGTGCCTAAGGTGAATACTAATCCATCCGGGTTTTTTTTTTTGTAAAATCGCCGGACAAAACGACCAGGTACTGGCGTTTTTACAAAGAAAAATCCGGATGGACTAGTATTAACCGTCGACGTCATGCGGGAGCGCGTCGAGTTTCTCCGCTCCCTCGGCCTCGGCCCCGACGACCTCGCCGCCTACCCGCTCGCCCTCGGCAGCAGCGTCCGCAAGAACATGGTCCCCGTCCTTGACTACCTCGGCAAGATCGGCGTCCGCCGCGACGAGCTCCCGCACCTGCTCCGCCGCTACCCGCAGGTGCTCCACGCCGGCATCGTCGTCGACCTCGCGCCCGTCGTCAAGTACCTCCAGGGGATGGACGTCAAGCCCGGCGACGTGCCGCGCGTGCTCGAGCGCTACCCGGAGCTCCTCGGCTTCAAGCTCGAGGGCACCTGTCCAGTTCCTGTCCATAGCTGTAGCACAAGGGGTTCACATGCTCTCTCGCATGCCTGCTCAACTACTCTGATGCAAAATTCGATGAGCGTATGAAGTGTGACACGATTGGAGTTGAAGAAATGGAGGATGATAATTCCTTTGACAAAGATAGGTTTATGGAGCAAGTACAATATGAGGATGATGAGGATATGGAAGAGGATAGCAATTATGATGACACCGATGATGAGTTCATCGAATGATTCCCTTCGTTCATAGTATCTAATATCAATTGTTAGCTAACAAACTTGCATTTATGTCTTGAGCTTGATGCTTTGTTGTATATGATGCAGTAGTGATCACTAGACTGTCATTTTTGAAGGATGTGCTTGATAAACCAAATGCTGGATATAATCAAACTGTAGCTTAGAGCTCTGATATATTCAGATATTTCACACAATGCTTGTTTAACTGGGAAATGATGTAGCATCGATCCTTGTTACTGACACATTTGGCATTTTCATATGGGAACACATTTTGCAACCATCTTTCTCATGTATGCCTAGATATATTGTAAACTTGAAGTTATATTATATACTCCCTTTGCATGTTTCTCATGTATGCCTAGATATACTGTAAACATGTTCATTGTTTGCTCATGTATGCCTAGACAAGGTGACACATTTTGCGGTCTGGAGTAGACAGTTTGCATTGTTCTGAATGTGAAACTGCATTATGACCCACTGCATTTGCAAGAACCTGAGCAAACAATGAACAAATTGTGATGTTATAAATCTGACATTCCCAGTCAGAAGTGAGATATGAGCCTCATGTTAATGCCACCTGTTGGTCTTCCAATGCAATGCATGTTCATCTTTGGTGTCACCTTGTCTCTCCTTATTTTTTTTGAGTCGACCTTGTCATTTTCTTATGATATACCCTTTTCTTCATGATTGAGTTTATTTCACTAGACTACGACTATGTAGTAGAGAGGGATGTTGGCATCAAGATTTTGACTATGTTGTCAAGAACTGATAAAGATCGCAGAGATGGCTTTAAAAAGTCTGCAATGCATACTACTCCAGTCTAGAACTCCAAAGGAGTATTAACCAAGGAGTAGGTATTGTGGCTTATAAAACTTGTCTCCTATTGAACACCAAAGTCGCGGATCCCCGTTTCAGAATGCCTGGAAAGGAGAAGTCCACCACTCCTGCCTCCAGATAGTGGATAGTCCAGAGTTGCTAGTCAGGCTGCTGGCGCCATTTAGTTTGGAATTTGGTGTGTTTCCATCGAAAACTGGATCATCCGCAACAAAGAATTTTGCTAGAAACATTTCAGTTCCAGTAGCCACTCTATCTGGAGAAATTGCTGCCAAGTGCCAACCGAACAGAGCTGACCCGTTCTATGTGAAATTCCTGCCTTTCAGTTTCAAGTCAGGAGGCTGCAGAACCTTATCAGAAATCACGACCAGAAAATGAACGGGGATCCCTTCCCCCCTTGCGCCACAACTATGGACAGGAACTGGACAGGTGCCCTCGAGCTTGAAGCCGAGGAGCTCCGGGTAGCGTTCGAGCACGTGCGACACGTCGCCGGGCTTGACATCCATCCCCTGGAGGTACTTGACGACAGGCGCGAGGTCGACGACGATGCTGGCGTGGAGCACCTGCGGGTAGCGGCGGAGCAGGTGCGGGAGCTCGTCGCGACGGACGTCGATCTTGCCGAGGTAGTCAAGGACAGGGACCATGTTCTTGCGGACGCTGCAACCGAGGGTGAGCGGGTAGGCGGCGAGGTCGTCGGGGCCGAGGCCGAGGGAGCGGAGGAACTCGACGCGCTCCCGCATGACGTCGACGGTGAATACTAGTCCATCCCGGGTTTTTTTTGTAAAAATGCCAGTACCTGGTCGCTTTGTCTGGTGTTTTTATAAAAAAAACCCGGATGGACTAGTATGCGGGTAGGTGGCGGTCAAAGCGAGCTGGCGGCCGCTGACTCGGCCAAGTCAGCAAATACGTAGATGAAATCATACATACGGACCAAAGTGAACCCCTTGCGCAGGTACGTGGACCGTAGTTCAGGTATTTTAAAGTAGTGGTACCAAACTGTCAACCGGCTCAAGTTTAATGACCTACAGTGAATTTTTATCTTTTTTATTTCACTATCTAGACCAGAGGAACACTGGAGATGTATGCATGCGCTCGTAGTCTGGCTAGCTAGGGCCAGATTTTGGCCAAGAAAGGAAAAATCAGCATATTTTATTGTGTGCATTTTCGCACGGGAGATTACGTTAGTGCGTTATAAGCTTTGATCCTTATATATCATTTCCTTTAACCTGATTCGTACGCATCGTTGATCAAGTTGGTGAAGCAAGGGAGGTCGCCGTATTTAGGTGTTTTTTCGAGTTTTGTTACGGTTTGTGTTATACTTAAGAAGACGAGGCGGAGGCGGCTTCTTAAAAATGGAATAAGGTCCTCCCCGCCTGGCCATTTCCTCGGTGATGTTTCAAGTGTCGTCGGGGGGCGGGTGGAGGTGTGTCTCTGGCGGATCTTGTGGGATCCAGTCGGCGTTTGTCTTTGGTGGATCTGCTTGGATCTGGTTTTCGTTCGTCTACGTCTATGTGTATGTAGGTTGGATCCTTTCGATCTAGGCTTCTCTTCATCTGTTGTGGTTGTTGTTCTGGTGCGCTGGTCCTTCCTTAGCACGACGACTTCTCGACTATCTACTACGACAATGTTTGCCCGGCTCCGATGAGGGAGTGGCGATGACGGCAGCGCAACTTCGGCTCACTCTAGTGCTTGTAGTCGTCGGTAGGTGTTCTTTATACCACCTTGACAGTTGATGAATAGATCGGAAGTTTTCTCACAAAAAAGGATCTATCGAGGAAAAGGACCCCGTGCCGCTTCCCGGTGAGACAGCTCGGGCGGAACCCTAGAGCTGTCGCCTCCCTCTCCTCCGCCCAGCCCCCTACCACCGAAGGATGCCGCCGGTCAAAGTCTCTCTCTCTCTCTCTCTCACACACACACACACACACATACCACCTCTCTTCCTCTTCGTGCATGTCACACCTAATTGATCTCTCGAGGTATCGGGATTGTATCTCGCTCGTTAGGTCGCTCTTCGACACACGCCTAGGTCACTCTACCATGCATTAATTGTAACCAAGCCTTCATCTATCTTTTTAAGCATACATTCATCTTTCTCCCCGCCCCTCTCTAGATCGGCCGTTCGGTCGATCTCCAGACCCTCCCTAGTCCTCTTTCAATCGATCCATAGCTAGATGGTACACAACCAACGCGCGCACACATAAACACCCCCCTTCTCTCCACCCCACACGGTCATTTCTATCATAAAAACACACCAAACCTTTATCTCCTTGCACGACACGCACTTGATATCTCAACATCTATCGATCTCGTCAAGATGTGTCGGGCATGAACCGAATGGGATGTCAAAACTAAGATGGGAAGCGACACTTGGAGGCAACACAAAACTTTAAACGAACTGTTTGTATGTATGCATGTCAGACAACAATATTAGAAATACATGCATGGTCTAGGCCCAAATGCGAATGTTCAAATGAGGCATGCAGGAGGATGGACTTGACCGGAGGGCGACATGATCGGTGGAGAAGAGGGTTGGAGAGGAATGAGAAATAAGCAACACCACATGATTATACTTGGACGGCTCAAATAGACATTAAGTTGCTCGTTTTCTCATCTGTCTTCACGGAGTTGAAGGAAATATGCCCTAGAGGCAATAATAAAGTTGTTATTTATATTTCCTTATATCATGATAAATGTTTATTATTCATGCTAGAATTGTATTAACCGGAAACTTAGTACATGTGTGAATACACAGACAAACATAGTGTCACTAGTATGCCTCTACTTGACTAGCTCGTTAATCAAAGATGGTTAAGTTTCCTAACCATAGACATGAGTTGTCATTTGATGAACGGGATCACATCATTAGAGAATGATGTGATTGACTTGACCCATCCATTAGCTTAGCACTATGATCGTTTAGTTTGTTGCTATTGCTTTCTTCATAACTTATACATGTTCATATGACTATGAGATTATGCAACTCCCGAATAACGGAGGAACACTTAGTGTGCTATCAAACGTCACAATGTAACTGGGTGATTATAAAGATGCTCTACAGGTGTCTCCGATGGAGTTTGTTGAGTTGGCATAGATCGAGATTAGGATTTGTCACTCCGATTGTCGGATAGGTATCTCTAGGCCCTCTCGGTAATGCACATCACTTTAAGCTTTGCAAGCACTAATGAGTTAGTTACGAGATGATGCACTACGGAATGAGTAAAGAGACTTGCCGGTAATGAGATTGAACTAGGTATGATGATACCGACGATCAAATCTTGGGGCAGTAACATACTGATGACAAAGGGAACAACGTATGTTGTTATGCGGTTTGACCGATAAAGATCTTCGTAGAATATGTAGGAACCAATATGAGCATCCAGGTTCCGCTACTGGTTATTGAACAGTGATGAATCTCGGTCATTTCTACATAGTTCTTGAACCCGTAGGGTCCGCACGCTTAACGTTCGATGATGATCGATATTATGAGTTTATGTGTTTTGATGTACCGAAGATAGTTAGGAGTCCCGGATGTGATCACGGACATGATGAGGAGTCTCGAAATGGTCGAGACATAAAGATTGATATATTGGAAGGCTATGTTTGGACACCAGAAAGATTTTCGATAAGTTCGGGCAATTATCGGAGTACCGGGGGGTTACCGGAACCCCCTGGGGAGTCAATGGGCCTTAATGGGCCATAGTGGGAGAGAGAGGAGGAGGCGACCAAGTGAGGGGTGCCCCCCCAAGCCCAATCCGAATTGGGTAGGGGGCTGACCCCCCTTTCCTTCTCTCCTTCTCCCTCTTCCTTCTTCTCCTACTCCAACTAGGGAAAGGGGGGAAACCTACTCCTACTAGGAGTAGGAATCCCCCTTGGGCGCGCCATAGAGAGGGCCGGCCTTCCCCTCCTCCACTCCTTTATATACGGGGGAAGGGGGCACCCCATAGACACACAAGTTGACAGTTGTCTTAGCCGTGTGCGGTGCCCCCCTCCACAGACTTCCACCTCGGTCATATCGTTGTAGTGCTTAGGTGAAGCCCTGCGTCGGTAACTTCATCATCACCGTCATCACGCCATCGTGCTGACGAAACTCTCTCTTGGCCTCAACTGGATCAAGAGTACGAGGGATGTCACCGAGCTGAACGTGTGCAGATCGCGGAGGTGCTGTGCGTTCGGTTGGATCGCGAAGATGTTCGACTACATCAACCGCGTTACTTAACGCTTCCGCTTTTGGTCTACAAGGGTACATGGACACACTCTCCCCTCTCGTTGCTATGCATCTCCTAGATAGATCTTGTGTGATCGTAGGAATTTTTTTGAAATACTGCGTTCCCCTATAGTGGCATCAGAGCCAGGTCTATGCGTAGATGTTATATGGACGAGTAGAACACAAAGGAGTTGTGGGCGTGAGTATATACATATTGCTTACCATCACTAGTTGATTCTTGATTCAGTGGTATTGTTGGATGAAGCGGCTCAGACTGACATTACGCGTATGCTTACGCGAGACTGGTTCTACCGATGTGCTTCGCACACAGGCGGCTAGTGGGTGTATGTTTCTCCAACTTTAGTTGAATCGGTTTCAATGAACAGGGTTCTTTCTAAGGATCAAAAAGCAATCACTATACTACGTTATGGTTTTATTGCGTAGGTAAGAACGGTTCTTGCTAAGCCCGTAGTAGCCACGTAAAACTTGCAACAACAAAATAGAGGACGTCTAACTTGTTTTTGCAGGGCATGTTGTGATGTGATATGGTCAAGACGTGATTATATAAATTGTTGTATGAGATGATCATTTTTTTTGTAACACAGTTATCGGCAACTGGCAAGAGCCATATGGTTGTGGCTTTATTGTATGAAATGCAATCGCCATGTAATTGCTTTACTTTATCACTAAGCGGTAGCGATAGTCATAGAAGCAATAGTTGGCGAGACGACATCGATACTTCG
Organism: Triticum urartu; assembly: GCF_056163025.1. Taxonomy (NCBI): domain Eukaryota; kingdom Viridiplantae; phylum Streptophyta; class Magnoliopsida; order Poales; family Poaceae; genus Triticum; species Triticum urartu. The sequence goes on along the minus strand of NC_141874.1, from coordinate 463,040,908 downwards.
ATGGAGATCAAGGTGTCAAGCCGGTGATGATGGTGATCATGACGGTGCTTTGGAGATGGAGATCAAAGGCACAAGATGATGATGGCCATATCATATCACTTATATTGATTGCATGTGATGTTTATCCTTTATGCATCTTATTTTTCTTAGTACGGCGGTAGCATTATAAGATGATCTCTCACTAAATTTCAAGGCTGATTATGCACCGTTGCTACAGTTCGTCGTGCCGAGACACCACATGATGATTGGGTGTGATAAGCTCTATGTTCACATACAACGGGTGCAAGCCAGTTTTGCACAAACAGAATACTCGGGTTAAACTTGACGAGCCTAGCATATGCAGATATGGCCTCGGAACACTGAGACCGAAAGGTCGAGCGTGAATCATATAGTAGATATGATCAACATAGTGATGTTCACCATTGAAAACTACTCCATCTCACGTGATGATTGGACATGGTTTAGTTGATATGAATCACGTGATCACTTAGATGATTAGAGGGATGTCTATCTAAGTGGGAGTTCTTAAGTAATATGATTAATTGAACTTTAATTTATCATGAACTTAGTACCTGATAGTATTTTGCGTGTCTATGTTGTTGTAGATAAATGGCCCGTGTTGTTGTTCCATTGAATTTTAATGTGTTCCTAGAGAAATCTAAGTTGAAAGATGATGGTAGCAATTACACGGACTGGGTCCGTAACTTGAGGATTATCCTCGTTGCTGCACAGAAGAATTACGTCCTAGAAGCACCGCTGTGTGACAAGCCTGCTGCAGATGCTGCTGACGACGTTAAGAACGTCTGGCAAAGCAAAGCTGATGACTACTCGATAGTTCAGTGTGCCATGCTTTACGACTTAGAACCGGGACTTCAACGACATTTTGAATGTCATGGAGCATATGAGATGTTCCAAGAATTGAAGTTAATATGTCAATAAAATGCCCGGATTGAGAGATATGAAGTCTTCAATAAGTTCTACAGCTGCAAAATGGAGGAGAATAGTTCTCTCAGTGAACATATACTTAGAATGTCTGGGTACCACAACCACTTGACTCAGCTGGGAGTTAATCTTCCTGATGATAGTGTCATTGATAGAGTTCTTCAATCACTGCCACCAAGCTACAAGAGCTTCGTGATGAACTATAATATGCAAGGGATGGATAAGACAATTCCCGAGCTCTTCGTAATGCTAAAGGCTGCAGAGGTAGAAATCAAGAAAGAGCATCAAGTGTTGATGGTCAACAAGACCACCAGTTTCAAGAAGAAGGGCAAAGGTAAGAAAGGGAACTTCAAGAAGAACAACAAGCAAGTTGCTGCTCAAGTGAAGAAGCCTAAGTCTGGACTTAAGCCCGAGACTAAGTGCTTCTACTGCAAAGGGACTGGTCACTGGAAGCGGAACTGCCCCAAGTATTTGGTGGATAAGAAGGATGGCAAAGTGAAAGGTATATTTGATATACATGTTATTGATGTGTACCTTACTAATGCTCGCAGTAGCGCCTAGGTATTTGATACTGGTTCTGTTGCTAATATTTACAACTCGAAACAGGGGCTACAGATTAAGCGAAGATTGGCTAAGGACGAGTTGACGACGCACGTGGGAAATGGTTCCAAAGTCGATGTGATCGCCGTCGGCACGCTACCTCTACATCTACCTCCGGGGTTAGTTTTAGACCTGAATAATTGTTATTTGGTGCCAGTGTTAAGCATGAACATTATATCTAGATCTTGTGTGATGCGAGATAGCTATTCATGTAAATAAGAGAATAATGGTTGTTCTATTTATATGAATAATATCTTTTATGGTCATGCACCCTTGATGAGTGGTCTATTTTTACTAAATCTTGATAGTAGTGATACACATGTTCATAGTATTGAAGCCAAAAGATATAAGTTTAATAATGATAGTGCAACTTATTTGTGGCACTACCGTTTAGGTCATATTCACTACAAAAAAAAGACACATCCATGACATTTTGGGCCGAACGAATTTTTTTTCTGTCATACATATGACACTTCTATGACGATAATTGTGACAAAACTCGGTGTCATCATAGATGTGGTGGGCTCTTACTTCTATGACAAAAAATCATGACAGAAAATGGGCTTTTCATCCTGGGCGGGCCGGAGACGCATCTGCATGACATTCTTTGGGCCGTCCATGACGGAAAAAACCGTGGTAGAAGCGAGGGGAGGAAAATTTCGGGGAGTTCCCGGTTATGGTGGGAGGTCGGGGGCCGAGCGATGCGCGTTTCTCTCGTACACATACGCGCGTGTGTGCGAGGCATTGGCTCTAACTGAACCCGAGCGAGGCGTTGGGCTCTAACTGAACCCGAGCGATTGCACTGCAAGCTATGCGTTACTGAACCCGAGCGATCGATCGATGGCTGTTAACTGAACCCGATCGAGCGATTCCTTGGCTACTGCTGCTAACTGAAGCTGATCGATGGGATGAACAGTGAGCGTTGCGGGGGGTTTGGATGAACAGTGAGCGGTGGCATTACCTCTGGATGAACAGGACCCCGTGGTATGGTGGAGGGCTGGATGAACAGTAGACGGTGGAGGGGTGCCCATGGAGGGGTGGATGAACAGGACCCCGTGGTGTGGAGGGCAGGATGAACAGTAGACGGTGGAGGGGTGCCCGTGGAGGGGTGGTTGAACAGGACCCCGTGGTGTGGAGGGCTGGATGAACAGTAGACGGTGGAGGGGTGGTTGAACAGTAGCCAGTGGAGTAGCACGCGGTGGAGGCTGGATGAACAGGAGCCCGTGGAGGCTGGAGGAGGTCGACGGTGGATGAACAGTAGCTCGTGGAGGCTGGAGGGGGTCGACGGTGGAGATGAACAGTATCCCGTGGAGTGCCGTTTTGCGGTACGCCACACCCCTCCCGATGAACAGGACCCCCGTTTCGACCGTAGCGCTCCAACACAAGTCCGTTTACTCCGTTTTGCGGTACGCCACACCCCTCCCGATCAACAGGACCCCCGTTTCGACCGTAGGAGGTCCGTTTCCTCCATTTTGCGGTACGCCACACCCCTCCCGATCAACAGGACCCCCGTTTCGACCGTAGGAGGTCCGTTTCCTCCGTTTTGCGGTACACCACACCCCTCCCGATCAACAGGACCCCCGTTTCGACCGTAGGAGGTCCGTTTCCTCTGTTATGCGGTACGCCAGGCCTCTTTTCCATCGCCTCTTCCGTCCAAGCCCTCCCGATGAACACGACCACGCATTCCGTTCCGACCCATGAACACGACGATGACGCTGTTTCTCCGTTCTGACCCAACCATGTACACGAGCCCTCGCCGTACGTATGCGCGAGTAGGCGTTCGAGACCCCGCCCGTATGTACACATACGTGGCCGTATTTTCTTTCTTGCACCCTGGCCGCTGTACGTACGTGTACATGCTACGTGCGCGCCTCTACTACGACACGTGCGCGCCTCTACATCGACCAGTATGTACGTACACGTTCGCGACCAGAATGACAATGCTACGTACGCTTCGACCAGGTGGGTCCCGACTGTCAGGCACTTCCTTGCCTGCGAAGATGTAGCTGGTGGGTCCCAGCAGTCAGGGGGCGAATCGTTTTTTTGCCCGAACGCACTTCCTTGCGTGCGAAGATGTAGCTGGTGGGTCCAAGCAGTCGGGGGGGCCGGTGGGTCCTAGCAGTCAGGGGACGAATCGTTTTGGTTTTCTTTTTTTTTGCCCGGACGCACTTCCTTGCGTGCGAAGATGTAGCTGGTGGGTCCCAGAAGTCAGGGGGCGAATCATTTTTTTTGCCCGGACGCACTTCCTTGCGTGCGAAGGTGTAGCTGGTGGGTCCCAACAGTCAGGGAGGAAACATTTTTTTCACGAAATATGGTGGCTCGTCCGGTGGGTCCCTGCTGTCAGGTGGAGGAATCATTATTTTCTGCGTAATAAGGAGGCACTTCCTTGCTGCCGCCGTGGACCCAACTATCAGCCTCTCCACGTACAGTCCACATCCGATGGAAGTCGTTCCTTGACCACGTCGACCACGCCGCGCCAAGAGCACCAGGGCGGTGGACGACGGCGAGGCCTAGGAAGGGGACGACGGGGAGCCGGGGAAGACGCGACAGTGAAAGCCCGTGCGCGCGCGGAGAGGAGTACGAGGGTTCACTGGTTCGGCTGCGGTGTGAGGCTGTCGTTGCCGCAGGGCCTGGCCAGCGGTGGGAATAGTAGGGGCGGTGAGGCCTCCGCGGCAGCACAGCTGGCCACGGGAGGTAGGAGCATGCGGCACGACCGACGCTGCTTTGGGCGGCTGGAGCAAGAAGACCAGAGGTTGAAGAAGCACTACGGCCGTTGGATGGACATCGTACGGTCAGTGGAGCTAGAATCGTTCATATTGACTAAAGTTGACAAAGGCCCCTGTCCCAGTCAACTTAGTAGGCCCACAGGTCAGCCTCCCACCATGGTGGGTCCCGACTAGCAGGGGAAGTATTCATTTTTTTGTGCGTAATAAGGAGGCACTTCCGGTGGGTCCGAGCTGACAGCGGGGGGAACGTTTTTTTTTGCGAAATACGCTGGCCCGTCCGGTGGGTCCGAGCAGTCAGGGGGGAAACATTTTTTCGCGAAATAAGGTGGCCCGTCCGGTGGGTCCCTGCTGTAAGGTGGAGGAATAATTATTTTGCGCGTAATAAGGAGGCACTTCCTTGCGGCCGCCTGGACCCAGCTGTCAGCCTCTCCACGTACAGTACTCTTCCGATGAAAGTCGGTCATTGACCACGTTGACCACGCCGCGTCGAGAGCACCAGGGCGATGATCTGGACGACGGCGAGGTCTAGGAAGGGGACGACGCGGAGCCGGGGAAGACGTACTAGTGGAAGTCCGCGCGAAGAGGAGTACGAGGGTTCACTGGTTCGGCTGCGGTGTGAGGCTGCTATTGCCGCAGAATAACAGGGGGTGTGGGTGAGTGGAGGGATGGCCTGGCCGGCGGTGGGAGTAGTAGGGGGCGGTGAGGCCTCCGCCGCATCGCAGCCGGCCACGGGAGGCAGGAGCACGAGGCACGACCGGCGCTGGTTTGGGTGGCTGGAGCAAGAAGACCAGAGGTTGAAGAAGCACTACGGCCGTTGGATGGACATCGTACGGTCACTGGAGCTAGAATCGTGCATATTGACTAAGTTGACAAAGCCCTCCGTCCCCGTCAACTTAGTAGGCCCACAAGTCAGTCTGCCACTATACTGGGTCCCAGCTAACAGGGGAGTATTCATTTTTTTGTGCGTAATAAGGAGGCACTTCCTTGCGTGCGAAGATATAGCTGGTGGGTTCGAGCTGTCAGCGGCGGTAACGTTTTTTTCGCGAAATACAGAGGCCCTTTCGGTGGGTCCCAGATGTCAGGTGGAGGAATCATTATTTTGCGTGTAATAAGGAGGCATTTCCTTGCGTGCGGCCGTGGACCCAGCTATCGGCCTCTCCACCTAAAGTCCACTTCAGATGCATGTCGGTCGTTGACCACGTTGACCAGGCCGCGCCGAGAGCACCAGGGCGGTGGACGAAGGCGAGGCCTAGGAAGGGAACGACACGGAGGCAGGGAAGGCTCGGCAGTTGTTTCCCACGCGGAGGGGAGTACGACTGTACGAGGGTTTACTGGTTCGTCTGCCGTCGCCGGAGAATAACAGCAGGTGTGGGTGAGTGGAGGGATGGCTAGGCTGGCGATGGGAGTACAGTGGGGCGGTGAGGCCTGCACGGCAGCAGAGCCGACCGCGGGGAGGAGGGAGGAGGCAGTCCCGCCGGCGCCTGTTTGAGCGGCTGGAGCAGGAAGAGCAGAGATTGAAGAAGCACGGCGGCCGTTGGATGGCCATCCAACAGTCACTGCTTGTGCGTCAACCTTTTTTTAGGAAAGCCTCAAATCTGTGGGAAACAACATACAGCCCATCTGCCATTATTTCTAATAATTTACAGCCCATTTGCTAATTATTAAGGTTTTTTTGGAGCCCATATTCTTTTTGTTAGCATTACAGCCCATATTATGGCCACGGTTAAAAAATTATACGAAATTTTGCATATTTCGGTGCGGTCCGAACTGTTTTTAATCCCAAAATTTCGACTCACATTCAAACTGATTTTAAAAATAAAGTTATATCAATATAAAATCCAACAGATTCTCCACGCATAAAAATTAATGTAATTTAAAATCTTGAAATGAAAAAAAAAGATATTTGAAACTAATTGCCGGTTTGATGTGTTTTAAAAATGTACAGCCCATTTCTCATTACTGATGGGCCATTTTCTCGGCCAGCCGAATGAAAACTCTCCTCGCCTTGAAAGATTTGCAGCCCAACAGGCCTGACAAAGCGACTTGCTTGGCAAATAAAAAAAACTGGGGTGTGGCCGTGGACCCAGCTGTCAGCCTCTCCATGTACAGTACTCTTCCGATGGAAGTCCTTCCTTGACCACGTTGACCACGCCGCGCAGAGAGCACCACGGCGGTGGACGACGGCGAGGCCTAGGAAGGGGACAACGCGGCAGTGGAAGCCCGCACGGAGAGGAGTACGAGGGTTCACTGGTTCGGCTGCGGTGTGAGGCTGCCATCGCCGCAGGGTCTGGCCAGCGGTGGAATAGTAGGGGGCGGTGAGGCCTCCGCGGCAGCACAGCCGACCACGGGAGGCAGGAGCATGCGGCACGAACGGCGCTACTTTGGGCGGCTGGGGCAAGAAGACTAGAGGTTGAAGAAGCACTACGGCCATTGGATGGACATCGTTGACCACGCCGCATCGAGAGCACCAGGGCGGTGGACGACGGCGAGGCCTACGAAGGGAACGACATGGAGCCGGGGAAGACATGGCAGTGGCTGCCCACGCGATGGAGAGTACGAGGGTTGACTGGTTCGGCTGCGTCGCCGGAAAATAACAGGAGGTGTGGGTGAGTAGAAGGATAGAAAGGCTAGGGATGTGAGTATGATGGGGCCGTGAGGCCTTCCCGGCAGTACTACCGGCCACAGGAGGCGGGAGCAGGCGGTTCCGACGGCGCTGGTTTGGGCGACTGGGGCAGGAGGATCAGAGACTGAAGAAGCACGATTGCCGTTAGATTGACATCTAACGGTCTGACGCTGGTAGAGTCGATTGTTGACTAAGTTTCTTTTTTGAGAAACCTTGTGTACGCATGGACTTAGTAGGCCCACAAGTCAGCCTCCAAATCTGTGGCAGACAACATAAAGGCCATTTGCTATTTTTTTATAATTTGCAGCCCATTTGCTAATTCTTAAGTAATTTATTACAACCCATTTTTTGCCTAGGACCACGGTCAAAAAGTCCAACCTTATTTTGCATATTTCGGTGGAGTCCGAACTGTTGTAATCCCGAAATGATAAACATTTTTAAGAACTTATTGATTTCCCAAAAAAAAATCGTTTTGTTTTTGTAAGCAAATAAGACGTGGGAAAAATTTAGTTGGTTTAAGGGAAAACCAGTGGTAAAAAAATCAGCGCTGGGTGGGAAAAAACAACAAAAATAAGGATGTAAATATGAAAAGGGAATTTTATGTGTTTTCAATATAATGATACATGTATACGAACTAGTAAAACTATAGGTAGAGCTTAGAAAACGGATGTAGGACATGCGTTTCAAGAGGAAAATAGAACTGGGCTGTGTGTTTGATTCAGTAAAAAAACTGCCTGCGGATGTTGTAAGACAAAATATAACTAACGCTGGCGGGCCAGAGGCCACTAGATACCTGCTGGATCTTTGTGCCCCGTTGTCGTCATGGGCTGGGCCTGTTAAAAACAAAACAACCCTGGCAATCTACAACCCAGTTGAAACTTGCTCGACCTGAAAAAACAATATACGTGCTCAATAAACGAGAGAATTCTGCAAGTACAGACTGATAATTGGGATGCAGCACGGATATTGTTTTTTTATCGTGATAATAAGTGTATGCACTTGTTTCGAAAAAATTAGAGAACTGGGAATTCGAACGGCAGGTGCTTATGCTACCCATCAAATAAAAATCAGGTGCCTAAAAATTCGTTTTGAAAAAATGATTCAGCTTTATATCCACGTCGACCCTCGGCATGATGGTTGGAAGCAAATGCAAGTTCATACCAAAAGATCGTTAACAACAATACCAACTTGCGGACGACAAGGTAGTACAACTACCAATACTAAACTAACTTATAATCTTTTTACTCCTGGCCCTAGTGTTCGTCTGGTAGAAAATCTTGCAGAGGACTAGCTCCCACTCCTTCTCTTGCTCCAGGTCCCCGAGGTGGTACTGGTGCATCACCGAGTTGGTCCTCTGCTGGTCGAAGTTCTTGTTGGTGTGCAGCACCAGAACCTTTTTTGCTGCCCGTCTGCCGGCCGTTGACCATCACCGGCAAGGTATTGCCGGTCTTGTGCCACATCGCGTGCATGCCGCACTCCGACTGTATCTTGCGACACGTCCACGCACCCCTTTTGAACGCCCTGGAATTGTGCTGGAAGAAATGCTTCCTTAGGCCACTCAGTGTGATACCTGCAGTATTGTGGAATACAGGTTTTAGTGTACCTAGTTGGCATTTTCATAACATCTTTGGCATGTTGCAGTCACTTGTTTCACTTTTTATTAACTGTCAAATTGTAATTGCTTCACCAGGTCCGCGTGTAAAAAGAAAAATAGAGCTATAAACAAAGGAATATGTTTGTGCAAGTAGACGGCCGATCGGTGTCTTACCTGGAAGTTTCTCAGGTTGGGTGTAACATATGCCGTGCTCGCTGTCGATGGTTGGTATGAACAAATCGATGAGAGACTGAAATCTCGCGCTGTCATCACTCACTTTGGCCTCAAGTTTCTTAGGTTGGGCCAATCCTTCTTCGACTTGCATCGGCAATTCCAGAATACCCGAACACGCCACCGGAATTCTTGTGTCACCTCACGCGCAGCGTGTTGTCACGTCAATTCAATGTGTGGACATGATGAATAATTTGACCGACGTATACTAGTACTGCTATTGTACTACTTACTAGTCGTATTTAGTGTCACAATTTATACATAGGTTTAACTAACAAGTACGCACTTGAAGCCTAACTGATATATGTATATATATATATATATATATATATATATATATATATATATGGCTTCTGCACAGCATCTCCATCATCATTATCAGTACATCCTACGCAGGTGAGTTAGGATGCACTTGATCCCAGGAAGGTATCTATCCTTCAAACCAGAGGAGTGCTTCAAACTAACAACAGTACATAATATCCAACAAAAGAGGGTCGTGCTACAGCAGCAGAATACATGGCTCAGTCTAGATATCAGCACGAATCAAGTTGTGCATATTTGCTGTTGGCATGAACCACATCGCCACATGTCGGGTTTGCAAAAGCCATCCATCGCATGGAAGCTTGATGCCTTTCACACACTGAAGATTATCTGGCAACAAGCTGTGTCGACGGATCTCTGGATATGGTGATTCATGAAACCCATGGTATGATGTATAAACACAGCCCCCCTCGCGAATGGAAGTTGCATAACACAGTAATCATCGCCGGTGATATGATCGATGATTGGTTGGATGATCGGATAATTGAGCCCGAGGAACAAGGAGTGGTTGCCGAGGCTGTAAACCCGCCTCCAGTTGAATACGCCTGGCCCAACGGAGCTGTGATCTTTCTCGAACACGAAGCAGCCATAGCCATCAATGTCACGAACGCCCCACGCATTGTACTGCATGTGGTTTGATGTAATGGTTTGGTCAATTTGGTACGTGCGAATGAGCATCAAATGACCGCCGTCAGCTGAACGAGCGATAAACCACCACCCATCGGCTGGTATGATTCCAGGTCCTAGAATCATGAAGGCCAGCGCATTTGCGTCTGCTGCAACAATTCAAATTGGAGACCAAAAGGACAAAAATAAACAATCATGTTCAGAGTATGTGTGGAATTAAGATTATTATAACAGTGACACATATCATAGACAGAGAATTGCAATGCCGTGGTCATAATCATACCCCAAGTTAAAAAAAATAAGCCAATGGCTTTCATATTCTAGCAATATGTCATGGTTCAAACATCATGTAACAATGAGAGGAAAACAGCTATGACATCGCCTACTCATATTCTACCATAGCACTTAATACTATTGTTCTCATATCAACTCTAAGCAATAACATGCGTTGTTATAAAAATCTTGTAAACGAGAGTAACATATAGCAATCATGATGTTATGCTCATAATATGTATTCTAACAATCATTAGATGCCAATTGTTCTCATATCAACTCTAACAATAACATGTGTGGTCATAAAAATCTAGGAAACGAGAGGAACATATAGCAATGATGTGGTTATAGACATGCTATGCATTCTAAATTTGAAACAAATGAACATGCAGTCGTATTCATAAGGTAAAGATGAGATGAGATAGAACAATTACACGACGATAGATTCCACTAGTATAGGTAGCCAATCTATGCGTCGACCGCGTAAACGATGCCATCATGCACTATAGCATCAGATAGAAATGTTTCCTCAACAGGATTGATGATGAGCCATAACCATGTATGGCGACCGGATTCCAGATAGACTAATCCCTTGTTGAACAAGGCAATGAGCTTGTAATCCATGTAGTCTTCTGATGGTGTGGGCACTTCGCAGATTACAACTTTCTGCAAACAGAGGTCGAGCCAAAAGCTTGACGCGTCTCGTGCGTAGTAGGCAGGAGTGTCCGGCGGGCCGCGAGGCTCGATGGCGGCGGTATCCAAAGATGGAAGGGTGATCTCTCGCTGGGTGTAGATATCCACGAGATGCCATGGACTACCAGATTGGTGGATGAGAACGACCCAGTTGGCCTTCATGCCCGCCCAGTAGTGGCCGCGCATGAAGGGCAGGTGGATGGGTAGTGGTAGCATGTCGAGGGGCACCACGACAACCTCCGTAGGATCGTCAAGTCGGTGTCTGGGCCACCTGCGAGGATCGGGCATCAGCAAGCAGGGTGTCTTGAAAAGAGCCGGCCGGTTGCAGACGAGTAGACGGTACAAAGACACCGAGCATGCGACCAGACGGACGGTGCTGAGTAGGTCCATATGACTACAGATCTGCTCCAAGAGAACATCGGGTAGGGAATTCCAATCGCGGCTCTGCGTGTCAGTCAGTTCTGCCATTGGGGTTTTCGGTGCCTGCGAGCCAGCGGGGAAGTGGATTCGGGCGGGCAAGCGAAGAAGCTTCTCCTCGTGTGGCCGAGCAGTGAGTGGGGGGATATGGTACACGCGAGCTACCAAGGATGATGGCGCGGGCGGGCGAGCAGTGAGCGGGGGTGAATGGTGTGCGGCCGACGATGTGGAAGAGAGGAGGAAGAAGAAGAGAGGAGGAAGAAGAGTGGAAGACGGGGAAGAAAGTGCATTCAATCTCAATTCTACTAGTACTACTACCAGGATATACCGTCCTTCCGAGTGTAAATAGTTACACCGATGACATGTGGGTCTACCACAACAGGGCCCATATGTCAATTAATGGAGGACAGAGGTGCGTAGGCGTATTTGCGGAAGCGTGCTCTACTGGCAAACATGATGGCAGTACTGGGTAAGGCTGATTTAGTAACACCAACATGCTGGTTCAGCTTATTAATTACGTGTCCCATCTGCTGCAGCGTGTATTGTCACTTCACTGCGAAGACTAGTTGAATAGTTCTCTCTGACCGAGATGGGGAATAAATGGATCGCGAGGACTTCCTTTCTACAGTATCCCTATGCCTCTACGCTCACTTCACTCATTTTGCTCCGTACCTAGTCACTTGTTGAAATCTGTAGAATGACAAATACTCCGTATTTGAGAACAGAGGGAGGCTTTTACTCCATACTACTCCCTCCGTTCCAAAATAGATGACTCAACTTTGTACTATATTTGGGAACAGAGGGAGTATCACCATATGGAGGGAAAAGAGGAAGCTTGAAATATGAACATGTCAATGGGAGGGAGTAAGCCCCATGAATGCATGCAACATGCAACACTCACACGTACACATGGACACACGCAACACTCATGCACCCATGCGACACACAGCACACGACACAACACACACGCTCACGCTCAAGTGCTCAACCTACTCCCTACGTCCGTGAAAGACTGTACATTTAGAGATTTACACATTGACCAGGGCATAATTAACGCCCAAAAGTAGCAGACTTATGTGTGCATGCGACCATTGAGATAAGAAGATTAAATGAAGGCCATTGCATGCTATAATTAAGGATAGACATGTAGCCTATACCTACATCACAAGTTGGTGCATTAGTCAATCAATATCGATTTAGTAGATTAAAGGCTAAATGCATTGGAAGTGTAGATGTACATCATGTAGTACACTCTTTGTTGGAAGACCGAGGGAGGACACGTGCATGCACTCACATACACAGCCAGGGCGGTTCACGCGCAAGGGTTGGACTCGTGTCGCGCCTGCATAAAGTTTTGTTTAACTGATTTCTTTGCTTTGCCAACTGACAGGTGGGACCCAGAAACCAGGTGACAATTTAACCAGTCAACAAAGTGCCACGTCGACTATGTGGCCGGTCAGTAGGGTGCAATACGGTGCTCTACTATGAGCTAGTGATCGCATAATCGCCGCAAAACTATATATAGTGACCTTAAAGAGCGTACTGTTACATACGTTGACCGCCAATGTATTTTTCTCGTTTCAAATTAAGCCATATTAATCGGAAAGGACGCGGTATGGACTACTACTACTAGTACTAGTACTGCTTTGATGTGTCCCGTCAACTCGCCGAATGAGGAGAAGCTTGCTTACTACGCCTCTCGCCCACGCGCACGGTGGTTCGCAGTACGAGGAGAGGGTTTTGACTATAGCGCCCTCTCCCTCGCCCTCGCCCTCGCGGTGGACGTGCAGCAGTTCAATCGGTGTGAGATTGCCATAAGCATATTGTACTGTAGTATCATCATTGTTGGACCTTCCGAAGAGGCGAAGAGCCAAGTGCAAGGTTCACACGAGTATGAACTGTTGAACCTCCCGAAGAGGCAAAGAGCCAAGCGCAAGGTTTTATAGGAGTTGTCGTCCTAGTAGGAGTGTACTAGTACAACTATAGCGAACGATGCTACTGTATGATGCCGCCACGTCACGTATATCCAAAGCTGTGCCACCTTTTTTTTTCTCAAAGAGCGTGTTGGAGCCCGTGCAACAACCACACAAGTTGCACGTAGACATAACACATTTACTAGCAATAAATTCTAAAGGACAAATGCAAGTATGCCACACAAGTTCATCTCCAACTCATGTGATAAATTTGTGCACGACTAGTCTACATATATTCACAGCGCTACCATTCACAATTACCGTACTCCACTTACACGTTATAGATGGGCTACATGTCCTCCTCCAGGTTCCAGTCCCAGGTGTTCTTCATGGATGGCACGATCTATAGCAGTGGGCAACGGGAATCATTGTCGCAACTTTCTAGTCCGGTTCCACACGATGGAGACTCATCCAAGCTGAAGCGGCATAAATCAGGGATAGCGTGTCCCAGCATGTCGTTCATCCAGCGGTGCGCACTGAAGACACAACCATGCTTCATGAACGGCAAGCCTTCCGTGTCGTGGATGGAAGGTGGCATCCGCTTCACAATGGGGTAGCTGTCCCCAATGAAAAGCGAGTACTCTCCAAGAGTGTTCCTCGGCACCCATGTAGCATCACGGGGGACGAACTCGGCGCCGTTCATCTGGTACACGCGGCATCCCAGATTTGGACACATGGTGACGTACATAGTCAAGGTCCATGCATAATAATGTTGTGCTCAAATGTGGCGGTCAGTAATACTGTGCAGCAAATAGTACTACTCTGGTATAGAGAAAGTAAAATAACCGGCTTATTATATATAGCCACTCTTGGCTACATGGATGAGATAGTAAGACATGGAAAAACAAAAATGGTGGCAGCTAGTGGGTTCAAGTCTTCAAGGGCCTAGCTAGCTATATGCGTCCTCCAAGGTAAAAAATACTCCTACTAGTACTACAAAGTATACTACTAGTACAACAATGAAAGAGAAGGCGAGAGGGTTAAAAAATGGAATACCTGGGTAGATGGTGACGGTCCGATCGTGGTAGATTATGTGACCATGTTGCACATCAGTGGTACCATGGGTAACGACTGCTAAGATAGTTGATCCCAATATGCCAAAGTCAGCCACAAGGTTCCAGGTTAGACCAAATCGCGGATGCAAATGCACATCCAGGATCGGCGATCTTATTTTGATCGGGGGATGACTGGTCCCTGCAAAATAATGGAGTACCGTTAGGGATGCAAATGATGGTTTGTGCATTCCGTTTGTAATCTCCCGTACCAAAGGATGTCAACCAGATGAAACAAGTCCCCTGGCTTGTCACCGCGAAGATGCGGCCTAGATGGCGCACGGCGTCTTCGAATGTGTAGGGGTACAAATCTGCCGCCGCCAACATGCGCCAGCCTCTGCCGTTACTGCCTCCTGCATTGATGGCAATCCTTATGTCGAACACCGCGATGAGATAGTAATCGTCATAGCCGCATCGCTTTGTCGGCGGGTCCGCAATTGCTATCTTCTTCAATCTCATGTAGGCATCATCATACGTATTCTTACCCAGCCAGTCCGGAAGGCCGATCCCAATGGTGGAGAAGGGGTCTACCAGAACGGCCGCACTGCTGTGGATGTTGTGCAAAATCATGGTGGTATCCGGCCGGAGGTATGCAAGCCAATCTTCGTTGGCACCGACCCAGACCTGTATATAAGACGGTGGGCAGCGGAGAAATTACGGGATGGAAATGGAATAACTAAGTACTACATGATCAAACTCCATTACTGACCTGCTCATCGGACAAAATCCGACTACCTCTCAACGCGTCAACTCTAGCGGAGTCAACGTGCAACCATGGCCAGGGAGCGGTGGACTGTTCGAAGAATTGTCCCATAGAAGAACCTTCTCCTCGAGGACGCATGGAAGACCAACAAGCATGGCCTTTTCCCAAGCCTGTTTAAGCAGCGTCTTGAAAAAGTTGGTGCAGGAAGCACCGAGTCTTGCGGCGGTGAGGACGTCGGAGCGGCATGCGATTTCTCCCAGAGAATCGTCGTCCAAGGTCTCCCAGCCCCGACGAGGAGGAGAACCGCCTGGCGAATCCATGGGAGCAGCGACGAACTGCCTTCTCTTCGGGGGGAGGGGAACTGGCGAGGAGGAGATAAGAGCGTAGTAACCGGAGGGCCTCGTCCCTTCCAACTGTAGATCGTTCCTCAGTGAAGGGGTGAGGCTATTATTTACTACTCTAAATAATAGCACTAGTAAGAAATTTTTGGCACTAGGTAGTAGTTTTTGGTACCATGGAGTACTAGTACTAGCATTATGGAATGTTATGGGATTGCATTATACTGTAAATAATAGCACTAGTAAGAAAATTTTGGCACTAGGTAGTAGTTTTTGGCGTGGATTAAGAAATTTTGGGTATGTTTTTGCCATTTTTTGTACACGCCAACCAGTGTCAAAAAACGTCGTACATTATGTGACGGAGGAGTACGTACTCGTACTGTAGCAGTACTAGTACTACTTTTCTCAACTACTCCTCAAAAAAGCACCCAATTAATGCTCTTGTTTTCCTCAAAAAAGTATGTTTACCAATGCATTAATTGCAATGCATGCATGCATAAATTACATTCATTGGTCAATTTTCTCTTAATACTTGCATGCAATGATTTAATGCACCTTAGAATCTGAACATGTGATGGGAAACAACCAAATTGAGCCTTATAAAATGGAAAAACTAAAATTTTGAGATGAGCCCTATAAACCGGAAAGGAGGGAGTACTGTACTTCTAGTCTAGTCTTGTATAGTGCACCAGTTTTGAACTCTTGAATCTCAGGGCCAAGGAGCTACAGTTGGAAGTGGAGGGTACTACTGTTCTCTAGAACCATCGCTGTACTATCAATGCAGGGGAAGTACACCTGCGTAGTGGCCTAGTGGGTACTCTCGGTGCTCTATTCAGCCGCTCCTATCACGTAGTTGGCCTACTCAACCGCTCCTTTCATGCACACACTAGCAGCCTATTTATCAGCAACGGTTACTGCGGGGGCAGAACATTTGAGTTATTTGATACATCGAGACTAGGCTTTGCGCTTCCATTTGTGGAGGTGTAATGGATCTCATCAAACTTTGTTAGTAGTTCCTTCTTTATGAATGAGATGAAGCAAAGCTTTTGCCTCCGTTTCAAAAAAACACATCAAGAGGAATTTCTGTTATAGTAGAGCCGATAATGGAGTGAAGTCCATGCATGCAACACCACAAGCTACAGAGTAGTTGTAGAGCACTTTACGTACAGAGCCATATTGCACATTTCCCAATGCCCCGCCAGGCTTTTCCGGCTCCTCGGGCTTAATTGGGAGGTGCTAGTTTAAATATGCTACTAGCTGGAAGCTGCAAGCGAGGTGCGGCTAGGGCGAGCACGCGAGCCACGGGATGCTGGGAAGGAAAACCCGTTCACGTGGCTAGGCTGTCCAGACTCCAGTGCACCCAGATTGTGGGGCCGCACGTCCGTTTGACTTCAAAACTCAAACTACCCGTGTAAAATATTGGCTCACAGCGAAGTGTAGTACTCCCTCCGTTCCGAATTACTTGTCGCAGGTATGTATGTATCTAGATGTATTTTAGTTCTAGATACATCCATTTCTGCGATGTATCTAGATAGTATACTATTTAAAAAAAGGCCGTCGTGCGTTTGACCGGGATCGAACCCACAAAACGAGGTATGCACTCCCGCGACCACTAGTAGTACTCGTTGGAGTACAACGCAACCTAGAATCGCCTTTTGTCGCTAGTAGTACGAACATTTTTCCTTACAAGAAACCCCTAAGAGCATGGTTAATAGTATAGCCAGCTACTGGCTATAAGCCAGTGCCGTGTCATCTACAACCCATCTTATAGCCAACATGTAGTAGTAGTTTATTTCTTATAGCCCGCTGACTCAGCTCTATTGTACTTGCTCTAATAATGCAAGAAACCACTAAAATGCCAAGAAACTACTACCACTTGCATACGTGGCAGACTTAAGATAAGACTAACTTATCAACCATTGTAATCCTCTTACCAACAAAAATCCTGGAGTGACCTCCTACCTCCGGCCCGTCCACCTAGTCATCCTCGGCCATGGGACGCAGCTACCGCCGCCGGCAGAAGGCGAGGTCAAAACCGCCGGTGATGCGGAGCCCATGTTGCGGCAGCCCAGATGCGAGCTCCGTCCGACGCTCGTGGCCGCTAGCTAGCCAAGATAGCTCCGTCCAGCTGCTTGTCTGCAAGGTTTGCTAGCTACATTGGCACGGCAGCGCGGTGGCTTGCTCGCGCGCACCGCGCTAAGGCCAGCCATCTGGCTCGAGTGAAGGCCAGTGCGGCGGCTTGCTCGCTCGTGAGTCACGCTCGGGCCAGCAAGCCAACCCATGCGGAGGCCAGCGCGGCGTCCGGCCCGTCCGGCGGAGCGGCGGCCAACTCGCTCATCACCGGCGCCACCAACGAACACGCATCAGTACTGTTTGAAGTAATGTTCAGGAAAAATAATGATTTGAGGGGGAATAACAGGATAGAAGGTCAGATGTGGGTCCCTCGTGTCAACGGTCAAACAAAATGTGTTGGTTTAAGCTGCCTCGTCAGCACGGACATGTGGGCCAACCCTATCATAAATGGGTTAAAACAAACCTAATCGGTAGGAGTACTAGGTAGTTTTTGGCGTGGATTAAGAAATTTTGGGTATGTTTTTGCTATTTTTTGTACAATAGATTCCTCCTAGGGCTGGTTGAAAGTGGTAGTTTTTTTGTTAAATACTCTACATATTGTAAGTAGGACTGAAAGTTAAGCTTTGGAAGCCAATAAGCAAGGCTAGTTACATAGTGCATACGTGTACATGATTGAAAGTAAATATCAACCATGAGTGACTAATATCTTGATGGAAAACTCGAAACTATGGAATACTAGGAAAAGAAATGCATGGTTGGAAATACTAGCAATGTTCATGTTCGTTGCAATGAATCACAATTAGAATAATACTTATTCACAAACTTGGTACAAAAAACTCTAATTTTGATATACATATGTCACTAGAGATATATTATTTTTCAATTAGAATATATTCCTTGGGCTGTTTTGGTGAGGTCAGGGAGGGATGTGGTTGGTTTTAAGATACTAATTATGGGTTTTTCTGCAAATTGGTAGACAAGTGGGATGTTGGGAGAAAAGGCAACAACTTACCTCACAATCGTTAGATGTAGATCTAATGGTCAGAAACGACGGATGGCAGACACACCAGCATCACCAACTTAGTCTTGTGTAGGAGTACTAGCAAGATCCGTGCATTGCACGGAACATCAAGATGCATTTTTTTTATAAAACACTTGTTGTGATTGACCCTTGCGGGAGTAATCCCATGTGTAAAAACTAATGATATCTCGAGAAATATGAGATAAGGTGAAGAGGAGTGGGGTGTGGTGGTGGTTGGTGGTCGGACTGAGCGGAGGCATGGGGATTGACGACGCCGGTAGCGGCCACCAGGCCAGTTTGTTCCAGAGGCTTCCTTTATTAATTGCTCAACAATGAGGTTTGTTGGAGATAAGGATGAACGAGGGAAGGCCTTGTCTGCAAATGTGGAGAGGGGTGCGGGTATCTTTTAGTTTAATTTCCATCCGCCGGATATAGATCGGACGGTCTATATTGCAAGATGGCACACGTACCATCATCATCAACTCGGTTTTTTATAAGAGAAGAAATATAAGTATGGAGATACAAACGTATTATCAATACTTGCTTCCGTAAACTAGCATCAACATTCTATTCAACGCCTCGACATGTGGGGCCTTAGCACAATGACTTCTCGACTGTGTAAAACGAAGATTTTCCCGTCGCCGACAAGGAAGGGGTGACGGCGGCGCGCTTTTTGGCTTGCTCTAGTCCTAGTAGTCATACTAGGTGGTCTAAGCACGTGTAGATTTATTCTTTTTCACGTCTCGTGTTCACGGTACTGCCACGACTATTCATGAATAGACGGTAAGTTATTCACGGGGAAACCCTTGTTGAGCGTGTTTGCGAGAGAGAGAGAGTGTGTGTGTGTGTGCGTGTGTGATATGTTAGAGACTGAGGCAATGATAACAGGTTCTTTGTGTCTATGTGTGTGGAGGATAGAGAGAGACATGTACATGGGGATTTGTGTTGTGTAACGTGGAGACACATATACATAATTAGAGAGTGAGTGTGTGAGATACACATGCGGACATGAGGAGAGATGAGGATCCAGGTAAATGGGTGTTTGTGCGTGTCTGTGTGTGTTTGTGCACGCGTTTGTGTGTGAGAGGCAGAGAGTGTATGTGGAGTAGAGAGACCACTAATGATGTAAACCTAGTATAAGGGAAGGGGGATGGTGTGACATGTGTAGTAGCGAGATAGCACGGGTGCGGGCGGGGGGAGCAGACTATTTGGAAGAGACATCGAGTGTGTGTGGGAGAGGGGTGTGAGAGCGAGAGAAAGAGAGAGCTAGCGACAGAGAGAGAGAGAGTGAGAGGAAGAGAGGGGGCGAGAGGGGTCGTTTGTGTCCATAAATGGCGTATAGATAGGGAGACAATGTTTATGTTGTCCGAAATTGGCCTATGAACGGAGACGCAAGGGAAGCAAGTCATCATGTGTGTGATAGGGACTTCATGAGAGATCTAGAATAGATGGTGTAGAGAACAATGTGCGAAATCGAGAATGATTATACATTAGGGAGCTACGCAAAGAGTCACCACATATATGTATACGGGGAAAGAGCTGGGGCGGGTCCGCATGTGGGAGAGATAGAAAGAGGAGAGTGGTGCACAAGGAGACAAAGTGTGCTTGTTTGCAGTGGGGGTGGTGTGTGAGGTGAGTGCGCGAGAACCACATAACTAGGGAGATAGACGTTTGGGGGTGACGTTTTGTGTGTATGGGAAATATACACTCTACATAGTGCGTGTGCTTGGGTAAGAGAGATAGCGGGAGACCTAGAGAGTGAGGGAAGAGATGTGTGCATGCCCAAGAGACAAAGTGATAGAGACCTATGTTGGGGTCCGGACTTTACAAGAGAGAGGGGTGTTAATGTGCTCGTGTGTTGGTGTTTGGGGGAGAGAACGACTTCTCTGTGTGTGTGTGTGTGTGGTGTGTGTGTGTGTGTGGGGGGTTGACTTCATATAAAGAGTGAGGTGTCTATATTTGAGGGACTTTAGCATAATTGAGATATTGTGCACTCATGGTTGGTCAATTTGTTTCACAGTTTGTACTATGAGATAACGATACTTTTGAACATGCGTGATATACCTTGATGTACCAAAATTACAAACCTAAGATTGGAATTTGACTCCATCATTAGCTTTTGTAATTCATTTAAACGGAGGTACATTTTTTAAGCCGGGATTTCGTGATTTCAAATTCATATATCAAACCTAGAGATATACACATACGGGATGTTCAAACTTTATAATCATCCACTTTATTCATACACATACACATTTTTGCTTTTGTCATCATATTTAGGATAAACACATTTGGAATTTCATTTGAATTGGACCGTATGATGGTATTTGCTTGTAGTAGCTCAATGATCCATATTTGAATTGAATGGACAATCTAAGTTTCGAGTTGGAGACATTGATTTTCAGAACTTGCACATTTTTTTGCGTGCAAAACAAACAAATTGTCGGCCATGATATCATAGTCGGTCGTACGAGAGCAGAATACTTATTTTAGGCGCCAAAAGCTTTCAAACTTCCCGCTCACATCGAAATATCACGCGCCCGAAAGTTTAGCCCTGCGATATTCCTATTTTACCCCTGCCACATGAACGGAAAAGGGCTGCTTTGGTAACTCCATTGTTTGCCACATGAACCGCCATCATGGTCCACCGCACCGGATCTGCTTAACCGACACCCTCGTCCACCACAGCATAGGCCCCTCACTAACTCCCTCGTCCGCCCCTTCGCTGGCCCTTCATACAAGCCCTCGTCCGCCGCAACAGATCCGCCTCACAGAAAGCACTGTACAACGCGCCCGCCGAAGCCTTCGTCCACTGCACCGGACCCGCTCCACGGACGCCATATTCAACTCTACCGGCCCTGCTTTACCGACGCCGCAGCCTCATCAGGTTATTTCGATTTGTACTCCTTTCGGTTTTTCTCTTTATCGTGCAACTGTTCACTTACCACAGATGAGCTTTCTTGTATGTCGACAGGCGCCGCAACCGTAGCACCGGAGCCGCTTCAGCGACGGCGATAGCCGGCCCAAACTCAACCGCAACACGAGCACTGTCGGTGTCAAAACCGGCAGATCTCGGGTAGTGGGTCCCGAACTATGCGTCTAGGCCGGATGGTAACAGGAGGCAGGGAACACGATGTTTTACCCAGGTTCGGGCCCTCTTGATGGAGGTAAAACCCTACGTCCTGCTTGATTAATATTGATGATATGGGTAGTACAAGAGTAGATCTACCACGAGATCAAGGAGGCTTAACCCTAGAAGCTAGCCTATGGTATGATTGTTGTATATGGAGTTGATTGCCTACGGACTACAACCCTCTGGTTTATATAGACACCGGATAGGGTTAGGGTTACATAGAGTCGGTTACAATGGTAGGAGATCTTGAATATCCGCATCGCCAAGCTTGCCTTCCACGCCAAGGAAAGTCCCATCCGGACACGGGACGAAGTCTTCAATCTTGTATCTTCATAGTCCAGGAGTCTGGCTGAAGGTATAGTCCGGCTACCTGAACACCCCCTAATCCAGGACTCCCTTAGTAGCCCCTGAACCAGGCTTCAATGATGACGAGTCCGACGCGCAAATTGTCTTCGGCATTGCAAGCCGGGTTCCTCCTCCAAGTCCTTCATAGAAGATTGTAAACACCAAGAGTAGTGTCCGGCTCTGCAAAATAAGCTTCCACATATTGCCATAGAGAGAATAATATTAACACAAATCAAATCTGCTGACGTATTCCGCAGTGCGTCATCACACTACAGCCAAGTCCTTCACTCGAATCATTTTCACTTTTCCACCTCAGCGTGTTTTGCGAGGCGGTTTCCTTGGCACGTCTTGTCAAAGCAGAGATCGTGTACCCCCCTTTTATGGGATTCTCATCAATAGGGACGTGGGTAACCCAACCGCGCCACTTATCATGGCGCTTGGGAGGCAAGCGAGTTTTACTAGGCAGGTGGGGACGCACAACCGCATCCGCCCATATAAGGGGATAAGGATCCACCTTTTTACCTACGCCTTCTTCCTCCTTTGCCTATCCATCTCCTGCGCACTCGAGCTCCAGTGCCCAAGCCCGCACTTCCCACCTCAACCTTCTCCAGCAATGTCCAGAGCGGGAGGCAAGTGGATGGTCTCCTCCGCTATGGAGGGCCAAGTCAAGAAGCTAAGGAAGGCCGGATACCTGTCTAAGGACATCGCGCACCGGCTTCCCAAAAAGGGGCAGCTTCTCCCCACCGCAAGGCCCCATGAGAGGGTAGTATTTCTTCCCCACTTCCTCCGCGGACTGGGTTTTCCACTCCACCCATTTGTCCGGGGGCTCATGTTCTACTACGGCCTGGATTTCCACGATCTCGCCCCGAACTTCATCCTCAACATCTTGGCGTTTATCATCGTGTGCGAGGCTTTCCTCCGCGTCCGCCCTCATTTCGGCCTCTGGCTCAAGACCTTCAACGTCAACCCAAGGTGGTGCGCGGCAGCCAGGCGGAGTGCGGAGGCGCCATGGCGGGCAAGATGGCCAACGTCCTATGGTTCGAGGGCTCTTTTGTGGAGACCCTAAAGGGGTGGCAATCCGAGTGGTTTTACATCACCGAGCCACGCGATCCGAACTGGATCGCAACCCCCGAGTTCCGATCCGGACCCCCCACGCGGCTTATGTCCTGGAAAGAGACGGGCCTGTCGTGGGGTGACGAAAAAGAGGTGACCGGATTGCAAACATGCATCCAGTCCCTGGTGAACAAGCCAATCCGGCTTGTTAATGTAATCCAGGTTATGCTTGTCCGCCGGATCCTCCCGTGCCAACAACGGGATTTTAATCTGTGGGAGTTCGACCCGGCGCAGCACCAAACCCTTAGCAGGCTCTTCGACACGATGTACGAAGATGCCTGGAAGGTGCTATTCAAGGGCGCCGAGGCTCCCGCATCCGCTTCCGAGGACCGCGGATATAGCTCGCAGCGTCACGCTAGCGAGGTAAGCTATCTTCACCTTTTACAAGATGTTAAGCTTTTTTCATAGTTTGACTCTATGCGGGATCTAAACTCCCTTACCTTTGACAGGCTTGGCGAGCGATATCCGGACTGATTAACTGTCCGGCTCTGCTGCCCGAAGACCCAGCCACAACTCTACTAGTGAAGCTGCTGGTTCCGGCGCCTTATGTGGTGCTGGAGAAGAAGGCCAAGAAGAAGAAGACCACAGGGACTCCAAAGAGTTCCCGTAACGTGGTGGTGTCGGACTCGTCATCCGACGAGTCCGAGACGCCCTCTTCCCGTGAAAACGAGGAGGAGGAAGAAGAAAACTCTCCCCCCTAGCGGAGGGAGGAGAGAAGAGGAAGGCCGCCCCAACGGGGGAGGCCGAGGGGTCTAGGAAAAGGAAGACCCCTCCACCGGACTACTCCCCCGACGCCGAAGAGGGCGGAGAGGAGTGGCCAAACAGGGCCAAGCGTCTGGCGAAATCGTAAGTTCGGATATCAGAGCAACTCATGATGTTCCTTTGTTGCACAGCTTTCCCTAATGTCGAACGTAATTATGCAGCCCGCCCCGGGCCGAATTCAACGAATCGTCGGGCGGCTCCCTGGACTCATCGGACGTGAACTCAGTTCCTCCCGCTGTCTCCCCCCGCACTGCAGACGACGCCGAAGTGGCGTCGCGACAAGCTCCGGGGCAGGAGGAGGTGGTCCCGGAGGAGCCGCAAGGCAACCTCCCGGACTCCAGGAGTGAAGGGGATAAGGCCCCCCAGGGCTCCAAGTCCGGCTTTGTGCCGGACACCGCGCCGGAATCTTCCACAGTTCCGGACCGCGGTAGGCGAACTCCTTCCAAGAGGAGCAAGCCTTCTGAGCCGGTGGCCTCCGTCCAACCGGAGGTGCCGGACAATCTGCTGGAGGTGCTCGACGGCGCCTCCATCGACGAGGGGCACCGTACTATTATGAGTACGGTGATCCAGAAGGTTCAGTCCGTCAAGAGCGGACTGACTGAAGCTTGCGCTAGCCTTCTAATAGGCTTCGAGGTAAGTAAAAACATGTAAAAATATTACCGCATAGACAGTAGCCCCTGATGCTCTGTTTGGCGTTCGGAAAGAAAAGCCAAATAGAGGATCTATTAAATATCGCAGGAGTCTAACAAAAAAAGAGTCAATATGCGTATGCAGGCTTCGCTGCTATCCACCGCCGCACTGACTGCGGAGGTGGGTGTCCTGAAGCAGGACCTCGAGCGGACCGAGCAAGAGCTCGGCCTTGCCAAGCGGCGGCTCGAGGAGAAAGAAGGTAATAAATACCTTACATAAAAAGTGCCTATAAAAAGGCGTGATTGCAAAAAGATAACAGGATTGTACTGCTTATTGTAGGGGCCACGACTGAGGTGGCGACCCTTAAGCAGGCGCTGTCTGAGGCTGATAAGAAAACGGCCGCAGAGCGCACCGAGCGAGACAGACTTGGGGCTCAGGTCGGCGAGGTTCAGCAAGACCTTCAGGCTCTCATGAAAAAACATGAGAGTTTGGAGCTTGAGTCAAAGGTGCAAGCATCCGAGCTCGCAACGGCCCTTGAGACTGCCAAGTCTGCCAAGGCCGAAGCCCAAAAGGCCCTCCAAGAGTTGGAGGAGATGAGGAAGATAGCAGCGGGTAAGGCATTCTTTATGCAAAGCAGAAATATAAAAGTAAACTACTTGTTACTTACCCGAATCCGGAGCTCTCCAGGGGCATTCGCAGATCTTCCCCGCAGCGTATCCGCCGCCGCCGCATTCTACCGAGCTGAAGAGAGCAGCTCGACGGAGAAGGTGTTATGGTCTCAGTATTCTGATGCCGGACACCCTGTGCCCTTGAGCGACCAGCTGAAACAGCTGGTCGAGCTCCACAAGGCGGCCGAACAGGCCATGAAGGGCTTCATAGTTCGGTTGTGGCCCGGAGAGGCCCTGCCTGGGAGCTATTTCGGGCTGGTGCGGCGGCTGGTGGAGGCCTGTCCGAGGCTCGAGGTCATCAAGCGCTCCGTCTGCATCGAAGGTGCCCGTCGGGCCCTTGCCCGTGCAAAGGTGCACTGGGGTAAGCTGGACGGTGAGAAGCTTGTGAAGGACGGTCCGCCGCCGGGGAAGGAGCATCGCAAGCCCGAGAACTACTACAAGGATGTTCTTGCAGGTGCCCGCCTTGTGGCGGATGAATGTACCAAGGATGTGATTTTTGAATGAACTCGCTCGTGTTTATCCTGTGCGCTGAAAACTTGTTCATATGCGCTAAGCAATGCTTATTGAATTTAAAATATTACTTTCTGTGCGGCCGTTTATCAAAAAATTGAGAGATGGCCAGTCGTCGGCTTCTGCCCCCATGCCACTAGTGCTGGGGTGTTCGGGATAAACCTGAGCGCTCTTTTCCCCATAGTTGGGTCCTTCGAGGGAGGCGCTCAGCACAACGAACGACGCAATCGGACTATAATGCTTGAACACTCTCACTTAGCCATAGAACTCTATAATTTTAAATTTTGACGAAGCCCCTAGTTTGGAAGACCGAGTTCGGGGCGCTATCCATGCCTTGGCCGGACAAAGCCAGCTCCTCGCTCGAAGCGGCATAAGTCTTTAGGGACTCGAAAAACCTCTCGAACAGCGACCGGTCTCTCGCCTCATCATGACAGTCAGTTTTAGCTTTCTCCACTGAGGTGCTTAACCCAGCTAAACCGGGGCACAATCGCAGTGGTTCTCCTAGTGCTACCTTAGCCGATATAGCGGAACGTAAGGCACCAAAACATAGGAGCCGGGCAAACCCAACTATTGACCCAAATCATGATTCGGAGCCGATGCATATAGTGCTATAAGTTCGGGGTACCGCACTTGTGAAAGTGTACGGACTTCTCACACCATAATGAGGGGTACTGAAGCCCCTGGCGTGTTTGCCGTACCATGATGTACGTGTGCAATCATGTCATTTAATAAACATATATGTGAAAAGAGGATAATGCGAAAAATAGACAAAAAGCTATGCATTGTTTATAGAGAGGCTATTTATCAAAGCCGAACGATACAAATAGTGTGATAAGCAAAAAGATATTGGACTATTTAACATGTCCTGACCAGGGGCAGGCCACGGAATTGTATTCAAAACAGGTATACCGCTCGTAACGGAGACCACCTGGGAGTTCCATAATGCGGCATGGCTTGTCTGCCTCCCTGGATCTTGCATCGTTTGTGCGGCAGTCGAATTGCCGAACAGGTCGTCCGAAGTATGGAGTCCTGAAAGTAAGAAAAAATAAAAAAAGAATCCGGCAGCCCCTAGTACGTTTTAAGCCGTATTTTGGGCGTGCCGTTATTGTGCCCCTTCCCCTATGCCCATGGTATTTCAAGGGCGTAGTTATGTACGTGAGGCACTGGTTTCGCTATGTCGCGAGAGCTGGGGTTGGGGCCGCATTGCTACGCTTGCTCAGAACGTGCCAGGCGGTCCTGCTGTGGGTTGCTCCGGGCGCGCTTGGCGGTGTCTGGCTTTTTAACGGCCGGACTGGAGAACTGCCTAAGAAGGCTACTTTGTACTTCCGTTGTGAGAGCCGCCGTGTGCTCCTCCGTACGGAGGGAGCGTTCGGTGTTTCCATTGACCGTGATTACTCCTCGAGGGCCTGGCATCTTGAGCTTGAGATATGCGTAGTGCGGCACCGCATTGAACTTTGCGAATGCGGTTTGTCCGAGCACGGCGTGATAGCCACTGCGAAACGGGACTATATCGAAGATTAACTCTTCGCTTCGGAAATTGTCCGGCGATCCGAAGACCACGTCAAGTGTTACTGAGCCTGTACAGTTGGCTTCTACACCTGGTATAACGCCTTTAAAGGTCGTTCTTGTGGGCTTAATCCTTGAGGGATCTATGCCCATTTTCCGCACTGCATCCTGATAAAGCAGGTTCAGGCTACTGCCGCCGTCCATGAGGACTCTTGTGAGATGAAATCCGTCGATGATTGGGTCGAGAACCAATGCGGCGAAGCCGCCATGACGGATGCTAGTGGGATGGTCCCTTCGATCAAAAGTGATCGGGCAGGAGGACCATGGGTTGAACTTTGGGGCGACTGGCTCCATCGCGTATACGTCCCGTAGCGCACGCTTCCGCTCCCGCTTGGGAATGTGGGTTGCGTATATCATGTTCACCGCCCGCACTTGTGGGGGAAAGCCCTTCTGTCCATTGTTGTTCGGAGGCTTGGGCTCCTCGTCATCGCTGTGCAGCCCCTTGTCTCTGTTTTCGGCCCTTAACTTGCCTTCCTGCTTGAACACCCAACAATCCCTGTTAGTGTGATTGGCTGGCCTTTCGG
This sequence comes from Triticum urartu, assembly GCF_056163025.1. Lineage (NCBI taxonomy): Eukaryota > Viridiplantae > Streptophyta > Magnoliopsida > Poales > Poaceae > Triticum > Triticum urartu. Next base: position 463,013,450 of record NC_141874.1, on the reverse strand, counting down.
GGCTGCCATGTATCTGGCACAAGCGATCGAGTATTCGGTCCAAACTGGACGGGCCCTGAGTATTCTTTTTGAATGCCTTTTTCCGCTGACCGGATTTATAGCCTTTGAATCCGGCATTGACTGCCGTGTCTTCGTTGCTGTCGCTGTTAATGTGGCGTTTTTGCTTATTCCGACGTTTCCTGCCACTTTTGTCCTTGGTATCCGAATTACCAGGGTTCTTTGATAAGTTGTTACTGCGAGCTAGCCAGCTGTCTTCTCCCGCGCAAAAGCGGGTCATGAGTGTCATGAGGGCTGCCATGGATTTCGGCTTTTCCTGTCCCAGGTGCCGGGTAAGCCACTCGTCGCAGATGTTATGCTTGAAGGCTGCTAGGGCCTCTGCGTCCGGACAGTCGACTATCTGGTTTTTCTTTGTTAGGAACCATGTCCAAAATTGTCTGGCCGATTCCTCTAGCTGTTGAATTATGTGGCTTAAGTCGTCGGCATCCGGCGGTCGCACGTAAGTGCCCTGGAAGTTGTCGAGAAATGCGGCTTCCAGGTCCTCCCAAGAACCGATTGAGTTTGTTGGCAAGCTGTTAAGCCAATGCCGGGCCGGTCCTTTAAGTTTGAGCGGGAGGTATTTGATGGCGTGTAGATCATCGCCGCGTGCCATGTGGATGTGAAGGAGATAATCCTCGATCCATACCGCCGGATCTGTTGTGCCATCGTATGATTCGATGTTTACGGGTTTGAAACCCTCTGGGATTTTATGATCCATTACTTCATTCGTGAAGCATAGCGGGTGTGCGGCGCCTCTGTACTGGGCTATATCACGACGCAGCTCGGAAGAGCTATGTCTGTTGTGTTCGGCCCGGCCGGATTTGTTGTATCCGGCGTGAAGATCATTGTCACATGCCGTAGGGCGCCTGCGTGATCCGTAGATCGATCTTGTTTGTCTTGCCTTATCCTCTAGTATGTCTCGCAGGTCGGGCGCATTTTCCCGTGCCTTAGTTGAGCGGCGTCGGGGCATGGCTTGGGTGGAGGGCCGAGAGGCCTCTCTGTCGCGGCCGCGAGGTGGCCGGTCTGCCATGTCATGCGCTGGTGATGTAGGTGCTTCCTCCTCTGATGGGGGTAGCGGCCTGTGCTTCGGGTAACTCTTGGAGGGGCGTTTGAGTTCATACTCTTCGGCCGCAAGGACTTCAGTCCCTCTGTCAGCTAGCAAATCTTGGGCAGCTCTAAGCTGTTGCTGCTTTTTCTTGAGGCTGCTTGCCGTGGCTAAAAGCCTGCGTTTAAAATGCTCTTGTTCGGCAGGGTCTGATGGTATGACGAATTCGTCGTCATCGAGGCTTGCCTCGTCTTCGGAGGGAGGCGTATAGTTATCATCCTCGACCTCTCGGTCTGCCGCTCTCTCATGAGGGCTGGCTTCTCCATCTTCCTGTGCCGAATCTTGCTGAGGTGGGTGTTCTTCGGCGCTATCCGGGGTAGTATTATCTCCCGTGTCGGAATCACCGTTTTTGCTTTGGCGGGATTTAGAGCGGCGCCGCTGACGCCAGCGCTTTGGCTGTTTCTTGGGGGCGTCATCCCCCACTGTTCCATCGCCATCTCCATCTTTTGGAGTATCCACCATATATATGTCATATGACGAGGTGGCCTTCCAGCGCCCTACAGGTGCTGGTTCCTGTTCGTCTCCTACATCGTCGTCCATGCCGTCGATGTCTTCGGAGCTGAAGTCAAGCATGACGGTTAGATCGTCGACAGTGGCTACAAAGTGGGTGGTGGGTGGGCTTTGAATTTCCTCATCATCCGTATCCCACCCTCGCTGACCGTAGTCCGGCCAGGGCTCTCCTGATAAAGAGAGAGACTTAAGAGAATTCAGGATGTCGCCAAAAGGTGAATGCTGAAAGATGTCTGCGGCGGTGAACTCCATTATCGGCGCCCAATCGGATTCGATTGGCAGGGGCGCGGGGGGTTCGGAGTCCGGGGAGGAGTCCGGATCCTCGGAGTCACGGGTCGTGCAGAGTGCGGGGCTAGCGTTCGGCTCGATCGCTTTCGGGATTGCAGCCCCCGAGGTGACGTCCAACTGCTCATCCTCGATTGGCGCAATAGGCTCCGAGTTAGGGGTCGAAACCGATGTGTGTGCGGCCTCCAGGACACTGTCCGGGGGCAGAGCTAGATCATGCCCCTCGATATAGTGCGGCGCGCTTGGCCGTGGCTCGAGCCCGTCGAAGATCAAGTCTCCACGGATGTCAGCCGTGTAGTTTAAGCTTCCAAACCTGACTTGATGGCCAGGGGCGTAGCTTTCGATCTGCTCCAGGTGGCCGAGCGAATTGGCCCGCAGAGCGAAGCCGTCGAAGACGAAGATCTGTCCGGGGAGCAAAGTCTCACCCTGGACCGCATCGTTGTTGATGATCAAAGGAGCCATCGGGCCTAAAGGCGATGACACAGAGGAACTCTCAATGAAAGCACCAATGTTGGTGTCAAAACCGGCGGATCTCGGGTAGTGGGTCCCGAACTGTGCGTCTAGGCCGGATGGTAGCAGGAGGCAGGGAACACGATGTTTTACCCAGGTTCGGGCCCTCTTGATGGAGGTAAAACCCTACGTCCTGCTTGATTAATATTGATGATATGGGCAGTACAAGAGTAGATCTACCACGAGATCAAGGAGGCTAAACCCTAGAAGCTAGCCTATGGTATGATTGTTGTATATGGAGTTGATTACCTACGGACTACAACCCTCCGGTTTATATAGACACCGGATAGGGTTAGGGTTACATAGACTCGGTTACAATGGTAGGAGATCTTGAATATCCGCATCGCCAAGCTTGCCTTCCACGCCAAGGAAAGTCCCATCCGGACACGGGACGAAGTCTTCAATCTTGTATCTTCATAGTCTAGGAGTCCGGCTGAAGGTATAGTCCGGCTACCCGAACACCCCCTAATCCAGGACTCCCTCAAGCACCATCGATGATCCTTAGCTATCAAGTATGACAAAGATACCCATACGCCGCCGAGAATCAGGTACTATTATCCAACGGCCGGCGCCTATGTTCACTTTTCTAGCATAAGCAGCGCACCTTTGAATTTCTTCAGGGCATCATTCAGTTTTTCATGAGACGCGTTATTCTGCTTGCACCTGTAGGGCCATACTTCTGGCAGTGAACATGTTACATGTGCTAAATTACATACCAGTGCACATATAGTTAATATGCTTTAGTTTTGTTCTGATGCCACCTGTTGGTTCCATCAGACTGCTTAATGTTCTCTATGCTTAATTACACATCAGTAAACTAGCATGTGGTTTCGCTGCTTTTTGTTCGTTTTACCCTACATTTTCTGATGCTAGCTATTACATCACTGCTCCGAGCCTCTGTTCATTACTTGTTTGTGTGTTCTTGATCTTCCCAAGTTGCATGACTAATTTGATGCTTCTATTAATTATGGAGCTTCCAACCCCATCAAGCAAAATATTTGTTCTTTTGGGGCTGGCACCTCGAACAAGCATAAAAATATAGGGAAGCAGATATACTCCCTCCGATTCTATTTACTTTGCGCATAACTCTTGACCCGCATACCAAGGAGGGCACTGGTTTAATTTTTCTGGACTAATTTGCCAATTAATTAGGGCAGAGGCGGATGGGGCGGGGCACAAAAGGAAACCAACGCTAGGAATCGGCAACGCGCAGACTAATACGAGAAAACTGAGAAAAAGTTATACGCAAAGTAAAAAGAATCGGAGGGAGTATTGTCGTGTATGCACACACCCTTCTTTCATTAGTTTAGATGAACCATTGATGATCAATTCGGGCCAGTGCATGCGATTAAAATTAATTTTACCTAAATAGATGGTGCAGAATAAACTACAACAACTAGATTTGGAACCACGGGATGCTGACGATATCTTCAAAGAACATTGCAACAGCAGCTAGGCTTCACAACAACATATGGTAAGCCAGTGTGTTTTCATACATGTGAAATGTAATGCGAGTGGGCTGCTTTCTTGGCTTGTGCCCTCAACGTGTAATCCTACCAAATTACAAATAGTTCAGTTGTCTGCTTTGCTGTATTGCTTGATTCGAATGCTTATTTGTTGTTACGCTATACCTGAGTTGGCCAATATGTCAGCAGTGCCTACTGTACTATCGTAAAGAAATGCATGCCTATTTCATTTGAGTCCTTAACTTTTCCTCTCAACTTCATCACAAGACTGTCTTCGTAGTTTATATGAGGCCACACTGTTAAGTGCTTTCTCAGATTATTTCAACTGCTTAGATGCCTTGGCAACTTAAATATAGCGGCTATACACTCCCTTTCAACTAGGGATGTCAACTGGGTCCAGTTTAATCCCGATTAAAGTCCACTAGTGGTATGATAGTTCAAAAGAGTTTTTGTCTTTTTGAGGAAAATGAACTAGGGAGGTAGAAAAAACTAACTAGATGGGACTGGCGGATTTCGTTTATTTGCCACTTACATCCCTAGTTTCATCTTACCATTTTAATTTCTTTTCGGCTGATGCTGCTTTGAACCATTTAAATATAGTTTTCCATGCCCGGCAATAATTCGTCCGTCGTTTACCATGTAAGCTTACTGCCTGGATCATACGATAACTATCTCTTACTGATGTCCAGCGGAAACCTTTCAAGATGCCGTTCACACTAGGACACAATGTACAACCCCAGAATCTATTTGTGGAAGCAGTGCGCCATCCATGTTACCAGATGGTAGCAGTTCAGAGGCAACACCGCCGGAGAGCAGTCTGAGCACAGATATTATAGTGCTTGAGGCTCTACTAGAGGCAGAAAGAGATGGTGTGGCTGCCATGAATGAGGTAATCTTTATCTTGAGGCTGGAAATTACGGAATTAGTGGCACGCATTATGCAAGCAACCCAAGAATTGGAGGAAGTAAGAATGTTGCATTTGAAGACGGAGGAGGTCCTGCTGTTTCTGCTATCTGAAGCCCAAGATAATCCCGGTTCTTCTTTAGATACCAGTTGAAATTTTCATTAGATTATTGTACTTGCATGTTGTGTCATGTCTCTGAATGGATTATGTTGCAAGACCCCCTATGTTGTCCATGTGTTGTAATGATCTGAATTTTTAGGCGAGGTAATCCTCAGTACTTGTATGATTGACATAAGGTGAACTGTTTTTCGTGTGAGCATATTGTATTGGATGAAATAACTGTTTGACTCAGAGTGTATCCAACCTACTGAATTCGAAGATCACATCATTTCTAAATCATAATCATATATAAAGGTGGAATAAATCTTTGTTGTGGTTTTGAAGAAATAAATAACAAAACGTATAATTATCTGTGGATATTCGTAATCGAATACAAATTGGATTTGAATTTAGTTTGCCAGGTCCCAGGGCAAACGTGAATGCTAATTCTCCCAAGTTTTGAACGAAGCGGCTAAACACCCACTATAATTTGTGGGCTGCCCGAAGCAAGTGCTTGCGAGATGGAAATTACTGTCTACCCCTGACACTTGACATCCTTATCGACTGGATTTACACTGCTGTCGATAGGGGTAGACTAGTAACTTCAATCAGACGCGACACAACGGCCTTTGAGCCCATTCAGACACTGTGGGCGCCAAACGTGGGCGGCAAAACACATTTGATTCAAGCTCGTCCGAAAGACATGTGTCTCTTCCTCCATTTCCCCATTCATACACGGTGGGCGGCAAAACAAACTCTCCTCGTCCGAAATCGATGTAGGCTAATATTTTAAATAAGGGCAGATGTGTAACTTCCATCAGACGTGACACAACCGCCCTACCTGCCAGCCCCATTCATACACCATGGGCGCCAACTGTGGGCGGCGAAACACCCTCTCCTCGCCCGAAATAGTTACCGGCAAATATTTCGGAGATGCGAGATTACCGTCCTATCCCCAACCGACGCGATGTCCGAAATTTTAAACGGGGGATAAGTTCGTAACTTTCCCCCATTTCAGAGAAGCGCGTCCCAAAGTTTGAGATCCCCCCTCCCCTCCATTTCCCCATTCATACACCATCGACGACACGACAACCTCCGCACTGCGGCCAGCCTCCTCCGTCTGCCACCCCATCCTCCACCTTGCTGGAGCCGCTACCCCTACCCCATCGTCCACTGCAAGAGATGGACGTCTCTCATCCACGGCGCTGGACCAGGATCCTTTCATCGCCTCCTCTCGCTTCATCGGCGCCTTCGTCCACCTTGTCGTTGCCACTCCTACGACCGCCTCGTCCACGGCAACATGATATATCCCCCGACCCGGCCGTCTGCCGTCTAAAGTCTTCTTCCCTGCTGCCGACAGCCATCGCACCCGCAGCACCCTCAACGTATCAGCATAGGCCTACACGGCGTCGCAAGAGAGGTGGTACTCTTCCATATGTGCTTAAGTTATTGATCTCACCCGGAAAATAGATCGTAATTTGTTTACTGTACTTTTCTTGTCCATACCAAATCGCAGTGGCTAGTTGAAAGCAAACATTGGTTGCAAAGTAGCTTTGTCCGGTTTGCACCCTCAGATCCGCCGTGGCACGGGCACTATACTCGTAAAGCTTATGGTTTCCCCCCTTTATATTCACTACCATCATCGTAGGTGCTTCGTGTCGTGCTAGCACTGCTCCTCAAGACCTCAACCCAAAGCTTACGTGTTGAAATACGAATGTGATATGATGCTCATATCACTAAAACAAAGAACGTTTAATTGGTCACCTAATGTTCCTATATTCGTTTCGAAAAGCATGTGCGCCACCCACTAGTCCAGCTAGTTCCACTTTCCTAATTTTTCTCTTGATGCTTAGGGTTTTCCCCTTTTATATACTCTACTATGATCTGCGTAGGTGCTTTCTGTTGTACTAGCATTACTCCACCCTTGAAGCTAAACAACACAACACTCAGAATTCAAAAGCTTAGCTGTTCAAATATGATTGTGATATGATACTGATATTAGTTAACCGACACATTTAATTGGTTAGCTAAAGGTCCCACTTGAGTTTCGAAATGCATGTCGCGACATATAGAGAGACAGCATAATTGCATTTCTTTGTCACTTGGTGACCGTACTTTCTTGTCCATACCAAATCTTAGTTGTTATTTCAAAGCAAACATCGGTTGCTAACTATCCTTTGCGCAGTTTGCAACTTCAGATCTGCCATCCCACTGCCACGGTCAACACTGTACTCATCATGCTTATGTTTTCCCCATTTTATGATGACCACAATCAGCCTACGTGGTTCGTGTCGTAATAGCACTGCTCCACCCATTGAGCTAAACAAGCTTAGTTGTACAAATTCATATCTGATATTATTGCTGATATTAGTAAAACTGAGAGATGTTTAATTGGTTAGCTAAATGTTCATACTTTAGTTTCGAAATTCATGTGAGCCACATATGGAGAGACCGGAAAGAATAGTATTTCTCTATGCGCTCTGGTTCATCATGGGTGGCCAACCGACATTGTATTAAAAGACTTGTAATATCTTCAATCTGCTTGCTCTTCTGCTCTTCTTTAAGATGATACTCTTCTCGTGCGGTCGACTGGTCAGGTCGAGTTGTTCTCCCTTAGTATATTTTGAATCTGTCAGGTCAGGTCGACTTGTTCTTCTTTACTATATGTTGAAGCTATCATCTGCGAAGTGTCATCACTTCTGGAGCTCTCATATTTTGAGTAGTAGGCCACATTATATTAATGCACACAACAAATTACAGCATGCATGGCATCTTTTAAAAGAATTGCAGAGATAGCACAAAGGGTTTTACAGGGACGCAGTATTGGGTTAGAATCACTTCTGCATTACAAAGAAAATCTCACTTGTTTTTATGTTTTCATGCATGTCAGATATTGAACATTATCAAAATGAATATGAGAATGGGGGCATGAGAGGAATATTGCGGAACGATCCACTGGCTATCAAACTTGGCATGGTGGAGGATGGCCTATCTTATTCACCCATCAAGGTGCTTGCTCTAACTTTGCAAAGTTGTATTGGTCGCACATATTTTGCATCTGACCTCTTGCATTACTTCTACTTTGTTACACCATCTGCTTAGTTTAAGCATCATATATGAGTATATGCCATACCTATCCATTTTCTGTACCTATTCCATGTGTCGTCACACTATGTTTTTCCAGTCAGATGTTGTTCTTTCGTAATAGGTGTCCAGAAGGAAGAGGGTGAGTGCAGGTCATCAAGGAGTACAAACTAGGTATTTGGAAAAGGTAGTGATACCTGTTAAATTAGATAGATCAGCAGCCACAGAAAACACAGGCCCAACTGTACCACACTTTACCCCTACTCCAGTGACCAAACCCCTATTAGAACTGCTGGGAGCCCAGCGTCAGGTACTGTCTATGATATCAATTCAAAATTTGAACTCCTAAATTTCTGCTTGTGCCTTACCTTCTCTCTTGCATGAAAACTAATTTCAGATGAATCTCCTTGCTCAAAGGATCATACGATCTCAAAACAATAATGGGCTCTGCATTGCTCTTGCCAGTACCTCTCTCCCTTTTGCCTTGTGACGCTGTACTTAATTAATTGCTATTTGATTATGTATCATCAGTCTGCACCTGAGCTTCATTATCCTCTGTTTCTTCCAATATTATTTGATCTATATTTACTCTTTGCAAAATGTAGAATAATGGCAACGCTTATAAAGAATTTACTTTGGGGAATTTATTGAATTATCCTTCCATCAACATGGAGAAGGGCTTTGTCCAGCCCGTGTTAACATGTAATGTAAGTTCATCCTTCTCAAGCCTTCAAACTTTGTTCTAGTATAGATTAGGATAGGCATCATTTCCTCCACTGCTGTTTGCTTTGCTGTTTACATATGATTGGATGTTTGCAACAACTACCAGTTTCAAATTGTAGTTGTAAAAACATGTTCCTTATGCAGAATAGATCCATTTATTTGCTTATATAATTGTGAAACCTGTTACGTGTTTCCTTGTTTCTCTTTCAGACTCGTATCTCTTACGCCAGGCAGAACTTTAGGGAAGATAGTGAGCCAAACCATTTTGAGGACAGCGAGATGACCCCAAGGTCCTGTCTTGATGAAGACAGTGAGTTGAAGCTACTCACCAACAGGTGTGAGACAACCTCTGTGCAGTCCCTGCCTCAATCAGTTCGACTTCTTCAGTCTCAACTTAAAGCGGAAAGGCTTGCTTCAGCTTAGCTCCGACTTGAAGTCAAAGATGCAATGAAGATGTCAGAGGACTGCCGTGCGCACCATCATGCCTTAAATCTAGTGTTGATGCATCTATCGTTGACACAACTAAGGTCTACTCAGCTTCTTCAGCTGTTTGGGGGGGGGGGCGACCTGGCCAGGCCTAGTGCCTTCTGAAGTGCTCTCAGTTTTGTATATTCTTTTGTCGGCATGTTTATTTGCACTGGTGGCGAACTTTGATGCCCAGTGGATGTAATATGTGTGATAGCCGTGATAGCCTAGCGTAAGTTGCTTGCTTATTTATTTCCTTGTTGTCTTGTTTATTTGTTTGCTTCTAGTCATTGTAGTTCTTTTTCCGAGGTTTGCTAGTGGCTGCATTAACCTATTTTTAAAACTAGGCCACAATAACCATGGGCTAATATTTATTGTAGTGACACTGGGCCTCCTATGGGCCGTAGAAACAGTGGGCCTTCTATGGGCCGTAGAAACAATGGGCCTTCTACGGGCCGTAGAAACAATGGGCCTTCTACGGGCCGTATCATCAATGGGCCTTATACGGGAAGTATGATCGATGGCCAAACATGGGCCAATAACAGGCCGCATTATGGCTGTAAACGGGCTAGAGTTGGAATCGTTCGTTCATGGGCCGACCATAACGGGCCATCGTTAATAGGCCGTATTTGATGACGCTATGAAAATGGCCCAATGTATTAACGGACCACAAATGGGCCGACTGTAACCACGGGCTGAATTTGGCCCACAAGCAGAAAATGACAGTAACGGGCCGTAAGTAAACGGATGCTGGAAATGAGCCCAAGAATAAATGGGCTCTGAGAAGGCCGAAAGATAACATGGGCTGGAAACGGCCCAACGGAATAACGGGCCGTTAATGGGTATAAAGTGATACACTGTTCATCACGGGCCAGTTTCACCACGGGCCGTTAATGGGTGTAAAGTGATACACTGTTCATTACGGGCCAGTTTCACCACGGGCTGTTAGTAGGCCAGGAGTTACATAGGGCCTCATATGGGCCGAAAGACGTCATGGGCCATACATGGGCCAGAAGTGAAAACGGGCTGGAATCATATTGGATGGCCCAGATGACGCTACTAGGCCTAATTCGGATAGGGCGTAACGGGCCTTGGGTTAGTGGGCTGTAAATGGGCTATATTCGAATAGGCCGTTAACAGGCTTTCCATGGGCCGGCCCGCCAGCTTTTGACCAAGTCAAACGGGCCGGCCTTTACATAGGAATGGGCCTCTGTTGGGCCATGCCATGTGTCGACGTATCATAGGCGCCTATCTGACCCACTGACGAGCTAACACATGTTTCGTCCGGCCAATAAGAATTTTACACGTGGAAATTTCCCATTGGTCGGGGCTGTTAACGGGTTATCGGATCCAAAACCCGACCCAATAGCTTAACGGCGTTCCGTTATGGTGGATGCCACGTGTCAGTCACCCTTGACGAAAGCACTTCTGTGACGCGTGATTTATCGTCATGGAAGTGGACACTTCCGTGATGATAATTTTGGTAATGTCATGGAACACTTCTACGACAGCACAGGTATGACTATCTTGATTCTGTCATAAATTTGTCATGGATGTACATGCATGACAAAAAAGCGACCTACTGTGACAAACACGTATCATCACGGTAGTGTATTTTTTTTGTAGTGATTGGTGTAAAGCGCATGAAGAAACTCCATGCTGATGGACTTTTGGAATCACTTGATGCTTGCGAACCATGCCTCATGGGCAAGATGACTAAGACTCCGTTCTCCGAAACAATGGAACGAGCAACGGACTTATTGAAAATAATACATACTGATGCATGCGGTCCGATGAGTGTTGATGCTCGTGGCGGGTATCATGATTTTCTGACCTTCACAGATGATTTGAGCGGATATGGGTATATCTACTTGATGTAACATAAGTCTAAAACATTTGGAAAGTTCAAAGAATTTCAGAGTGAAGTGGAAAATCATCATAATAAGAAAATAAAGTTTCTATGATCTGATCGTGGAGGAGAATATTTGAGTTACGAGTTTGGTCTTCATTTGAAACAATGTGGAATAGTTTCGCAACTCACGCCACCTGGAACACCACAGCGCAATGGTGTGTCCGAACGTCGTAACCGCACTTTATTAGATATGGTGCGATCTATGATGTCTCTTACTGATTTACCGCTATCGTTTTGGGGTTATGCTTTAGAAACGGCTGCATTCACATTAAATAGGGCACCATCGAAATCCGTTGAGACGACACCTTATGAACTGTGGTTTGGAAAGAAACCCAAGTTGTCGTTTCTTAAAGTTTGGGACTGCGATGCTTATGTGAAAAAGCTTCAACCTGATAAGCTCGAACCCAAATCGGAGAAATGTGTCTTCATAGGATACCCAAAAGAGACTGTTGGGTACACCTTCTATCACAGATCCGAAGGCAAGATATTCGTTGCTAAGAATGGATCCTTTCTAGAGAAGGAGTTTCTCCTGAAAGAAGTGAGTGGGAGGAAAGTAGAACTTGATGAGGTAACTGTTCCTGCTCCCTTATTGGAAAGTAGTTCATCAAAGAAATCAGTTCCAGTGATTCCTACACCAGTAAGTGAGGAAGTTAATGATGATGATCATGAAACTTTTGATCAAGTTACTACCGAACCTTGTAAGTCAACCAGAGTAAGATCCGCACCAGAGTGGTACAGTAATCCTGTTCTGGAAGTCTTGTTACTTGACCATGACGAACCTACGAACTATGAGGAAGTGATGATGAGCCCAGATTCCGCAAAATGGCTTGAGGCCATGAAATCTGAGATGGGATCCATGTATGAGAACAAAGCGTGGACTTTGGTTGACTTGCCCGATGATCGGCAAGCCATAGAGAATAAATGGATCTTCAAGAAGAAGACTGACGCTGACGGTAATATTACTGTCTACAAAGCACGACTTGTTGCGAAAGGTTTTCGACAAGTTCAAGGAGTTGACTACGATGAGACCTTCTCACCCGTAGCGATGCTTAAGTTCGTTCGAATCATGTTAGCAATTGCCGCATTTTATGATTATGAAATTTGGCAAATGGATGTCAAAACTGCATTCCTTAATGGATATCTTAAAGAAGAGTTGTATATGATGCAACCAGAAGGTTTTGTCGATCCAAAAGGTGCTAACAAAGTGTGTAAGCTCCAGCGATCCATTTATGGACTGGTGCAAGCATGTCAGAGTTGGAATATACGCTTTGATAGTGTGATTAAAGCATATGGTTTTACACACACTTTTGGAGAAGCCTGTATTTACAAGAAAGTGAGTGGGAGCTCTCTAGCATTTCTGATATTATATGTAGATGACATATTGTTGATCGAAAATGACGCCGAATTTCTGAATAGCATAAAAGGATACTTGAATAAGAATTTTTCAATGAAAGTCCTTGGTGAAGCTGCTTATATATTGGGCATCAAGATCTATAGAGATAGATCAAGACGCTTAATTGGACTTTCACAAAGCACATACCTTGATAAAATTTTGAAGAAGTTCAAAATCGATCAAGCAAAGAAGGGTTATTGCTTGTGTTACAAGATGTGAAGTTGCATCAGACTCAATGCCCGACCGCTGCAGAAGATAGAGAGAAAATGGAAGTCATTCCCTATGCTTCAGCCATAGGTTCTATCATGTATGATGCTGTGTACCAGACCTGATGTGTGCCTTGCTATTAGTTTAGCAGGGAGGTACCAAAGTAATCCAGGAGTGGATCACTGGACAACGGTCAAGAACATCCTGAAATACCTGAAAAGAACTAAGGATATGTTTCTCGTTTATGGAGGTGACAAAGAGCTCATCGTAAACGGTTACGTCGATGAAAGCTTTGACACTGATCCGGATGACTCTAAGTCATAAACCAGATACGTAATTTTATTGAATGGTGGAGCTGTCAGTTGGTGTAGTTCTAAGCAAAGCGTTGTGGCGGGATCTACGTGTGAAGCAGAATACATAGTTGCTTCAGAAGTAGCAAATGAAGGAGTCTAGATGAAGGAGTTCATATCCAATCTAGGTGTCATACCTAGTGCATCAGGTCCAATGAAAATCTTTTGTGACAATACTGGTGCAATTTCCTTGGCAAAGGAATCCAGATTTCAGAAGAGAACCAAGCACATGAAGAGACGCTTCAATTCCATCCGCGATCAAGTTAAGGAGGGAGACATAGAGATTTGCAAGATACATACGGATCTGAATGTTGCAGACCCGTTGACTAAGACTCTCTCATGAGCAAAACATGAACAGCACCAAGACTCCATCGGTGTTAGAGTCATTACTATGTAATCTAGATTATTGACTCTACTACAAGTGGGAGACTGAAGGAAATATGCCCTAGAGGCAATAATAAAGTTGTTATTTATATTTCCTTATATCATGATAAATGTTTATTGTTCATGCTAGAATTGTATTAACCGGAAACTTAGTACATGTGTGAATACATATACAAACAAAGTGTCACTAGTATGCCTCTACTTGACTAGCTTGTTAATCAAAGATGGTTAAGTTTCCTAACCATAGACATGAGTTGTCATTTGATGAATGCTACCTCTTGAGCACTGCGTTGGTTTTCCCTTGAAGAGGAAAGGGTGATGCAACAAATTAGTGTAAGTATTTCCCTCAGTTTTTGAGAACCAAGGTATCAATCCAGTAGGAGGCCACACGCAAGTCCCTCGTACCTACACAAACAAATAAGAACCTTGCAACCAACGCGATAAAAGGGGTTGTCAATCCCTTCACGTTCACTTACGAGAGTGAGATCTGATAGAGATGATAAGATAATATTTTTGGTATTTTTATGATAAAGATAAAAAGTAAAGATTGCAAAATAAAAGGTAATATAAATAGCTTGTTGACGGAAGATTAATATAATGGAGAATAGACCCGGGGGCCATAGGTTTCACTAGTGGCTTCTCTCAAGATAGCATAAGTATTACGGTGGGTGAACAAATTACTGTCGAGCAATTGATAGAAAAGTGAATAATTATGAGAATATCTAGGCATGATCATGTATATAGGCATCACGTCCATGACAACTAGACCGACTCTTGCCTGCATCTAGTACTATTACTCCACACATCGATCGCTATCCAGCATGCATCTAGAGTATTAAGTTCATAAGAACAAAGTAACACATTAGGAAAGATGACATGATGTAGAGGGATAAACTCAAGCAATATGATATAAACCCCATCTTTTTATCCTCGATGGAAACAATACAATACGTGTCGTTTCCCTTTCTGTCACTGGGATCAAGCACCGCAAGATTGAACCCAAAGCTAAGCACTTCTCCCGTTGCAAGAAATATCAATCTAGTAGGCCAAACCAAACTGATAATTCGAAGAGACTTGCAAAGATAACCAATCATACATAAAAGATTTCAGAGAAGAATCAAATATTGTTCATAGATAGACTTGATCATAAACCCACAATTCATCAGATCTCGACAAACACACCGCAAAAAGAGTTACATCGAATAGATCTCCAAGAAGACCGAGGAGAACTTTGTATTGAGATCCAAAGAGAGAGAAGAAGCCATCTAGCTAATAACTATGGACTCGAAGGTCTGAAGTAAACTAATCACACATCATCGGAGGGGCCATGGAGTTGATGTAGAAGCCCTACGTGATCGATGCCCCCTCCGGCGGAGCTCCGGCAAAGGCCCCAAGATGGGATCTCTTGGGTACAGAAGGTTGCGGCAGTGGAAATAGGGTTTCGTGGTGCTCCTAGATGTTTCCAGGGTATATGAGTATATATAGGAGGAAGAAGTAGGTCGGTTGAGCCATGAGGGGCCCACGAGAGGGGAGGGCGCGCCCAGGGGGGTAGGCGCGCCCTCCTGCCTCGTGGCATCCTAGGTTGTTTCTTGACGTCCACTCCAAGTCATCTGGATCACGTTTGTTCCAAAAATCACGCTCCCGAAGGTTTCATTCCGTTTGGACTCCGTTTGATATTCCTTTTCTGCAAAAAACACTGAAATAGGCAAAAAAATAGCATTTTGCACTGGGCCTTGGGTTAATAGGTTAGTCCCAAAAATAATATAAAAGTGTATAATGAAGCCCATTAAACATCCAAAACAGAATATATAATAGCCTGGAACAACAAAAAATTATAGATATGTTGGAGACGTATCAAGCATCCCCAAGCTTAATTCGTGCTCGTCCTCGAGTAGGTAAATGATAAAAACAGATTTTTTTTGATGTGGAATGCTTTCTAGCATATTCTTTAATGTATTTTTCTTTATTGTGGCATGAATGTTTAGATCCGAAAGATTCAAGATAAAAGTTTTGTGTTGACATAGAAATAATAATACTTCAACTATGCTAACCAAGCAATCATTTCTTATCAAAATAACATAGCCAAAGAAAGCTTATCCCTACAAAATCATATAGTTTGGCCATGCTTCATTTTCGTCACACAAAATGCTCTCATCATGCACAACCCCGATGACAAGCCAAGCAATGGTTTCATACTTAGCCTTTTCAAACTCTTTCAACTTTTACGCAATATATGAGCGCGAGCCATGGACATAGCACTATGGGTGGAATAGAATATAATGATTGAGGTTGTGTGAGAAGACAAAAGGGAGAAAGTCTCACATTGACGCGGCTAATCAATGGGATATGGAGATGCCCACGATTGATGTCAATGCAAGGAGTAGGGATTGCCATGCAACGGATGCACTAGAGCTATAAATATATGAAAGCTCATCAAAGAAACTAAGTGGGTGTGCATCCAACTTGCTTGCTTACGAAGACCTAGGGCATTTGAGGAAGCCCATCCTTGGAATATACAAGCCAAGTTCTATAATGAAAAATTCCCACTAGTATATGAAAGTGACAAAATAAGAGACTCTCTATAATGAAGATCATGGTGCTACTTTGAAGCACAAGTGTGGAAAAAGGATAGTAACATTGTCCCTTCTCTCTTTTTCTCGCATTTTTTTATTTGGGCCTTCTTCTCTTTTTTTCTTTTATGGCCTATTTTTCTCTTTTTTTTCGTCCGGAGTCTCATCCCGACTTGTGGGGGAATCATAGTCTCCATCATCCTTACCTCACTTGGGACAATGCTCTAATGATGATCATCACACTTTTATTTACTTACAACTCAAGAATTAAAACTCGATACTTAGAACAAAATATGACTGTATGTGAATGCCTCCGGCGGTGTACCGGGATATGCGATGAATCAAGAGTGACATGTATGAAAAATTAAGCATGGTGGCTTTGCCACAAATACGATGTCAACTACATGATCATGCAAGGCAATATGACAATAATGATGCATGTCATAATAAACAGAATGGTGGAAAGTTGCATGGCAATATATCTTGGAATGGCTATGGAAATTGCATAATAGGTAGGTATGGTGGCTGTTTTGAGGAAGATATAAGGAGGCTTATGTGTGATAGAGCATATCATATCACGGGGTTTGGATGCACCAGCGAAGTTTGCACCAACTCTCAAGGTGAGAAAGGGCAATGCACGGTACCGAACATGCTAGCAATGATGGAAGGGTGAGAGTGTGTATAATCCATGGACTCAACATTATTCATAAAGAACTGACATACATATTGCAAAAATCTACAAGTCATCAAAACCAAGCACTACGCACACGCTCCTAGGGGGATAGATTGGTAGGAAAATACCATCGCTCGTCCCCGACCGCCACTCATAAGGAAAGCAATCAAAGAACACCTCATGCTTCAAATTTGTCACACAATGTTTACCATACGTGCATGCTATGGGACTTGCAAACTTCAACATAAGTATTTCTAAATTTCACAATTAATCAACTTTCACACCTCTAATATTATCACCTTTATATCTCAAAACAACTATCAAGTATCAAACTTCTCTTAGTTTTTAGTGCACTTTCAGGTTTTTATCTTGGATGCCTATCATATTAGGACTAATTTTATAACCAAAGCAAATTACCATGCTGTTCTAAAGGACTCGCAAAATAATATAAGTTAATCATGATAGATCAACTATTTCTATAAAATAGAACCACCGCCGTGCTCTAAAAGATATAAGCGAAGCACTAGAGCTAAATTATCCAACTCAAAATATATAAGTGAAGCACATAGAGTATTCTAATGAATTCCGATTCATGTGTGTCTCTCTCAAAAGGTGTGTACAGCAAGGATGATTGTGGTAAACTAAAAAACAAAAACTCAAATCATACAAGACGCTCCAAGCAAAACACATATCATGTGGTGAATAAAAATATATCTCCAAGTAAAGTTACCGATGGACGAAGACGAAAGAGGGGATGCCTTCCGGGGCATCCCCAAGCTTAGTCTTTTGGTTGTCATTGGATTTTACCTTGGGGTACCTTGGGAATCCCCAATCTTAGGCTCTTGCCACTCCTTATTCCATAATCCATCAAATCTTTTATCCAAAACTTGAAAACATCACAACACAAAACTTAAACAGAAAATCTCATGAGCTCCGTTAGTAAAAGAAAACAAACCACCACTTAAGGTACTGTAATGAAATCATTATTTATTTATATTGGTGTTAAACCTACTGTATTCCAACTTTTCTATGGTTCATAAACTCTATTACTAGCCATAGATTCATCAAAATAAGCAAACAACACACGAAAAACAGAATCTGTCAAAAACAGAACAGTCTGTAGTAATCTGTAGGTTTCGAGTACTTATGGAACCCCAATAATTCTAAAATAAATTGCTGGAAGTGATTAATTTATCTATTAATCATCTTAAAAATAATTAACTAAATAGCACTCTCCATTAAAAAATGGCAGCAAAACTCGTGAGCTCTAAAGTTTCTGTTTTTTACAGCAAGATCACAAAGACTTTCCCCAATTCTTCCCAAAGGTTCTATTTGGCACAAACACTAATTAAAAGCAAAAAACCACATCTAAATAGAGGCTATATGAAATATTTATTACTAAACAGAATCAAAAAGCAAGAAACAAAAATAAAATTGGGTTGCCTCCCAACAAGTGCTATCGTTTAACGCCCCTAGCTAGGCATAAAAGCAAGGATAGATCTCGGTATTACCATCTTTGGTACGCAATCCATAAGTGGCTCTCATAATAGATTCATAAGGTAATTTAATTTAATTTCTAGGAAAGTGTTCCATGCCCTTCCTTAATGGAAATTCGAATCTAATATTCCCTTCCTTCATATCAATAATTGCACCAATCGTTCTAAGGAAAGGTCTACCAAGAATAATAGGACATGTAGGATTGCAATCTATGTCAAGGACAATGAAATCTATGGGCACATAATTCCTATATGAAACAATAAGAACATCATTAATTCTTCCCATAGGTTTCTTAATGGTGGAATCTGCAAGATGCATGTTTAAAGAACAATCATCAAATTCACGGAAACCTAGCAAGTCACACAAGGTTTTAGGAATCGTGGAAACACTAGCACCCAAATCACACAAAGCATAGAATTCATGATCTTTAATTTTAATTTTAATATTAGGTTCCGACTCATCATAAAATTTTCTAGGGATAGAAATTTCCAATTCAAGCTTTTCTTCATAAGATTGCATTAAAGCATCAACGATATGTTTAGTAAAAGCTTTATTTTGACTATAAGCATGCGGAGAATTTAGCACGGATTGCAACAAGGAAATACAATCTATCAAAGAGCAATTATCATAATTAAATTCCTTGAAATCCAAGATAGTGGGTTCATTGCTATTTAAAGTTTTGACCTCTCCAATCCCACTTTTATCAATTTTTGCATCAAGATTTAAAAACTCCGAATCATTAGGACGCCTTCTAACTAAAGTTGACTCATCTCCAGTCCCATCATTATCAAGATTCATATTTCAAAATAAAGATTTAATAGGGGACACATCAATTACTTTTAGATCTTTATCCTTATTATCATGGAAACTAGAAGAACACGCTTTCACAAAGCAATCTTTTTTAGCATGCATCCTAGCGGTTCTTTATTTGCACTCATCAATGGAAATTCTCATGGCCTTGAGAGACTCATTGATATCATGCTTAGGTGGAATAGATCTAGGTTTCAAAGAATTAACATCAAGAGAAATTCTATCCACATTCCTAGCCAACTCATCAATCTTAGACAATTTTTCTTCAATCAAAGCATTGAAACTCTTTTGTGAACTAATAAATTCTTTAATATTAGATTCAAAATCAGAGGGCATCTTATTATAATTTCCATAAGAATTGTTGTAGGAATTACCATAATTATTAGAGGGATTACTAGGAAACGGCATAGGATTAAAATTACCTCTATAAGCGTTATTACCAAAATTGTTCCGACCAACAAAATTCATATCCATAGATTCATTATTATTCTCAATCAAAGTAGACAAAGGAATATCATTAGGATCAGAAGAAACACTCTTATTAGCAAACAATTTCATAAGTTCATCTATCTTTCCACTCGAAACATTAATTTCTTCTATTGCATGAACCTTTTTACTAGTAGATCTTTCAGTGTGCCATTGAGAATAATTAACCATAATATTATCTAGGAGTTTAGTAGCTTCTCCTAAAGTGATTTCCATAAAAGTGCCTCCCGCGGCCGAATCTAAAAGATTTCTAGAAGCAAAATTCAATCCGGCATAATTTTTTTGTATAATCATCCATAAATTCAAAACATGTGTAGGGAAATTACGTATCATTAATTTCATTCTCTCTCAATCTTGTGCAACATGTTCATGATCAAGTTGCTTAAAATTCATAATATCGTTTCTAAGAGAGATGATCTTAGCGGGAGGAAAATACTTAGAGATAAAAGCATCTTTGCACTTATTCCATGAATCGATACTATTTTTAGGCAACGACGAAAACCAAGTTTTAGCATGATCTCTAAGCAAAAATGGGAATAGCTTCAGTTTAACAATATAATTATCCACATCTTTCTTCTTTTGCATATCACACAAATCAACAAAGTTGTTTAGATGGGTAGCGGCATCTTCACTAGGAAGGCCGGAAAACGGATCTTTCATGACAAGATTCAGAAAAGCAGCATTAATTTCACAAGATCCAGCATCGGTAAGAGGAGCAATCGGAGTGCTCATAAAATAATTATTGTTCGTATTGGCAAAGTCACACAATTTAGTATTATCTTGAGCCATCATGACAAGCAAGCAATGCGACACACAAGCAAACAAGAAGCAAGCAAAAAGAGACGACCTGGAAAATTGAAGGGGAACGGAAAAAGAAGGCAAATAAAACAGCAAGGGTGAAGTGGGGGAGAGGAAAACGAGAGGCAAATGGCAAATAATGTAATGCGAGGGATAAGAGTTTGTGATGGGTACTTGGTATGTCTTGACTTGTTCGTAGACTCCCTGGCAACGGCTCCAGAAATCCTTGTTGCTACCTCTTGAGCACTGCGTTGGTTTTCCCTTGAAGAGGAAAGGGTGATGCAACAAATTAGTGTAAGTATTTCCCTCAGTTTTTGAGAACCAAGGTATCAATCCAGTAGGAGGCCACACGCAAGTCCCTCGTACCTACACAAACAAATAAGAACCTCGCAACCAACGCGATAAAGGGGTTGTCAATCCCTTCATGATCACTTACGAGAGTGAGATCTGATAGAGATGATAAGACAATATTTTTGGTATTTTTATGATAAAGATAAAAAGTAAATATTGCAAAATAGAAGGTAATAGAAATAGCTTGTTGACGGAAGATTAATATAATGGAGAATAGACCTGGGGGGCATAGGTTTCACTAGTGGCTTCTCTCAAGATAGCATAAGTATTACAGTGGGTGAACAAATTACTGTCGAACAATTGATAGAAAAGCGAATAATTATGAGAGTATCTAGGTATGATCATGTATATAGGCATCACGTCCGTGACATGTAGACCGACTCCTGCCTGCATCTACTACTATTACTCCACACATCGGCCGCTATCCATCATGCATCTAGAGTATTAGGTTCATAAGAAGAGAGTAACGCATTAGGTAAGATGACATGATGTAGAGGGATAAACTCAAGCAATATGATATAAACCCCATCTTTTTATCATCTATGGCAACAATACAATATGTGTCGTTTCCCTTTCTGTCACTGGGATCGAGCACCACAAGATTGAACCCAAAGCTAAGCACTTCTCCCATTGCAAGAAAGATCAATCTAGTAGGCCAAAGCAAACTGATAATTCGAAGAGACTTGCAAAAATAACCAATCATACATAAAAGATTTCAGAGAAGAATCAAATATTGTTCTGTGATCAGGATGAAACTATCAAACACCTTTTTCTTGATTACCCGTTGGCCAAAGTCTTATGGCGTACGGTCCACATTGCGTTTAATATTTCTCCTCCGTGTTCTGCCAGCACGTTATTTGGAACGTGGCTTAACGGGACAGAGTCCGAACTAGCGAGACACATTCGAGTAGGAGTATGTGCTTTATTTTGGGCAGTCTGGAACTGCAGAAATGATTTGGTCTTTAACAGAACAACAAATATTCATTTTTTGCAGGTTATCTTCCGAGCCACTGCGTTGATCCATATGCGGTCGCTACTCACTCCGACGGAGGCCAGGGAGCGTTTGGTTACTGGATCTATCCGCTGGGAGATGGTAGCACGGGATATATTCAACCGGTTTGGATGGCGGTCATGTAATAGGATATGCAATTAGTTTACCTACCTTCTCTTATGCCTGCCAGTTGTGGCTTTCTCTGGCTAGTTTGTCTCTGGCTATTTGGCTCTTTGTGAGCATTTTTCTTTTTTTACCTTTGAGACTCTAAGACCTTGTTGAACCTTGTTTGCTTATTTATTAATTATGGCCGTATGCATCTTTCTGATGCAGAGGCCGGGGAGTCTCCCCTTTTCGAAAAAAATCAAATATTGTTCATAGATAGACTTGATCATAAACCCACAATTCATCGGATCTCGACAAACACACCGTAAAAAGAGTTACATCGAATAGATCTCCAAGAAGATCGAGGAGAACTTTGTATTGAGATCCAAAGAGAGAGAAGAAGCCATCTAGCTAATAATTATGGACCCGAAGGTCTGAAGTAAACTACTCACACATCATCGGAGGGGCTAGGAGTTGATGTAAAGGCCCTCCGTGATCGATGCCCCCTCCGGCGGAGTTCCGGAAAAGGCCCCAAGATGGGATCTCTTGGGTACAGAAGGTTGCGGTGGTGAAAATAGGGTTTCGTGGTGCTCTTGGATGTTTTCAGGGTATACGAGTATATATAGGAGGAAGAAGTAGGTCGGTTGAGCCACGAGGGGCCACTAGGGGAAGGGCGTGCCTAGGGGGGTAGGCACGCCCCCTGCCTCGTGGCATCCTCGGTTGTTTCTTGACGTCCACTCCAAGTCCTCTGGATCATGTTTGTTCCAAAAATCACGCTGCCGAAGGTTTCATTCCGTTTGGACTCCGTTTGATATTCCTTTTCTGCGAAACACTGAAATAGGCAAAAAAACAACAATTTGCACTGGGCCTTGGATTAATAGGTTAGTCCCCAAAATAATATAAAACTGTATAATAAATCCCATTAAACATCCAAAACAGAATATACAATAGCCTGGAACAATCAAAAATTATAGATACGTTGGAGACGTATCAATGAACGGGATCACATCATTAGAGAATGATGTGATTGACTTGACCCATTGAAAGGATCGAGAAGAGGTGTCTAGAGGGGGGTGAACAGACCCTTAACAAAGAAAAGTAGCAATTTTTAATTTCTTCAAGTTAAGGTGGAGTTTTAGCAGAAGTTTAAACATTCAGAATACATTCAAGCAAGCATGGCAAGAGTATATGAGCAACGAAAAGTAAAGCATGCAATTTGCAAGAAAGTAAAGGGATGGGATTGGAGTGTGCAAACGCAATTGGAGACACGGAGATTTTTGGCGTGGTTCTGATAGGTGGTGCTATCGTACATCCATGTTGATGGAGACTTCAACCCACGAAGGGTAACGGTTGCACGAGTCCACGGAGGGCTCCACCCACAAAGGGTCCACGAAGAAGCAACCTTGTCTATCCCACCATGGCCATCGCCCACGAAGGACTTGCCTCACTAGGGTAGATCTTCACGAAGTAGGCGATCTCCTTGCCCGTACAAACTCCTTGGTTCAACTCCACAATCTTGTCGAAGGCTCCCAAGTGACACCTAACCAATCTAGGAGACACCACTCTCCAAATGGTAATAGATGGTGTGTTGATGATGAACTCCTTGCTCTTGTGCTTCAAATGATAGTCTCCCCAACACTCAACTCTCTCTCACTGATTTGGATTTGGTGGAAATATGATTTAAGTGGAAAGAAACTTGGGGAAGGCCAGATATCAAGATTCATATGGTTGGAATGGAATATCTTGGTCTCAACACATGAGTAGGTGGTTCTCTCTCAGAAAATGAATGCTGAAGTGTAGGCACGTTCTGATGGCTCTCCTTGCTAATGAAGGAAGGGTGGAGGGGTATATATAGCCTCCACACAAAATCTAACCGTTACACACAATTCACCAAACTCGGTAGGACCAAATCAAAAAACTCAGTCAGACCGATTCAGTTCATAATGTGACCGTTGGGCATTTTGGTGGGACCGATACGATCAACTCGGTGGGACCGATGTGCTAGGGTTAGGGTAAAACTTCATATCGGTTTGACCGATTACACAAACTCGGTGAGACCGATTTTGGTAATAAGCAAAATAGAGAGTTGGTCAGGCAAGCTCGGTGGGACCGATTGCTTATCTCGGTGGGACCGAAATAATTGCTACGAGCAACCGAGAGTTTGCAAGCCCATCTCGGTGAGACCGAGATCCCATCGGTGAGACCGAATTGATTAGGGTTTCTGGTAGTGGCTATGTCAAGTGAACTCGGTGGTGCCGGATAGAACATTTTGGTGGGGCCGAGTTTGATTTTGGTTTGGGACATATGTGGATATGAGAAAGTGGTTGAGGGCTTTGGAGCATATCACTAAGCACTTTGAGCAAGCAAGCCATTAAGCAACACTACATCCCCTTTTAATAGTATGGGCTTTCCTAAGGACTCAATGTGATCTTGGATCACTAAACTAAAAATGTAGATCCTTGAGCTTTTGAGCTTGAGCCAATCCTTTGTCCTTAGCGTCTTGAAGGGGTTCCACATCCTCTTGTCCACGCCACTCCATTTGTTGAACTTATCTGAAATATACTAGATAAAAACATTAGTCCAACAAGAGATATGTTGACATTAATTACCAAAACCACCCAGGGAGCACTTGTGCTTTCAATCTCCCCCTTTTTGGTAATTGATGACAACATACATCAAAGCTTTAGACAAAGATATAAGGAATAGTAGGTAAACCTTTGGAAAGACATGTAACATGCATAGGCTCCCCCTACACGTATGCAACCATGTAAATGCAGAGTATAAGAGCATGTGAATGCATAATCATGATAGAGCAAGCAATGAGTTACATGTATCTTGGCTATATGCATCAGAGCAAATGATGTGGATATAGGAATTCTACCTTCATGTTCATGAGTCCTTCTTGCAAACAATATGTACATCAGCAAGAGATCATCATGCACATGGGTGAGATGCATATACTTACCTTGTGGTCTTAAGCTGGCTTAGGAAGAGATGAACCTGAGTAAACAAGGTTAGATAACACAGATATATCTACTAAACATAGCAAACGCCAAACCACAAGAGTACCAAGACTGGGATGACATGTAGAGAATGAGTACTAGGTACTTCTATTGGATATAGACATGTCCCCAAGGATAAAGATATGCAATGAATTCAAGATTTCCTTCCCTTAGATGTCTTTCTCCCCCTAAATCTTATATTTGATAATGGGAGAATATAGGGAACAGAAAATCAGAGCAAAACAGATCAGAGTACAGAAACACAAGACAAACTAACACGTCTTTCCCCTCTTAAAACATGTGACTTCTCTCCTCTTGAATACAAAGCATCTGGGGTCTCTGGTGTCTCTCTCTCCGTCTGATGCGATTAAGCATTCTCCCCCTTTGAAGTACTCTCCCCCTTTTTAAGTGAGTAAGCTTTGATGTGATCTCTCTCTCCCCCTTTGACATCAATTTCCAAGAAGGGATCTTCTAGATTGTGAGTCAAAATAGGTTTGGTCCTTGAGTCACAGAGCAAAGGAGCATTTAGAGTGTGATGCTGGTAGAGGACAAGAATCATTGAGTGGAGCTGGAGTAAAAAAGGATGCAAGTGGCAAATTGTCTTCTCAGCACTGAAATCGGTAGCACCGAGTTGTATTCTTTGGTGGCACCGAGATTGTTTGGTTTGGCGGAAAGTAGCAACTCGGTGTGTCCGAGTTCAACATAGGGACAACATTTTGTCACCTCAGCTCACTAGGCAAATAAGAGCTCACAAAGATTTGCAAGGAATTAACTGGAGGATTTGCAATGAATTTGATGCAGGGAATGCAGAACAAAACAAAGAAAAAGAAAATAAATCTAGATGAAGTTTTTTTGAAAAGAGAAGGGAAGCAAACATGCAAGAGACAAATGCAAGAATGTAGAGAAAAACTAGAGAACTTCATCTAGAATTGGTCGACGACAAAGTCACCTATGTTAGCGTATATTGACCGAGGAGTCAAGTGAGAACGCTTGATCATAGGTCATACTCATCGTTTAAGCTCAAAATGGGGTTACCATTTTTTGTTTAAGCATTTGATGTATTCGCATCTTGTTGAGTTGCTTTGACCCATGACTTGGGGTAAAGCTTCTCTAAGATGGAATAACATACCTTGGGTGGTGGTGTTTAACTTGATCATGTAGTTGAACTTGTGTGGGATGCTCAAGGTTGATGTAGCTCATCAAGGATTGGGAGCACCACTTGTAGTTTGAGTTCATGTACCTACATGGGTTAGTTTTGCAAGGAAGAGCACTTGTGTATCCAAATTGACAATCATGAATTTGATACCAAATGAAATTTGATATATAGAAATGGTCAAAGGATATGTTGAAAGATTTCAAGATTCCTTATCTTCAACCACCATATTGTAGAGACTTGGTGATGTAGAGATTGCTCAGGATGTGAGTGATTTGCAATCTCATAGATTTTGATTCATTCAAGTACCTACAAGGGTTAGATAGCATGCAAGGGTGCAAATATATCCAAGACATATGATTGTCATCATAAGAGAAACATCAAGGATTAGTCAAAGTCTCATGCCTTGCATGTATCCAAATGGAGTTTCTACTCCAAGTTTGAAGCATCAATGATGTTCAATTCACCTCTCAAACAGAAAAATACTTTCTCATCAAGCAGTTTGGTGAATATATCCGCCAATTGCTTATCGGTATGAACATGCTTAAGATCAATGTCAACATGATCTCAAATGAAATGATGACGAACTTCAATATGCTTGGTTCGAGAATGTTGCGTGGGATTATGAGCAATCTTAATAGCACTTTCATTGTCACAAAGCAATGGAACATGTTTCACATAGATCCCATAATCTTTAAGAGTTTGGGTTATCCAAAGTAATTGAGCACAACATGAACCAGCGGCAATGTATTCCGCTTCAGCGGTGGATAAGGATACCGAGTTTTGTTTCTTGGAGGACCAAGACACGAGAGATCTACTAAGAAATTGACAAGTACCCGAAGTGGACTTTCTATCAACCTTGTATCTGGCATAGTCCGACTCGGAATAGCCAACAAGATCAAAATAGGACCTCTTAGGATACCAAATGCCAAAATTTGGTGTATGTATTAAGTATCTCACTGTCCTTTTCACATCCTTAAGATGACATTCTTTGGGGGCCGCTTGATATCGTGCACACATGCACACACTTAGCATAATATCGGGACGGGAGGCACATAGATATAACAATGATCCAATCATAGAGCGGTAAACCTTTTGGTCAACTGATTTGCCGTCCTTGGTCAAATCAAGATGTCCACTAGTTGGCATGTTGAACTTCTTGAATAAGTCCTTGGTGTACTTTGTTTGAGAAACAAAGGTGCCTTCCTTAGTTTGCTTGATTTGCAAACCAAGAAAGAACCTGAGTTCAGTCATCATAGACATCTCAAACTTCTTCGACATTAGCTTCCCAAACTTTTCACTAAAATGAGGGTTAGTCGAACCAAATATGATATCATCAACATAAATTTGGCATACAAATAATTCACCATTAACCCTTTTAGTGAAAAGAGTAGAATGTATCTTTCCAATCTCAAAGCCTTTCTCAATAAGGAACTTGGTCAAGCATTTATACCACGCTCTAGGAGCTTGTTTAAGACCATAAAGAGCTTTGTGAAGTTTGTAAACGTGATCGGGTTTCTTAGGATTGACAAAGCCTGGAGGTTGTTTAACATAAACTTCCTCCTCAATTTCACCATTTAGAAAAGCACTTTTAATGTCCATTTGGTATAAAGCGATAACATGGTGATTAGCATAGGCAAGTAAGATGCAGATGGACTCAAGTCTAGCAACGGGGGCATATGTCTCACCGTAGTCCATACCTTCGACTTGAGTGTAGTCTTGGGCGGCGAGACGAGCTTTGTTGCGGAAAACTTGACCATCTTTGTCTTGCTTGTTGCGAAACACCCATTTGGTACCAATGATGTTGTGGTTGTTGTTAGGCTTCTCGACCAATGTCCACACTTGATTTCTCTCTAAGTTGTGTAGCTCTTCATGCATGGCGTTTATCCAATCTGGATCTTCCAATGCTTCTTCAACCTTCATAGGTTCAATGCTAGAGATGAATGAATAATGTTCACAAAAGTTAGCCAAAGGAGTTTTAGAGCGAGTGATTCTCCCCGTTTGAATATCATTGAAGATTTGTTCAATGGGATGGTCTCTTGAGACTCTTGCTCGAACTCGTGAAAGCTTTTGCTTGTGTCGGGATGGAACATCTTCTTCGTCATCTTGTCCTTCTTCTTGGCCTTCTCCATTATTGGCGTTGTTGTTCTCTTGTCTTAGTGGAGAAGGAGGTCGATGAGGTTCATCTTGGTGTACTTCCTCGTTTTCTTCATCTTGGTGCGTCCCACTTGTGGATGCTTCTGTATCAACTCTTGGTACTCCTTGTCGTGCGATAGAAGCTTCCACTTGGACGAACGAGGTACTCTCCTTTACTTCCGTTGGACTAATCTTGCCAATAGACAAGTCTTGGATTGCTTCCGAAGGATCCTTATCTCCGACATCAATTGGCAATTGCTCTACTTGCGAGCCGTTAGATTCATCAAACTGCACATCTGCCATCTCTTCAACCTTTCGGGTGAAATTGTTGTAGACACGGTAAGTGTGAGAGTTTGAGCCATAACCAAGTAGAAACCTTCATGAGATTTAGGAGAAAATTTAGAACGATGATGCTTATCAAGAATGTAGCACTTTGAGTAAAATACTCGAAAGTATCCAACTTGGGGTTTGTTACCGGTGAGAAGCTCGTATGTCGTCTTGCTGAGTAGCTTGTGAAGATACAAGCGATTTGTTGCATGACAAGCTGTCTCAACCGCTTCTGCCCAAAAGTGTTTTGGAGTCTTGAACTCATCAAGCGTCGTTCTCGCCATCTCAATAAGAGTTCGGTTCTTCCTCTTAACAACTCCATTTTGTTGAGGCGTGTACGTAGCCAAGAACTCATGTGAAATCCCTTCTTCGTCAAGAAAGGTATCCACATTTGCGTTCTTGAACTCCGTTCCGTTGTCGCTGAGAACCTTCTTGATCTTCACTTCAAATCGACTTTGGGCCTTCCTAGCAAAGTTCTTGAAGATCTTTTGGACCTCCGATTTATCATCAAGAAAGAACACCCACGTAAATCTTGAAAAATCATCAACTATAACTAGACCAAATGAGTTACCACTGAGACTCTTGTAGGCATTGGGACCAAAGAGATCCATATGAAGTAGCTCGATCGGTCTTCTCATGGTCATAATGTTCTTCATGGGGTGACTTCCTCCAACTTGTTTTCCTGCTTGACAAGCACTACAAAGTCTATCCTTGTCAAATATAACATCTTTTACTCCAAGGATATGATCACCTTTAATAAGCTTATCAAGATTTCGCATGCCCACATGGCCTAACCTTCTATGCCACAACCAACCTTTTGAGGATTTAGCAATTAGGCAAGTTCTAGGTTGAGCCTTTTTAGTGAAATCAACAATGTAGAGATCACCTCTACGTGTAATGCCTCAGATGTAACTTACCATATTTGTACTCCGACTCTTGCCATTTTCGACTCTAAGTTATGAGATTCCCTCGTGGTTGGGTTTTGTCTTCGTTTTGCATTGTCCTTGTCATGCAGTTCATATCATGTCATCATGTGCATCTCATTTGCATACGTGTTCGTCTCATGCATCCGAGCATTTTTCCCGTTGTCCGTTTTGCAATCCGACACTCCTACGTGCGCCGGCGTCCCCTTTTGCCTCTTTTCGTGAGAGGGTGTTAAACATTCTCGGAATGGACTGAGATTTGCCAAGAGGCCTTGGTACACCACCGGTAGACTGCCTGACAAATTTCGTGCCATTTGGAGTCCGTTTGATACTCCAACGGTTAACCGGTGAACCGTAAAGGCCTCGTGTGTGTTGCAGCCCAACACCCCTCGAAAACGGCCCAATAACCAATCCAAACCTCTCCCATGTCCTTCGCCGCCGGATCACGATCGCGTGGTTGAAAACTACACCCCATTTGGACACTCCCACCTCCTTCTAGGTATAAATATGTCCTCCCCGTCCAAATCTCAGATGAAACCCTAAGATTTTCGTCCTCTCCGCCGCCGGACGTGTCCGCTCCCGCCGGACACGCCCGCGCCGCCGCCCGCAGCCACTGGCGTCGCGCCACGTGGTAGCGCCACCGCCTCCGCCGTCCAGCTCGCCCGGCCCGCAGCCGGCCCGCGCGCCGCCGCCGCCGCCCGAGCGCGTCCCTGCGCCTCCCGCCGCCGTGCGCCGTTGCCTCCCGCCGTCTAGCGCCGCAAGCGTCCGCCGCCGTGCTCCGGCGTGCCTCCGCCACCTCGGTCGCTGGCTGACGTCGAGCCGCGCCTCCCCGCCGCCCACGCTCGTCCGCCGCCGTCGTGCCCGACCGGCGCCGCACCCCCCTCCTCGTCACCTCGTCGCGCCTCCTCCGGCGGGCTCTGGCGACCACCATCTACAGCTCCGGCCACCGCGCCTCTTCCTCTCCGGTGGGAACCCCGGCCATCCTCGATCTTCGCGCAAACCCTAGATCTGTTGACTAGGAGGTGAATTTCCACCAAGTCTTTTTCCCTGCTCATATTTTTAAGCCATGTTCAACATGCCATAACTCCTCATCCGTAGATCCGTTTTGCATCCATGATATATCAAAATGTTCATCATGATGTGCTCTTCATTTTGTTCCATTGTGACATGCTTGTTTGAGTCCATCTTGATTATGCAAGAGTGCTATAAAATGTTAGATGCTGGTTCTTAGCAGTGTATGAGGATTTGTCATTTTTGCTACATTTGTTGTGTGCTGCATATGGGCATGAGCTCTACATGTGTTTTGATATATGCCATGCCATCTTTACAGGGGTGTATGCCATGTATTTTTGTGATCTTTGTGGTGACTAGCACAAGCATGCAAAGTAGCCCTCGTGATATTGCTGATTTCAGGGACTTAGGATTTCACTAAGTCATTGCTCTACTGTTATTTTCATGCCATGTAACCATGTTGCTACAGTGAGATCCATGCTTTATTTGAGTTGCTTCAGTAAGTATGATTTGGACATATGGTTGTGCTATATCCATGCATACCCTTGTTTGCAATTATGGAGTACCCTAGCATGAGTTAATCTTGCTCTACTTTTGCTATAAAATGTTCCTGGCAAATTGTTTACATGTTAATCAATTTTGCCATGGTTGTTGTAGTTGATCCAAGCATGCTATAAGCTTGTTCTTGCTTTGGTTAGCTTCATGATCATGTCTTCTTGCTGGTAGTATGATTAGTTTGTCATGAAAGGCTTTGTGATGAGTAATCCGAGCTTGCAAAGATGTCTTCGTAATTCTGCTTTTGTCATGCTCAGTTTTCTGCTAAGTCTGAATCTGTTAACGAAACTTGCTATGTTTACATGGGTGCCATAATATCTTCTGTGCCTTTTTGGCTCTTGGTCAGTAAGGGACGTTTGTGCTATGCTTTGAGTAGATTCATGCCATGCCTTTGTTTGCTATGATCTGTTCCCGTAGCATGTTGTTTGCTTGCTCTAAACATGGCTTCCTAATGTTAATTCCTGGCATGTTAGTTTTTTCACTAAGTCTGTGATGCTGATATCTTTTGCACTTTTGCCATGCTTGTTTGAACCTTCTCTTGTGTGATTTAGCCGTAGCTTGGTGTTCATCTTTTGTCAAGCATCTTGAGTAGATCACTGCCATGTGCTTTGTTTCTATGTTGGGGTGCAATAGCTTAGTTTCTTGTTGCACTGTAGATGGCATCATGATGTTAATCGCAGAATTGTGCCATTATTGTTTTGCTTTCCATTTGCAAACCGTGCATCCGATTCCGGTGATCTTTATATCGATTTCGACTGAAATCATCTCATCTTTCCAGCGGCACACTTGGTTTGCCAAGTTGATTCCTGGTTCATTCTTTCCCTTCCGAAGCACGCATATGCATTGCATATCACATCCCGCATATCATGCCATGTTTTGCATCATGTTGCTTGCGCATTGCATCGTGATTGATTGTTGGTATTTTGCTTGTGTGCTTGTCTTGGGTAGAGCCGGGAGACAAGTGCGTGATCGAGGAACCCATTGAGTACGCTTACGAGGATCAAGCTTTCGTCAACTCGGAGAACTTTGCAGGCAAGATGACCATACCCTCGAAATCACTTCTATCTTTGTTTGCTAGTTTTTCGCTCTATTGCTATGTCGCGATACCTACCACTTGCTATATTATGCCTCCCATATTACTGAGTGGGCCCAGAGATACCTCTCCGATAATCGGAGTGAAAAATCCTAATCTCGAATTACGCCAACCCAACAAGTACCTTCGGAGACACCTGTAGAGCACCTTTATAATCACTCAGTTACGTTGTGACGTTTGGTAGCACACAAAGTGTTCCTCTGGTAAACGGGAGTTGCATAATCTCATAGTCGTAGGAACATGTATAAGTCATGAAGAAAGCAATAGCAACAAACTAAACGATCAAGTGCTATGCTAACGGAATGGGTCAAGTCAATCACATCATTCTCTAATGATGTGACCCCGTTAATCAAATGACAACTCATGTCTATGGCTAGGAAACTTAACCCTCTTTGATTCAACGAGCTAGTCAAGTAGAGGCATACTAGTGACATACTGTTTGTCTATGTATTCACACATGTATTATGTTTTCGGTTAATACAATTCTAGCATGAATAATAAACATTTACCATGATATAAGAAAATAAATAATAACTTTATTATTGCCTCTAGGGCATATTTCCTTCAGAAGGAAGGGTGGAGGGGTATATATAGCCTCCACACAAAATCTAACCGTTACACACAATTCACCAAACTCGGTGGGACCGAATCAGAACACTCGGTCAGACCGATTCAGTTCATAATGTGACCGTTAGGCATTTTGGTGGGACCGATACGATCAACTCGGTGGGACCGATGTGCTAGGGTTAGGGTAAAACCTCATCTCGATTTGACCAATTACACAAACTCGGTGAGACCAATTTTGGTAATAAGCAAAACAGAGAGTTGGTCAGGCAAACTCGGTGGGACCGATTGCTTATCTTGGTGGGACCGAAATAATTGCAACAGGCAACAGAGAGTTTGCAAGCCCATCTTGGTGAGACCGAGATCCCATCGGTGAGACCGAATTGATTAGGGTTATGGTAGTGGCTATGTCAAGCGAACTCGGTGGTGCCAGATAGAACATTTCGGTGGGGCCGAGTTTGACTTTTGGTTTGGGACATATGTGGATATGAGAAAGTGTTTGAGGGCTTTGGAGCATGATACGTCTCCAACGTATCTACTTTTCCAAACACTTTTGCCCTTGTTTTGGACTCTAATTTGCATGATTTGAATGGAACTAACCCGGACTGACGCTGTTTTCAGCAGAATTACCATGGTGTTATTTATGTGTAGGAGCAAACGTTCTCGGGATGACCTGAAACTTCACGGAGCCACTTTTCAGAAAATAAGAAAAATACCTGCCAAAGATGAAGGCCAGGGAGCCCACGACCTTGCCACGAGGGTGGGGGGCGCGCCTGCCCTCCTAGGGCGCACCCCCTACCTCGTGGGCCCCCTGTTGCCTCTCCGACTCCAACTCCACCTCCATATATTGAGTTTCAATGAGAAAAAATCAGAGAGAAGAAATCATCGCGTTTTACGATATGGAGCCGCTGCCGCCAAGCCCAAAAACCTCTCGGGAGGGCTGATCTGGAGTCCGTTCGGGGCTCCGAAGAGGGGAATCCATCGCCATCGTCATCATCAACCATCCTCCATCACCAATTTCATGATGCTCACCGCCGTGCGTGAGTAGTTCCATCGTAGGCTTGCTGGACGGTGATGGGTTGGATGGGATCTATCATGTAATCGAGTTAGTTTTGTTAGGGTTTGATCCCTAGTGTCCACTATGTTCTGAGATTGATGTTGCTATGACTTTGCTATGCTTAATGCTTGTCACTAGGGCCCGAGTGCAATGATTTCAGATCTGAACCTATTATGTTTTCATCAATATATGAGTGTTCTTGATCCTATCTTGCAAGTCTATAGTCACCTATTATGTGTTATGATCCGTTAACCCCGAAGTGACAATAATCGGGATACTAACCGGTGATGACCGTAGTTTGAGGAGTTCATGTATTCACTATATGTTAATGCTTTGTTCCGGTTCTCTATTAAAAGGAGGCCTTAATATCCCTTAGTTTCCGTAAGGACCCCGCTGCCACGGGAGGGTAGGACAAAATATGTCATGCAAGTTCTTTTCCATAAGCACGTATGACTATATTCGGACTACATGCCTACATTATATTGATGAACTGGAGCTAGTTCTGTGTCACCCTAGGTTATGACTGTTACATGATGAACCGCATCCGGCATAATTCTCCATCACTGATCCGTTGCCTATGAACTTTCCATATATTGTTCTTTGCTTATTTACTTTCCTGTTGATATTGCTATCATCACTACAAAATACCAAAAACATTGCTTTTACTACCATTACCTTTTGTTACCGTTATCACTATTATCATATTACTTTGCTACTAAATACTTTGCTGCAAATACTAAGTTTCCAGGTGTGGTTGAATTGACAACTCAGCTGCTAATACTTGAGAGTATTCTTTGGCTCCCCTTTTGTCGAATCAATAAATTTGGGTTGAATACTTTACCCTCAAAAACTATTGCGATCCCCTATACTTGTGGGTTATCAAGACTATTTTCTGGCGCCGTTGCCGGGGAGCATAGCTCTATTCTTTGAGTCACTTGGGATATATATCTGCGTATCATTATGAAGAACTTGAGAGATCCAAAAACCAAGATCTATCCCTCAACTACGAGGGGGGGGGGGGGTAAGGAACTTCCATCTAGCTCTGCACTTGATTCACCTTCTATTATGAGTTAGTTTGCGACACCTACAGCTGCTTCTGCTATTTGTTCTGATATGTCGCATGTTATTGATGATGCCACTTCTGCTATGCATGATACTTATGATGAAACTACCTCTATGCCTGGTACTACTATGCCGCTTAGTGATTTTCTTGATGAACAACTTGCTAGGGCTAGAGAGATTGAAAATATTGAATCTGATGATACTGATGAAAGTGATGATGAAGAATCACTGGTTATTCCTAAGGGTTATGTCTTTGATCAAGAAGCTTCCTTAGCTATTTTAGCGTGCCAAAATAGAACTGAACTCAAAAGATTATTAGCTAAATGGAGTAAGCAATCTTTAAATGCTAGAATGAAACCTCACCCTGCTTTTGCTACTTCACCTATCTTTGTTACTGATAAGGATTATGAATTCTCTGTTGATCCTGATATAATTACTTTGGTTGAATCTGATCCTTTTCATGGTTATGAATCTGAAACTGTTGTGGCACATCTTACTAAATTGAATGATATAGCTACCCTGTTTACTAAAGATGGGAGAACTCGTTACTTTTATATCCTTAAAATATTTCCATTCTCATTAAAGGGTGATGCTAAGATATGGTTTAATTCTCTTGATCCTGGTTGTGTGCGTAGTCCCCAGGATATGATTTATTACTTCTCTACTTAATATTTCCCTGATCATAAGAAACAAGCTGCTTTAAGGGATATATATAATTTTGTGCAAATTGAAGAAGAGAGTCTCCCACAAGCTTGGGGGAGGCTTCTCCAATTACTTAATGCTTTGCCTGATCATCCTCTTAAGAAAAATGAAATACTTGATATCTTTTATAATGGACTAACCGGTGCCTCCAGAGATTACCAGGATAGTTGTGCTGGTTCTGTTTTCAGGGAAAGAACACCGGATGAAGCTGAAATTCTATTGAATAATATGTTGACAAATGAAAATGATTGGACACCTCCGGAGCCAATTCTTGAGCCTATTCCTAAACCAACTCCGAAGAAGAGGGGTATTCTATTTCTCAGTCCTGAAGATATGCAAGAGGCAAAGAAGTCTATGAAAGAAAAGGGTATTAAAGCTGAAGATGTTAAGAATTTACCTCCTATTGAAGAAATACATGGTCTTAATTTACCGCCTGTTGAAGAAACATATAATCCTAATCCTTTACCTATTGAAGAAACTCATGGTCTTGATAACCCGACACAGGTAGTGAAGGTAAATTCTCTTATAGATATGATAAAGCTGTAATCCCATTTACTAAGTTTGCTAGCCCATGCTTAGATGAGTTTGATAAATTTATGGCTAAGCAAGAAGACTTTAATTCTTATTTTGGTAGACAATTGAAATGCAATTCAAATATGCTTGAACACTTGGGTGATTATATGGCTAATGTTAAAGGTGAACTTAAACTTATTAGTAAACATGCTTCTATGGTTACCACTCAAGTAGAACAAGTACTTAAAGCTCAAAATGATTTGCTTAATGAATTGAATAGTAAAGATAATGATTATGCTGTTAGAGTGGCTACTAGAACTGGTAGAATGACTCAGGAACCTTTGTATCCTGAAGGCCACCCTAAGAGAATTGAGCAAGATTCTCAGAGAAATAATATAGATGCACCTAGTTCTTCTAAAACGAAGAAAAAGAAAAATGATAAGACTTTGCATGCTTCTAGTGATCCTATTGTTGAAATACCTGAGAATCCAAATGATATTTCTATTTCTGATGCTGAAACTCAATCTGGTAATGAACCTGAAACTAATGATAATGTTAATGATAATGTTCATAATGATGCCCAACCTAGTAATGATAATGATATGGAAATTGAACATGCTGTTGATCTTGATAACCCATAATCAAAGAATCAACATTATGATAAAAAAGACTTTGTTGCTAGGAAACATGGTAAAGAAAGAGAACCATGGGTTCAGAAACCCATGCCTTTTCCTCCCAAACCATCCAAGAAAAATGATGATGAGGATTTTCAGCGCTTTGCTGAAATGATTAGACCTATCTTTTTGCGTATGCGATTAACTAATATGCTTAAAACCAATCCGTATGCTAAGTACATGAAAGATATTATTACAAATAAAAGAAAGATAATGGAAGATGAAATTTCCACCATGCTTGCTAATTATACTTTTAAGGGTGGAATACCAAAGAAACTTGGAGCTCCAGGAGTACCCACTATACCATGCTCCATTAAAAGAAATTATGTTA
Organism: Triticum urartu; assembly: GCF_056163025.1. Classification (NCBI taxonomy): domain Eukaryota; kingdom Viridiplantae; phylum Streptophyta; class Magnoliopsida; order Poales; family Poaceae; genus Triticum; species Triticum urartu. The sequence continues at coordinate 462,976,633 of NC_141874.1, read as the reverse complement.
AAACTGCTTTATGTGATCTTGGAGCCGGTGTTAGTGTTATGCCTCTCTCTTTATATCGTAGACTTGATTTGAATAAGTTGACACCTACTGAAATATCTTTGCAAATGGCTAATAAATCAACTGCTATACCTGTCGGTATTTGTGAGGATGTGCCTGTTGTAGTTGCAAACATTACTATTTTAACGGACTTTGTCATTCTTGATATTCCCGAGGACGATAGTATGTCTATTATTCTTGGAAGACCCTTTTTGAATACTACAGGGGCTGTTATTGATTGCACTAAAGGCAATGTCACTTTTCATGTTAATGGTAATGAGCATACGGTACACTTTCCGAGGAAACAACCTCAAGTTCATAGCAACTCTATTGGAAAAATTTCATCGATTATATTTGGAGGTTTTGAATTTCCTCTTCCTACTCTCAAGAAGAAATATGATATTCTTATTATTGGGGATGTGCATATCTCCGTTGAAGTAACATAGTGTTATTCGAAATTTCTCCAGTTCCATGTTATTCGGAATGAGTTCGTTAACAAGACTTGATCAACCTTGTTAGCGGATTCCTTTTGATGATCATGAGATGGATGAAACTAGAAGGCACAACCTTGTGTACCCCACTTTTACTTTCTGTTATTTATATTAAATAAAATAAAAATAAATATTTTTCTGTCTGTTATCTGATTATCCATGCAATATAAAAATACTTCGAAAATAAAAGTTCTCCAAATGCCCTGAAATTTAAATATGTTTTTTCTAGAATATTTGAGGATTTATGGAACTGAGAACATACCAGGGGGTCAACCACCGTGCCATGAGGGTGGAGGGCATGCCCACCCCTCTAGGGCGCGCCCCCTGCCTCGTGGGCCCACGGTGGCCCTCCTCCACTTATTCCTGCACCCACACACTTCATCTTCCTCCCACAAACACGAATAACCAGCTTAAGCACGAGTTCTAGCTCATCTTGCTGCCATTTTTGATCTCCTTGATCAAAGCACCTCTCACAAAACTGCTTGGGGAGATTGTTCCTTGGTATGTGACTCCTCCATTGGTCCAATTAGTTTTTGTTCTAGTGCTTTATTCATTGCAAATTTGTGTTGCTTAGGTGACCCTGTTCTTGAGCTTGCATGTCAAATTTATATGGTCAAAAGTAGTTTTGATGCATGATATAGGCCCTAGGCACTTGTAGAAGTAGTTGCTATCAATATTATTGAGTTTGGTTTACTTTTATTTTGAAGTTACTAAAAAAATTCAGAATTTTTCGGAGGAAGAAATATGCTCAGGAAAATGTTCCAAGGTGGTTCTTCAAGGAAGCAAGGACCCAGGCTTGCAATGCGTGATGCTGATGAAGAGCCACCAAGAGACACTCCAGTGCATCCTTCTGAATGGCCTTCTGAGAACTTTATGGATCGAGCGGGAATTAAGGAAGAATTTAACGCATATTTGCGTAACGCTGATCTTGTGAGCTTCGAGGAAGACAAGTGCAACCGGTATCACTATCTCACCAATACCTTTGTGAGGAGGTTTGAATTTTAAACTTCACGTAATTCTCCAACTGTCATGTTTGATCTTTATGATAAATCTTACACTATGGACTTAGAGGATTTTACCACTGCTTGCAAACTTCCACAATGGGGTAGTATAAGGGATCCTCGCAAATCTGAATTTAGAGATTTTCTTGCTAGAATAACTGTGGGAGAATCTAGAGATATTACACAAGCTACCATAGGGAGCATTCACTTTCCTGCTATACATTATTTTGCTCTCTTCATAGGTAGATGCATTAATGGTAAAGATGAGGCATGTCACATGTGTGTCCCCGATCTTAGTATTCTTAGGAGTGCTGTGTTAGGAGACAAATCATATAATTTGGGAGCCTTTGTTGCACGTAGGTTGCATCTTGATAGACTTAATGGAATTTCTTTGGAGGAATTTATGCAACCCGCATAGCTAATTTTCTTGGTGTAGCCATACGCGAAGATGATATTGAATTACCTCCTGCTTATCTAGATTTTAATGCTATGGTTCACCATCAGTGTGTCGAGAGGAACGAATCACCTCTCTAGTATCGACTAATCTTTAACAGACACCGTGCTGTCCGTATTACTCTCCCTGCCCCTGCCTTCTTTGATTATCAGGCACGAGGAGGATATACTATTACCAGAGAGGAGGCAGATGAGTACGAGAGGAGAGAGGAGGCCGCTCGTCGTCACGCTGCAGCTCAGCAGGTGATAGCTGCTGCATTGCAGTACGACCCCAGCTACTATTATGGATATCCGCCAGACCAGCCATGGCCATAGACCAACTTAGGCCAAAAGCCTAAGCTTGGGGGAGTATGTATTTCCCACCGACATTACATTTATGTTCACACACTCATTGCTAGATGTCGGTGCTCATACTTTTCATTGTATCATCCATATTAGTTTATTTCCCTTTTTATGCTTTCTTCTTGTGTGCTTAATAAACCTTAAGAAAAACCAAAAAAATTAGTTGTAGCTTTTAATTAGTTTACTTTCCATGCTTGTAGTAGTAATTAAAAAGAAAACCCAAAAATATTTCATGTTCTTCTTTTGCTTGTTGGGAGCTTTCCCGTGTAAATAGTTTTATTTCTTTTCTTTTCTTTGGGGGTCGCTAGGAGAAGACCATAATTAAATTGTTGAAGTGGCTCTTATATGCATTATTGTTGATCTGACAAAAGAGCCCATATTGTCTTGTCTTCTCCTATTTTATTGAATGTCTGCAGATTCCAGCTTAGTCCAATGCACGTGCACTCTTATTATTATTCACATCGTTCGATCGTGCAAGTGAAAGGCAATTATGACGATATATGATGGACTGACTGAGATGAGAAAAGCTGGTATGAACTCGACCTCTTTTGTTTTTGTAAATATGATTAGTTCATCGTTCCTGATTCAGCCTATTATGAATAAACATGTTTGCAATGACAATTAGAGATCATAGTTTCTTGTGCCATGCTTGATTAGCTATGAGTTATAATGGTTTACCTTGCGTGCCAACATGCTATTAAAATGGTTATGATGTGGTATGATAGGGTGGTATCCTCCTCTGAATGATTTAAGTGACTTGACTTGGCACATGTTCACGCATGTAGTTGAAACAAAATCAACATAGCCTTCACGATATTTATGTTCATGATGGATTATATCCTACTCACGCTTGCATTCGGTGTTGATTAATTTTAATGCATGTTCATGACTGTTGTCGCTCTCTAGCTGGTCGCTTTCCAGTCTTTTGCTAGCCTTCACCTGTACTAAGCGGGAATACTGCTTGTGCATCCAATTGTAACATCCCAAATTTTCAATTTGGAATGTTATACACTAGATCATATGCATATCATATTTTCTTGCAGTTTGGTTGATCCTAGAAATTTCACGCAACTCAAGGACCCTCGGAGAGAGTTGGAGATTTCGTTATTTTCATATTTGAGAGTTTTCTCGAATTTTGAAAATAGGATCATTTGATTTATTAATTTTATCTTCAATAATTTTTCCGGTGTCAAAATCTATGAGAGAGGGAATAATATGACTTTCCCAAATTTAGGAAAAATGAAGATATAATAAATAGATCAATTTTTGTTTGCCGGTGTTTATTTGCATTTTATTTGGATAGGGAAAAATGCGCGTTTTCGAAAATTGCATTTTAGGTCCGGAGAAAAGTTCATTTTGTTCGGCTCATTTTAGGAGTCGAGGAAAATTTACTTTATTAGTTTTGGAGTCCGGTAGATTTTATTTTTCTGTGTTTTTCCGAGCGCGGAACCGTTTAAAAAAAATCAAAGTCCAGCGCCTTGGGCCAAAGGCCCAGCCGGCCAAGGCCACGGCCAAAGGCCACCGCCCAGGGAGCCGCGCGCCAGGCGCAGGCGCAGGAGGCCGCCGCCTCTTGCTCTAAACCGAATCCTAGTAGGACTTTTGTCCTACTTCCGTATATTCCTTTTCTATTTCTAGATCTTTTCCTATTCCTAGTCTATTTCTTGTCCCCTACCCCAAGTTTTGTCTCCCCTCACCCATATAAATACCCAAGCACCCCCCCTCTAAATCATCAAACCCAAAGCCTAGAGCTCCACCACACCCGCGCCGCGCCGCCCTAAGCCGCCGCCTCACCCGCGCCGCACCGCCACCCCACACCCGCGCCGCCGCCGCACCTTGCCGCCACCGCCCACGCCCCACGCTGCCGGAGCCCCTCGCCGGAGACCTCGCCGGAGGTAGCCCTACGCTACATCTATTCTTTTTCTCGGATCGTTTTCTTCTAATCGTTCCGATTCGTTTCTTCTCTAAACCGTTCCGGTTTTCTAGATCGGTTTTTCGATCGGTTTTCTTCTCCGAAACCCTAGATCGGATTCGTTTTCTTCTCCGATTTAGTTGCCTTTGGACCGTTCGCCGGGCCGTTCGTCCTAACGAACGTGATCACCGGATTCTTCTAGGTTAACGACGTCCGTTCGTTTAACCGTTCTTCTTTTTCTTCTCGTCGGATTTATTCCGCGATCGCGATCTCAGATCCAATCTTCTTTCTAGTCTTTCTTTTCGCTCGTTTATCGGAATCAGGTGATTCAAGCGCCTGGAGTTTTGTCTTGAAACCGCCGTTCCGTCTAATCAACTTGAACAAGTTTTTGCTACAGTAAAATTTTGACCTAGATTCAACTTGCTAGAACCGAGTTTTTTTCTTCCGCCGTTTGTTTTTCGTTCTTTCTTTGCAACCGGAGTTCTTAAGTTGAACTACTTGGTTCGCTCTCTTGTTCGAGTTTTACCTATGCATTAGATGAGTACTTATTGTATGCTTGTTGTTTGTCTGCGATAGATTACCCAGATTGCGCCGCTTGTTACTTCGAAACCCTAGGACTCGCGGATCATCAGCAAGGCAAGTAACACTTTGATCATACCTTTTTCTACAACCCATGTTTTATTGCATTAGATCAATCCTCACACATTGCATGATTAGGATCTAATTAAATTGTGGGATGGGAAGTAGATGAGGTAGTACCTATTACCTGTATTATTATGAAACCTTTGGGAGTTACTTCTACGTTTGCTTATTATGCCATGCTATGCTAGTAGACGTGGATTGGGTGAGTGATATCCATGACAGATGTGAGATTGATAACTTTAATGGTTTATCTAAGGTGGAAACTTAAACACACATCTGGGTGGATTGAGGCACCTGATGTCTATCAGGACTTGCCTGTTTTTTTTGGACCGCCACCCAGGCTCAAAGGGATCATAAGATCTTTCATGCTAGAAACTTCCGTGTGCAGCCACATGCTACTATGGGCTCTGGCATAGTTGACTAAGTTGTGCGAACTCTTACGGGGTGGACTAGCAGATGTAGGGGATGTAGGTGAACCGGTCTACCCCACAAGTAAGGTGCTAGTGCTTCTGAAAGACTATGTCTCGGTCATCCGTTTCTCAAACACCATGTAGTGCGAGAAAACAAACGGAGGCGATCGAGTCATGTGGGGAAAAGTGCGCAAACCTCTGCAGAGTAACAAACTAATCATGATTAGCCGTGTCCCCGGTTATGGACAACTTGAGTATCTAGTACTTGAATATCGAGTGAATCTCAACATGTTACCTCTAATTAATGTTATTGGGTTTTAATTATTTTTAATTGGGATTGAGAATGCTGTCAACCATTCTCAATGTTTCACAACCACCATGATAGTTAAATAAAATTATTACTTTGCAGTAGGGAAAAACTGGCTTTACGCAAAACTGTAACCATAGAGCTTTCCACCAGCCATATATGCATATAGTATAGCTGTTTCATTCCATTACTCTCTATGTGTTACTTTGCCAGCATATTCCATGTGCTGACCCGTTTTCGGGCTGCAACTTCTCATGTTGCAGACTTTTCAGACGACGATTGAGGAGTTTAGGTCGTGGCCCTATACTCAGTGATGCCGCTGGAGTTGATGGACCCATTTATCTTCCGAGTCTTCCGCTGTTATCGATATTAGATGGCCTTCAGCCATATTTATTGTAATAAGTTCTTTTTCAGCCATCGATGTAATAAGTGTGTGATTGCAACTCTGCTATAAAACCTCGATGTACTGTGTGGTGTCAGCATTACTGATCCAGGGATGACATCGTAGCACAGTAGACGTGATCCATTCGGGTCAGGTCGCTACAGAGATGGTATCAGAGGACACGCTGACTGTAGGACACGACCACTAAGTTAAAGCCATAGACCACCCTTCTCTTCTCATTTTCTAACTCCTCATCTTTTCTACTCTATTAGGATGACGCACGTGAAGATTAAGTATGCTCAACCGGATGAAGGCACACCTTTTGGATTTCACCTGAAGGAAGTCACCAAGTACCTGAACATTGGATTACCAAGCTTCACGGGAACCTTCAACGCCACTCTGCCTGAAGAGGAGCGCTGGAAGATTCAAGCTCATGTTCCGGGAAGGACATTCGCGCCAATCACGAAACCAATAGATAGTGTTTTCAATGCACCGACCTAGAGTCTGGGAAGGAGCATGGTAGCTCATATCACCATAGGACGCATTGGAGAAGTTTATCAAGAAGACCTCAAGGACACTATCTACCAGATTTGCGGACGCCGAGATGAACAATGGGAGTTAGTCAGCACCAAGAAGGATAGATCCATTGCATCATTCATCCAGGAGTTAAACCAGCACATTCGACGCCACGAGAACTAGATGTGCAATGATATGATAGAGCTGAAGAATGCAAAGGCAAGGATCATCGAGCTAGAAGGAGAACTGAAGTCTACACGCAAGGACTACATGGACGAGATCGTAGCTCTAGCAAGACACAATTGCGATCTTAAGCAGGAGATTGAAGAACTCAAGAGGAAGTTAGCAACCAAGGAAGAAGACGAGTACGTCGCATGTTCGGACAACTACATCATCATCGACGACACCGATTCGATCCAAGTGAACCCGACTTTGAAGACGAAGCTGGAGCAGATATCATGGAGTCTTCCACCGGTTCAAATTTCTAGATGACCACCAGATAGTAGTAGTATTCCCCCATGTAAACACATTATAGTCGAGCACTTTTGCGATAGTTAGACCGTTTGTAAGCCCTTGTTTGATTGATTGAAGTGATTTTGTGTGCATTTGCCTCATGTGCATATGGGTAGTGTTTTCCCTTTAGACCCCTCTATTCTTAATTCTCGTCTTTTCTAAACCCTCAGATGCCTCCGAGACGTGACAATGGATTTCCACCGGAGCTCACTCAGTTGATCCAGCAGCAGAATCAATTGATGCAGATGTTAGTCCAGAACCAGCAGAACAACAACAACAACCCACCACCACCACCACCTGTTGACCACTTAGCCCGTTTCCTTAGGCTGAACCCGCCGGTGTTTTCCAGTAGCACCGAGCCAATAGTAGCAGACGATTGGCTCCGTAAGATAGGAAGGGAGTTGACCACTGCAGGATGCACAGATGGTGAGAAAGTGAAGTTTGCCGCTCACCAGCTTGATGGACCCGCGGCAGCATGGTGGGAGAATTTCAAAGTCACTTACCCAGTTGACACTGTCACATGGGATCAGTTTCAGCAAGCTTTCCGCACTGCCCATGATTCAGCAGGAGCTATGGCCATAAAGAAGCGTGAGTTTCGCAACTTACGCCAAGGAGGAAGGACAGTTGGTCAGTACGTTGACGATTTCAGCAAGTTAGCACGTTATGCCCCAGATGACGTTGCTACGGATGCCGCTAAGCAGGAGAAGTTTCTGGAAGGACTGAATGATGAACTAAGCATGCAGTTGATGGTAGCGAGTTTCAACAACTACCAGGAGTTGGTAGATCGTGCCATCATGATAGAAGGGAAGCAACAGCAGGTTGAGAACCGTAAGAGGAAGTATGGACAGGGGAAGTATAACTCTGGAGCCCAGCAGAAGCCCCGTTTTACCCCTAAACCGGGATTTCAGTTTCAGCATACCCATGGAGGAGGTAGTTCGCACAACCATAATGGCCACAAGAATGGTAATGGGAATGGAGGAAGCAACGGCCAGAATCGGACCACCCCATCGACCCCAACCAAGAGAGACCTGAGTCAAGTCACCTGTTTCAAGTGTTCGAAGACCGGACATTATGCCAATGAATGTCCTGAAGGCCAGAATGGAAATGGCAATGGAAGCTCTGGGGAGAAGCCGAACCCTTTCAATAGGGAATAGGTGAACCACGTTAACGTGGAGGAGATTGAAGATCAGCCCGATGCAGTAATAGGTAAGTTTTTGGTTAAGTCATTTACTGCACTCGTTCTTTTTGATACTGGTGCATCGCATTCATACATATCAAGGGGATTTGTGGAAAAGTATAGCCTGCCCACTAGGATTCTTAAAACACCTATGCTAGTAAGCTCGCCAGGAGCAGAATACATGGCCAGACAAGGATGTTTCCAAGTACCATTGAGTATAGGAAGGCATGTATTCCCAACGGATTTAATTATTCTGGAATCCCAAGGGTAGGATGTGATTCTTGGTATGGATTGGCTGTCGATGTATGGAGGAAACATCGATTGCGCCAGTAAGACAATTTTGCTTACCACACCAGAAGGAAGAAGGATCAAGTATGTATCCCGGCATGTGCCAAACAGGACACAAGTGAATTGCCTAACAGGAGTTGTGCAGGAGGAAGTACCAGTGGCAAAGGATTTTCCTGATGTATTTCCTGAGGAATTTCCAGGCATGCCACCGGATAGAGACATTGAGTTTTTGATTGAGTTATTGCCAGGTACAGGCCCAATATCGAAGCGACCGTACCGGATGCCAGCAAAGGATTTGGTGGAAATTAAGAATCAGATTAAGGAGTTATTGGATAAAGGTTACATTCGCCCAAGTTCTTTGCCTTGGGGATCACCCGTACTTCTAGTGGAAAAGAAGGATGGATCATTAAGGATGGTTGTTGATTATCGTGGATTGAATGAAGTAACCATCAAGAACAAGTACCCACTGCCAATGATCAACGATCTGTTTGATCGATTGCAAGGAGCTAAAGTGTTTTCCAAGATCGATTTGCGATCAGGGTACCATTAGTTGAAGATTCGAGAGCAGGACATACCTAAGACAATATTCACCACAAGATATGGACTGTATGAGTATACCGTTATGTCATTTGGATTGACTAACGCACCTGCCTATTTTATGAACCTGATGAACAAAGTGTTTATGGAGTTTTTGGATAAGTTCGTCGTAGTGTTCATTGATGACATCCTAGTTTATTCAAAGAATGAAGAGGAGCATAAGGAACATTTGCGTTTGGTTTTGGAGAAACTAAGGGAACATCATTTATACGCCAAATTCAGCAAATGTGAGTTTTGGTTGAAGGAAGTTGGATTCCTCGGACACGTTATATCCGGAGAAGGTATAGCAGTTGACCCCACAAAGGTTGAGACCGTAACGGAATGGGAAGCACCAACAACAGTTGGAGAGATCCGGAGTTTTCTTGGACTCGCAGGATACTACCGGAGATTCATTGAGAACTTTTCAAAGATTGCAAAGCCTATGACTGAATTGTTGAAGAAGGATACTAAGTTCAAATGGACTGAGGAGTGTGAGGCTAGTTTCCAGGAGTTGAAGAAACGCTTGGTTACCTCACCGGTATTGATTTTGCCAGATCAGACCAAGGATTATGAGGTGTATTGCGACGCTTCACGTCGAGGACTTGGAGCAGTGCTTATGTAGGAAGGAAGAGTTGTTTCGTATGCTTCACGACAACTGAAGCCTCATGAGTTAAATTATGCCACGCATGATTTGGAGTTAGCAGCCGTAGTGCATGCGTTGAAAACGTGGAGACATTTCCTCATTGGAAATCATTGTGAGGTGTACACGGATCACAAGAGTTTGAAGTACATTTTCACTCAGAAGGAGTTGAACCTCAGACAAAGGAGATGGTTGGAGCTCATCAAGGATTATGACATGAGATTGCATTACCATCCCAGAAAGGCTAATGTAGTAGCTGACGCATTGAGCCGTAAGAGCCATGTCAATACCCTAGTGACGGGGAAAATACCAAAGGAATTAGCAGAAAACCTTCGTGAGCTATGTTTGGAAATAGTTCCGAGAGGCTATGTAGCAGCATTGGAAATTCAGTCAACATTGATGGATAAGATCAGGGAAGCTCAGAAATCTGACAAGGAGATTGCTGCTATGAAAGAGAAATTGAGCGAAGGAAAAGCAAAGGGATTTCGTGAGGATGCGCACGATACCTTATGGTTTGAGGACCGTGTTTATGTGCCCAATAACCCGGAGATCAGGAAGTTGATTTTGCAAGAGGCACATGATTCACCATATTCGATTCACCCAGGGAATACCAAGATGTACTTGGATTTAAAGGAAACATTCTGGTGGACCGGAATGAAGAAGGATATTGCAGCATATGTAGCAGTTTGTGACGTATGTCAGAGAGTAAAGGCAGAACATCAAAAGCCAGCAGGATTGTTACAACCATTGCCGATACCCGAATGGAAGTGGGATAAGATAGGCATGGATTTTATCACAGGACTACCCAGGACGAAAGCAGGATATGACTCGATATGGGTAGTAGTTGATCGTTTGACGAAGGTAGCACATTTCATTCCAGTTAAGACCACTTACACCAGTGCTAAGTTGGCAAAGATATACATGACTAGAATCGTTTGTTTGCATGGAGTTCCGAGGAGTATCGTATCAGATAGAGGAACCCAATTTACCTCAAAGTTTTGGAATCAGTTGTATGAAACTTTGGGAACCAGACTAGAGTTCAGCACAGCTTTTCATCCGCAGACAGATGGACAGACCGAGAGAGTCAATCAGATTTTGGAAGATATGCTGAGAGCTTGTGCACTAGATTATGGATCTAGTTGGGACGATAACTTGCCGTATGCGGAGTTTTCTTATAACAACAGTTACCAAACCAGTTTGAAGATGGCCCCTTTCGAAGCTTTATACGGAAGGAGGTGCAGGACACCGTTGTCATGGAACGAAGTTGGAGACCGTCAGTTCTTTGGACCAGATTTGATTAAGGAGTCTGAACGGAAAGTTAAGTTGATTCGCGATAGGCTCAAGGTAGCCCAGTCCAGGCAGAAGAGCTACGCAGATTCAAAACGCAAGGAGATAGTTTACGAAACCGGAGACAGAGTTTATCTCCGAGTATCCCCACTTCGAGGAGTTAAGCGCTTTGGAGTTAAGGGAAAGTTAGCACCGCGTTTCGTGGGACCATTTAAGATCTTGAAACGTATGGGAGAAGTCGCTTATAAGTTGGAATTACCAGAAGGACTGTCAGGAGTTCATGATGTATTCCATGTTTCTTAGCTGAAGAGATGTCACGCCAAGATGGCGGAGGTACCGCTAAGAGATACAGTGCCATTAGAAGCGATTCAGTTGAAGGACGATTTAACATATGAGGAGAAGCCAGTCAAGATTCTTGAGTTTGCCAGTAGAGTTACTCGCAGCAAGGTTATCAAGTTTTGCAAAGTTCAGTGGAACCATCACTCAGAGGATGAAGCCACCTGGGAAAGAGAAGAAGATTTGCTCAAGGACCACCCTCACCTATTTTTCTAGCCAACCCGAATCTCGAGGGTGAGATTCATCTTAAGGGGGGTAGGTTTGTAACATCCCAAATTTTCAATTTGGAATGTTATACACTAGATCATATGCATATCATATTTTCTTGCAGTTTGGTTGATCCTAGAAATTTCACGCAACTCAAGGACCCTCGGAGAGAGTTGGAGATTTCGTTATTTTCATATTTGAGAGTTTTCTCGAATTTTGAAAATAGGATCATTTGATTTATTTATTTTATCTTCAATAATTTTTCCGGTGTCAAAATCTATGAGAGGGGGAATAATATGACTTTCCCAAATTTAGGAAAAATGAAGATATAATAAATAGATCAATTTTTGTTTGCCAGTGTTTATTTGCATTTTATTTGGATAGGGAAAAATGCGCGTTTTCGAAAATTGCATTTTAGGTCCGGAGAAAAGTTCATTTTGTTCGGCTCATTTTTAGGAGTCGAGGAAAATTTACTTTATTAGTTTTGGAGTCCGGTAGATTTTATTTTTCTGTGTTTTTCCGAGCGCGGAACCGTTTAAAAAAAATCAAAGTCCAGCGCCTTGGGCCAAAGGCCCAGCCGGCCAAGGCCATGGCCAAAGGCCACCGCCCAGGGAGCCGTGCGCCAGGCGCAGGCGCAGGAGGCCGCCGCCTCTTGCTCTAAACCAAATCCTAGTAGGACTTTTGTCCTACTTCCGTATATTCCTTTTCTATTTCTAGATCTTTTCCTATTCCTAGTCTATTTCTTGTCCCCTACCCCAAGTTTTGTCTCCCCTCACCCATATAAATACCCAAGCACCCCCCCTCTAAATCATCAAACCCAAAGCCTAGAGCTCCACCACACCCGCGCCGCGCCGCCCTAAGCCGCCGCCTCACCCGCGCCGCACCGCCACCCCACACCCGCGCTGCCGCCGCACCTTGCCGCCACCGCCCACGCCCCACGCCGCCGGAGCCCCTCGCCGGAGACCTCGCCGGAGGTAGCCCTACGCTACATCTATTCTTTTTCTCGGATCGTTTTCTTCTAATCGTTCCGATTCTTTTCTTCTCTAAACCGTTCCGGTTTTCTAGATCGGTTTTTCGATCGGTTTTCTTCTCCGAAACCCTAGATCGGATTCGTTTTCTTCTCCGATTTAGTTGCCTTTGGACCGTTCTTCTTTTTCTTCTCGTCGGATTTATTCCGCGATCGCGATCTCAGATCCAATCTTCTTTCTAGTCTTTCTTTTCGCTCGTTTATCGGAATCAGGTGATTCAAGCGCCTGGAGTTTTGTCTTGAAACCGCCGTTCCGTCTAATCAACTTGAACAAGTTTTTGCTACAGTAAAATTTTGACCTAGATTCAACTTGCTAGAACCGAGTTTTTTTCTTCCGCCGTTTGTTTTTCGTTCTTTCTTTGCAACCGGAGTTCTTAAGTTGAACTACTTGGTTCGCTCTCTTGTTCGAGTTTTACCTATGCATTAGATGAGTACTTATTGTATGCTTGTTGTTTGTCTGCGATAGATTACCCAGATTGCGCCGCTTGTTACTTCGAAACCCTAGGACTCGCGGATCATCAGCAAGGCAAGTAACACTTTGATCATACCTTTTTCTACAACCCATGTTTTATTGCATTAGATCAATCCTCACACATTGCATGATTAGGATCTAATTAAATTGTGGGATGGGAAGTAGATGAGGTAGTACCTATTACCTGTATTATTATGAAACCTTTGGGAGTTACTTCTCCGTTTGCTTATTATGCCATGCTATGCTAGTAGACGTGGATTGGGTGAGTGATATCCATGACAGATGTGAGATTGATAACTTTAATGGTTTATCTAAGGTGGAAACTTAAACACACATCTGGGTGGATTGAGGCACCTGATGTCTATCAGGACTTGCCTGTTTTTTTTGGACCGCCACCCAGGCTCAAAGGGATCATAAGATCTTTCATGCTAGAAACTTCCGTGTGCAGCCACATGCTACTATGGGCTCTGGCATAGTTGACTAAGTTGTGCGAACTCTTACGGGGTGGACTAGCAGATGTAGGGGATGTAGGTGAACCGGTCTACCCCACAAGTAAGGTGCTAGTGCTTCTGAAAGACTATGTCTCGGTCATCCGTTTCTCAAACACCATGTAGTGCGAGAAAACAAACGGAGGCGATCGAGTCATGTGGGGAAAAGTGCGCAAACCTCTGCAGAGTAACAAACTAATCATGATTAGCCGTGTCCCCGGTTATGGACAACTTGAGTATCTAGTACTTGAATATCGAGTGAATCTCAACATGTTACCTCTAATTAATGTTATTGGGTTTTAATTATTTTTATTTGGGATTGAGAATGCTGTCAACCATTCTCAATGTTTCACAACCACCATGATAGTTAAATAAAATTATTCCTTTGCAGTAGGGAAAAACTGGCTTTACACAAAACTGTAACCATAGAGCTTTCCACCAGCCATATATGCATATAGTATAGCTGTTTCATTCCATTACTCTCTATGTGTTACTTTGCCAGCATATTCCATGTGCTGACCCATTTTCGGGCTGCAACTTCTCATGTTGCAGACTTTTCAGATGACGATTGAGGTGTTTAGGTCGTGGCCCTATACTCAGTGATGCCGCTGGAGTTGATGGACCCATTTATCTTTCGAGTCTTCCGCTGTTATCGATATTAGATGGCCTTCAGCCATATTTATTGTAATAAGTTCTTTTTCAGCCATCGATGTAATAAGTGTGTGATTGCAACTCTGCTATAAAACCTCGATGTACTGTGTGGTGTCAGCATTACTGATCCAGGGATGACATCGTAGCACAGTAGACGTGATCCATTCGGGTCAGGTCGCTACACCAATCCCTTAAACCCCAAAGTTATTCCACATGAGTCCACTATACCTACCTATATATGGTATCTACCTGCCGTTCCAAGTAAATTTGTATGTGCCAAACTCTAAACCTTCAAATAAATATCCTGTTTTGTATGCTCGAATAGCTCATGTATCAACTAGGGCTGTCTATATCTTCCATGTTAGGCAGGTTATTCTCAAGAGGAGTGGACTCCGCTCCTCACTCACGAGATAAATGGCTGGTCACCGGGATGCCCAGTCCCATGCTTTATGCAAACTAAATCAAAATAATTGCAATCAAAACTCCCCCTGGGACTCTTGTTAGTTGGAGGCACTTGTTGTTTCGAGCAAGCCATGGATTGATGCTTGTGGTGGAAGGGGGAGTATAAACTTTACCATTCTGTTTGGGAACCGCCTATAATGTGTGTAGCATGGAAGATATCGCCATCTCTTGGTTGTTATGTTGACAATGAAAGTATACCGCTCAAAATATTATTCACCTCTATTTCAAAACCGAGCTCTGGCACCTCAAAAAATCCCTGCTTCCCTCTGTGAAGGGCCTATCTATTTACTTTTATGCTGAGTCATCATCCTCTTATTAAAAAGCACTAGTTGGAGAGCACTGCTGTCATTTGCATTCATTACTGTTAGTTTACATTGAGTATGACTTGATTGGATCTCTTTTACCATGAATTACAATGTCTAGTCAGTCCTTGGTCTTTAAAGGTGCTCTGCATTTATGTTTTGCGGTCTCAGAAAGGGCTAGCGAGATACCATCCTGTTATATCATATTATGATTGTTTTGAGAAAGTGTTGTCATCTGAGATTATTATTATTGCTCGATAGTTGATTATGCTATTGATATGAGTAAACTTGAGATCTATGCGTTATTGTGCATGTGGTTAGTTATAATCTTTGCTGAAAACTTGAATGCTGGCTTTACTACAACAACAAGAGCAAACCGAGTTTGTAAAAGTTTTTCTTTATCACTTTCAGTTTGTCAACTGAATTGCTTGAGGACAAGCAAAGGTTTAACCTTGGGGGAGGTTATACATCTCCAACGTATCTACTTTTCCAAACACTTTTGCCCTTGTTTTGGACTCTAATTTGCATGATTTGAATGGAACTAACCCAGACTGATGCTGTTTTCAGCAGAATTACCATGGTGTTATTTATGTGTAGGAGCAAACGTTCTTGGAATGACCTGAAACTTCACGGAGCCACTTTTCAGAAAATAAGAAAAATACCTGCCAAAGATGAAGGCCAGGGAGCCCACCACCTTGCCACGAGGGTGGGGGGCGCGCCTGCCCTCCTAGGGCGCACCCCCTACCTCGTGGGCCCCCTGTTGCCTCTCCGACTCCAACTCCACCTCCATATATTGAATTTCGATGAGAAAAAATCAGAGAGAAGAAATCATCGCATTTTACGACATGGAGCCGCCGCCAAGCCCAAAAACCTCTCGGTAGGGCTGATCTGGAGTCCGTTCGGGGCTCCGGAGAGGGGAATCCGTCGCCATCGTCATCATCAACCATCCTCCATCACCAATTTCATGATGCTCACTGCTGTGCGTGAGTAATTCCGTCGTAGGCTTGCTGGACGGTGATGGGTTGGATGGGATCTATCATGTAATCAAGTTAGTTTTGTTAGGGTTTGATCCCTAGTGTCCACTATGTTCTGAGATTGATGTTGCTATGACTTTTCTATGCTTAATGCTTGTCACTAGGGCCCGAGTGCCATGATTTCAGATCTGAACCTATTATGTTTTCATCAATATATGAGTGTTCTTGATCCTATCTCTCAAGTCTATAGTCACCTATTATGTGTTATGATCCGTTAACCCCGAAGTGACAATAATCGGGATACTTACCGGTGATGACCGTAGTTTGAGGAGTTCATGTATTCACTATATGTTAATGCTTTGTTCTGGTTCTCTATTAAAAGGAGGCCTTAATATCCCTTAGTTTCCGTAAGGACCCCGCTGCCACAGGAGGGTAGGACAAAAGATGTCATGCAAGTTCTTTTCCATAAGCACGTATGACTATTCGGAATACATGCCTACATTATATTGATGAACTGGAGCTAGTTCTGTGTCACCCTAGGTTATGACTGTTACATGATGAACCGCATCCGGCATAATTCTCCATCACTGATCCGTTGCCTACGAGCTTTCCATATATTGTTCTTCGCTTATTTACTTTCCCGTTGCTATTGCTATCATCACTACAAAATACCAAAAACATTGCTTTTACTACCATAACCTTTTGTTACAGTTATCACTATTATCATATTACTTTGCTACTAAATACTTTGCTGTAGATACTAAGTTTCCAGGTGTGGTTGAATTAACAACTCAGCTGCTAATACTTGAGAGTATTCTTTGGCTCCCCTTGTGTCGAATCAATAAATTTGGGTTGAATACTTTACCCTGGAAAACTGTTGCGATCCCCTATACTTGTGGGTTATCAGAGCATATCACTAAGCACTTTGAGCAAGCAAGCCATTAAGCAACACCTCATCCCCTTTTAATAGTATTGGCTTTCCTAAGGACTCAATGTGATCCTGGATCACTAAACTGAAAATGTAGAGCCTTGATCTTTTGAGCTTGAGCCAATCCTTTGTCCTTAGCATCTTGAAAGGGTTCCACATCCTCTTGTCCATGCCACTCCATGTGTTGAACTTATCTGACATATACTAGATAAAAACATTAGTCCAAGAAGAGATATGTTGACATTAGTTACCAATACCACCCAGGGAGCACTTGTGCTTTCACCCATCCGTTAGCTTAGCACTATGATCGTTTAGTTTGTTGCTATTGCTTTCTTCATAACTTATACATGTTCCTATGACTATGAGATTATGCAACTCCCGAATACCCGAGGAACACTTATTGTGCTATCAAATGTCACAACGTAACCGGGTGATTATAAAGATGCTCTACAGGTGTCTCCGATGGTGTTTGTTGAGTTGGCATAGATCAAGATTAGGATTTGTCACTCTGATTGTCGGAAAGGTATCTCTGGGCCCTCACGGTAATGCACATCACTATAAGCCTTGCAAGCAGTGTAACTAATGAGTTAGTTACAAGATGATGCATTACGGAACCAGTAAAGAGACTTGCCGGTAACGAGATTGAACTAGGTATGATGATACCGACGATCAAATCTTGGGCAAGTAACATACCGATGACAAAGGGAACAACGTATGTTGTTATGCGGTTTGACCGATAAAGATCTTCGTACAATATGTAGGAACCAATATGAGCATCCAGGTTCCGCTACTAGTTATTGACCAGTGATGAATCTCGGTCATGTCTACATAGTTACCGAACCCGTAGGGTCCGCACGCTTAACGTTCGATGACGATCGGTATTATGAGTTTATGTGTTTTGATGTACCGAAGATAGTTCAGAGTCCCGGACGTGATCACAGACATGACGAGGAGTCTCGAAATGGCCGAGACATAAATATTGATATATTGGAAGGCTATGTTTGGACACCAGAAAGGTTTCGGATAAGTTCGGGCAATTACCGGAGTAACGGGCGGTTACCGGAACCCCTCAGGGAGTCAATGGGCCTTAATGGGCCATAGTGGGAGAGAGGAGGATACGACCAAGTCGGGGGCGCCCCCCAAGCCCAATCCGAATTGGGTAGGGGGTCGGCCCCCTTTCCTTCACTCCTTCTCCCTCTTCCTTCTTCTCCTACTCCAACTAGGGAAAGGGGGAAACCTACTCCTACTAGGAGTAGGAATCCCCCATGGGGCGCGCCATAGAGCACTACAAAAAAAGACACATCCGTGACATTTTGGGCCGAACGAATTTTTTTTCTGTCATACATATGACACTTCTATGACGATAATTGTGACAAAACTCGGTATCATCATAGATGTGGTGGGCTCCTACTTCTATCATCACTACAAAATACCAAAAACATTGCTTTTACTACCATAACCTTTTGTTACCGTTATCACTATTATCATATTACTTTGCTACTAAATACTTTGCTGTAGATACTAAGTTTCCAGGTGTGGTTGAATTAACAACTCAGCTACTAATACTTGAGAGTATTCTTTGGCTCCCCTTGTGTCGAATCAATAAATTTGGTTTGAATACTTTACCCTCGAAAACTGTTGCGATCCCCTATACTTGTGGGTTATCAGAGCATATCACTAAGCACTTTGAGCAAGCAAGCCATTACGCAACACCTCATCCCCTTTTAATAGTATTGGCTTTCCTAAGGACTCAATGTGATCTTGGATCACTAAACTGAAAATGTAGAGCCTTGATCTTTTGAGCTTGAGCCAATCCTTTGTCCTTAGCATCTTGAAAGGGTTCCACATCCTCTTGTCCACGCCACTCCATGTGTTGAACTTATCTAACATATACTAGATAAAAACATTAGTCCAAGAAGAGATATGTTGACATTAGTTACCAATACCACCCAGGGAGCACTTGTGCTTTCACCCATCCGTTAGCTTAGCACTATGATCGTTTAGTTTGTTGCTATTGCTTTCTTCATAACTTATACATGTTCCTATGACTATGAGATTATGCAACTCCCGAATATCGGAGGAACACTTATTGTGCTATCAAACGTCACAACGTAACTGGGTGATTATAAAGATGCTCTACAGGTGTCTCCGATGGTGTTTGTTGAGTTGGCATAGATCAAGATTAGGATTTGTCACTCTGATTGTCGGAGACGTATCTCTGGGCCCTCACGGTAATGCACATCACTATAAGCCTTGCAAGCAGTGTAACTAATGAGTTAGTTACAAGATGATGTATTACGGAACCAATAAAGAGACTTGCCAGTAACGAGATTGAACTAGGTATGATGATACCGACGATCAAATCTTGGGCAAGTAACATACCGATGACAAAGGGAACAACGTATGTTGTTATGCGGTTTGACCGATAAAGATCTTCGTAGAATTTGTAGGAACCAATATGAGCATCCAGGTTCCGCTACTAGTTATTGACCAATGATGAATCTCGGTCATGTCTACATAGTTATCGAACCCGTAGGGTCCGCACGCTTAACGTTCGATGACGATCGATATTATGAGTTTATGTGTTTTGATGTACTGAAGATAGTTCGGAGTCCCGGACGTGATCACAGACATGACGAGGAGTCTCGAAATGGTCGAGACATAAATATTGATATATTGGAAGGCTATGTTTGGACACCGGAAAGGTTTCGGATAAGTTCGGGCAATTACCGGAGTAACGGGCGGTTACCGGAACCCCTCAGGGAGTCAATGGGCCTTAATGGGCCATAGTGGGAGAGAGGAGGATACATCCAAGTGGGGGGCGCCCCCAAGCCCAATCCGAATTGGGGAGGGGCCGGCCCCCTTTCCTTCTCTCCTTCTCCCTCTTCCTTCTTCTCCTACTCCAACTAGGGAAAGGGGGAAACCTACTCCTACTAGGAGTAGGAATCCCCCATGGGGCGCGCCATAGAGCACTACAAAAAAAGACACATCCGTGACACTTTGGGCCGAACGAATTTTTTTTCTGTCATACATATGACACTTCTATGACGATAATTGTGACAAAACTCGGTATCATCATAGATGTGGTGGGCTCCTACTTCTATGACAAAAAATCATGACAGAAAATGGGCTTTTCGTCATGGGCGGGCCGGAGACGCAGCTGCATGACATTCTTTGGGCCGTCCATGATGGAAAAAACCGTGGCAGAAGCGAGGGGGAGGAAAATTTCGGGGAGTTCCCGATTACGGTGGGAGGTCGGGGGCCGAGCGATGCGCATTTCTCTCGTACACGTACGCGCGTGTGTGCGAGGTGTTGGCTCTAACTGAACCCGAGTGATGCGTTGGGCTCTAACTGAACCCGAGCGATTGCACTGCAGGCTACGCGTGACTGAACCCGAGCGATCGATCGATGGCTGTTAACTGAACCCGATCGAGCGATTCCTTCGCTACTGCTGCTAACTGAAGCCGATCGATGCCGCCTCTGGATGAACAGTGAGTGTTGCAGGGGGGGTGGATGAACAGTTCCCGGTGGGGGTTGATGAATAGGACCCTGTGGTGTTGCCTCTAGATGAACAGGACCCCGATCAATCGAACCGGTTGGGGCTGGATGAACAGGACCCCATGGAGGGCTGGATGAACAGGACCAGCCCGTGGAGGGCAGGATGAACAGTAGACGGTGGAGGGCAGGATGAACAGTAGCCCCATGGAGGGGTGGTTGAACAGGAGCCCATGGAGAGGGCTGGTTGAACAGTAGCCGGTGGAGTAGCGCGCGGTGGAGGCTGGATAATAGGAGCCCATGGATGAACAGTCGCAGGTGGAGGCTGGAGGAGGTCGACGGTGGATGAACAGTAGCTCGTGGAGGCTGGAGGGGGTCGACGGTGGAGATGAACAGTATCCCGTGGAGTCCCGTTTTGCGGTACGCCACACCCCTCCCGATGAACAGGACCCCCGTTTCGACCGTCGCGCTCCAACACAAGTCCGTTTCATCCATTTTGCGGTACGCCACACCCCTCCCGATCAACAGGACCCCCGTTTCGACCGTAGGAGGTCCGTTTCCTCCGTTTTGCGGTACGCCACACCCCTCCCGATCAACAGGATCCCGTTTCGAATGTGGCCGGTCGAACACAAGGCCGTTTCCTCTGTTCTGCGGTACGCCAGGCCTCGTTTCCATCGCCTGTTCCGTCCAAGGCCTCCCTATGAACACGACGCATTCCGTTGCCTCTCCATGAACACGACGCATTCCGTTGCCTGCCCATGAACATGACGACGATGCTGTTTCTCTGTTCCAACCCAGCCATGTACACGAGCCATGGCCGTACATATGCGCGAGTAGGCGTTCGAGACCCTGCCCGTATGTACACATACGTGGCCGTATTTTCTTTCTTGCACCCTGGCCGCTGTACGTACGTGTACATGCTACGTGTGCGCCTCTACTACGACACGTGCACGCCTCTACATCAATCAGTATATATGTACGTACATGTTCGCGACCAGAATGACAACGCTACGTACGCTTCGACCAGGTGGGTCCCGACTGTCAGGCACTTCCTTGCGTGCGAAGATGTAGCTGGTGGGTCCCAGCAGTCAGGGGCAAACGTTTTTTCGTGAAATAAGGTGGCCCGTCCGGTGGGTCCCTGCTGTCAGGTGGAGGAATAATTATTTTGCGCGTAATAAGGAGGCACTTCCTTGCTGCGGCCGTGGACCCAGCTGTCAGCGTCTCCACGCACAGTACTCTTCTGATGGAAGTCGGTCGTTGACCACATTGACCACGCCACGCCGAGAGCACCACGGCGGTGGACGACGGCGAGGCCTAGGAAGGGGACGACGCGGAGCTGGGGAAGACGTGGCAGTGGAAGCCCGCGCGGAGAGGAGTACGAGGGTTCACTAGTTTGGCTGCGGTGTGAGGCTGCCGTCGCCGCAGGGCCTGGCCAACGGTGGGAATAGTAGGGGGCGGTGAGGCCTCCGCGGCAGCACAGCCGGCCATAGGAGGCAGTAGCATGCGGCATGACCGGCGCTGCTTTGGGCGGCTGGAGCAAGAAGACCAGAGGTTGAAGAAGCACTACGGCCGTTGGATGGACATCGTACGGTCACTGGAGCTAGAATCGTTCATATTGACTAAGTTGACAAAGCCCTTCGTCCCCGTCAACTTAGTAGGCCCACAAGTTAGCCTCCCACCAAGGTGGGTCCCAGCTAGGCGGGGGAGTATTCATTTTTTTGTGCGTAATAAGGAGGCACTTCCGGTGGGTCCGAGCTGACAGCGGGGGAACGTTTTTTTCGCGAAATACGGTGGCCCGTCCGGTGGGTCCAAGCAGTCAGGGGGAAATGATTTTTTTCACAAAATACTGTTGACCCGTCCGGTTGGTCCCCGCTGTCAGGTGGAGGAATAATTATTTTGCGCGTAATAAGGAGGCACTTCCTTGCGGCTGCCGTGGACCCAGCTGTCAGCCTCTCCACGTACAGTACTGTTCCGATGGAAGTCGGTCGTTGACCACATTGACCACGCCACGCCGAGAGCACCACGGCGGTGGACGACGGCGAGGCATAGGAAGGGGACGACGTGGAGCCGGGGAAGACGCGGCAGTGGATGCCCACGCGGAGAGGAGTACGAGCGTTCACCGGTTCGGCTGCGGTGTGAGGCTACCGTCGCCACAGAATAACAAGGGGTGTGGGTGAGTAGAGGGATGCCCTGGCCAGCGGTGGGAGTAGTAGGGGCCGCTGAGGCCTGCGCGGCAGCACAGCCGGCCACGGGAGGCGGGAGTAGGCGGTCCCGCCGGCGCTGCTTTGGCGGCTGGAGCAAGAAGATTAGAGATTGAAGAAACACGACGGCCGTTGGATTGACATCCAATGGTTACATCTGCTAGAATGGTTTGTTGACATATATAATAACTAAAAAAATCTTGCATACGCGTCAACTAAACAGGCCCACAAGTCAGACCACTCCCTCTTTTTTTAATAATTTATATATAGCTCATGGCAACTTCTTATGCAATTTATTGCAGTCATTTTTTTGGTTGGCCAGGGCCAATTTCGCATATTTCTGTGGGTTCCAAACTATTTTTAATACTGAAATGTCCAGCCAGATTTAAAGTACTTTGAAGATATATTTAAATTAGGTTAATGCCCAGTGAAATAGGAATCTAAAAATGTAATAAAATTCAGAAATTATAAAGTAATTGCCAATTTGTCATCTGTTTTTATATTTACAACCCATTTCATATTACTTACAAGATTTGCATGCGTCTTGAAAGAGTTGCAGCCCATCAGGGCATAGAAAAATAAGTAGGCCTGGATTGGGTATTCTTCAGAAAAAATAAACTGGGCTCATTTTCACAAAGAAAAAATAGCTGGGCTGGTCACATGGTGAACATAAAATATAAGCCTGGGATAGACGGGCGACAACCCAGTTCAAACCCTGCTCCGTCTCAACAATACCAAACAAAAAAATACTGCTCGAGTAGCTACGTCCCAGGTGTCAGCCGATCTTGTGCTGTTCTCTTGTCTATTGACTATATACGCTCCCAATGTCATGGGTCCCAGATGTCAGGAAAAAACTAGGAGGAAGCATTTTATTTTTCCATACATTGACATGGTGGGCCCCTACTGTCATCCTCTCCATGTACTTATACCGATTCCTGTTGTTTGTTGACCATGTTGACAATGCGAGAGGGCGGCGCCGCGGCGAGCGCACCAAAGCGCGCGGAGGACGTCGGCATTAACGATTTAGGAGACGGTGGGGCGGCGATGCATGCGCTGAGGCACAGCCAGCCGAGGGAGGCGGAAGCAGGCGGCCCCGCCGACGCTGGTTTGGTTTTGGCGGCTGGAGGAAGACAGGACTAAAGAAACACGATAGACTGTAGTACTTAACAACCTTAACTGAAACCAGCAGGGGCACTTAACAACCAAAGCTGAAAGCAGTATGAGTACTTATACAGGTTCAACCGTACAAAGCATGCCTCGAACAGTGCTACTTCGCCTACAGTTAACCAAGGGTGAGGCCGCCAAGCCCTAGGACAAGGCCCAGGCGCCACCCCACGCATCCACAACCTTCTGAAAGCGGCTTCATCTCGCAACGTGGTCAATAAATAGGATATTCGCTTTAGAGCCATCGAAAAGCATGAACATAATCTTCTGTCCTATTCTCCAAGATGGATGGGCCTTCATTATTTGGGACCACCCATGAATAAGTATCTTTTCACCTCCGAGGGGAATTGAGTAGGTCGACATAAACATCATGTTGTGACCAAGCGCAAGTCTGCCCCGACCATGGTCAGGCATCTATATAGGAACAATAGAACTCGGCAGTTCCTGTTTCAAGAAGATCACTGCTTTAAAACTGTGTATAAGCAATAGTTTATGAACAACATATATAACAGAAAACAGCTTGTACCATAAGTTTCTCGACATAGTTGGACCTGTTCAACGAGTGCAGCAGTGGCACACATATCCCACGTGGCCTTCGACCATTGAAACGCCCCACAAGGACCTCAAGACGATCAATAAAGTGTAGGAACTTGTGGATGTCGATCCAGTCAACTTCAGTACCATTAGTAACAGCCGAGTTATTACAGAGTAACAAACGAGCAGACTGCTTTACTCCGAAAAAACCTACATGTGCCACCAATTATAAGAAAATATTAGTTAGAAGTAGCATCTTCGTGAGAGATTCATTGCTACTTCTAAAGTTAAATTGTGATTAGTTAGACAGAATAGGTGGATTAAGAAGTAATCGAGGCAACAAGAAAGAACCAGATACAAAACTAACATGGATGAACAATTGTAACGACGTTGGGGTGGAAGATCGCAGTGAAGATGAGACCAGGTTCTGCTATTTCCATCAACATTCGTGCGCCAACTTTCAGTCCGTAACACTTCAGAAAGTTTATCCAAGTTCAACCATAAAAAAAGCAGCGATCTTCTTGGTTCATGAACCCAACTCGGAACTTATATCCATGGCTTGTCTTCACTGTGACCATTAAACTAGTGTATTCAATTATGGCAAGGCCGAGCATCTTGAGTACATGTGTTCTGGCAGAGCAAATAATACACTGCAGGAAAAATAATATGAGAACACAGCATGTTCAAGAAACCCCCACCCTCCCGAATAGAAAAGAGGATTCTAGGAACATACTGTGCGCATTTCAAAATGATGTGTTAGGATGAGAAGGAACAAGTGTGGCGTCTCGCCGAGGGCACAGAAACCTGTAGGGTACTCGCACTTTGGGCACTGCAAATGAAACACACTAGATTCAGTAGGAAGAAAAATGCATCAACGACGGTGGCTGCCATCCTAGGATTACCTGCGACCAAGGGACTTGGGTTTATCGGGGATGGATGAAGAATTCGTACCTGGTTCTCCATGAGAAAACCCTATGCAATCGCCGAGAGGGTTTTTTTTCTAAACAAGCAGACGAGGGAGAAAGGGATTCAGGCCCAGTGAAATATTGCCGCTTCGTCCGTCCAGCTTACTGCTAAAGCTGGAAAGGGGGGGGGGTTGTGATTTGACGGCTCATGGGGCATTACCACGGCGCTACGACCGGGGTGTGTCTACCGTGAAGTTGTGCACTCTAATTTGTGCATATGGCACGTGGACCCTGTTGCCGGTTGCCCCACATATCAGCGAAAGGAAGTATAAAGACAGGAGTAACTAGTTACACATAAATATATTTTTTGACAGAGAGATACTCCCTCTGTAAACAAATATACAAATCTTTTATATCACACGCTCACCTAGCCGAGAAAAATACTCCCTCTGCAACACACGGGCATTATGGGGGTTCAGCTGAGAATATAATACTCAAATGTTTTTTTGAGGGATAAAATCTGCTTTATTGAAGATTAACAGTCATAGGTATACAAAAAATTTCGGGGGTTCCTGTGAGCCAAAGACGGCGTCCACAGGGCAAAGAAGTAGCAGCTTTTGCGAGCACATGCGCTTCAACATTACACTCGCATTTTTCATGTATGATCTCCATGGTTTGGAACATATTCTTCTTCATCTTGATCTCGTCCATAATAACTTTGCTGGGCCCCAAGTATGCCTCTCCGATATGCTTGACTGTTGCTGAAGAATCGGTGCTAATTTGAACTTGTTGCAGGTTTAAGTCAAGAGCCAGAGATAGCCCCTCGCAACATGCCGTTGCCTCTAGGATCTCTGGATCAGTAACACTTTCGCACACCAGTGCCGATGCTCCAAGGAATAAGCCTGTATGATCCCGTCTCACAACTGCCAGGGCTCCCCTTTCACCATTGCGAGATAATGCAGCATCAACATTCATCTTCACCCAACCCGCAGCAAGAGGAGGACGCCACTTCTGCACTAAGCTAGTGCTTCTCGAAACCAGGTTCTGGACTTTGGGCCACAGGCCGACCCTGCATGTTTGGGGGCCCATGTGTTCTACCTCAGCGCTTTTCATATTGCAAGCGATCGGTACAGCGCTGGTTTTAGATGTTGTCACAAGGTGAATACACAAAATTGAATAAAGCACGGCAGCTGTTGGAATGAAATCAAACGACAGTTCCTAACCAGCAATCAGAGTTGCAATTCTATCAACGATATACTATGTGATAAATAATACTATCGTACTACTTATACACACAGGACACTTGTTTCACCATGCCAGATTATTACATCAAAATCTCTCGGAGGATAGATCAGTTGGGCAGTTGCGTGCTGCTACTGAAGAATTTCAAAGTTGATTTGGACCAGGTCTCTGTCGGTTTACAAAAAGAGGGGTACACTTTTTGTACCCCTATAATTGTGCACGGGCAGTCTGAGCCACGGGCACCACCACACCAAGCAAGGCAAGGGAGGTGAGCCAGGGTAAGACCGAAGCTCAAGAGAACTAGAACGATGCCAAGGCCAAGACCACGAAGAGCAAAGGGGCCGAAGCAAACTCCCCCGGCAAGATCCTTGCCGGGAGACAGTTCTAGCAGGCCCGGCAAGACCCTTGCCGCGGCGACTCGTCCCGCGCCTACGGAGAAAATCACCCTTGAGTCCACTGCCCCCAAAGGGCAAGGATTCGGGAGACATCCCCGTGGCGGCATGGAGATCTTCGTGAAGACATCCAAGATCAGATACGCACTAAGGAGACGACAACCCTTGGCGGGATCCCAGCCGAGGAAGACCACAAGCCCCCCGGCAAGCGCCTTGCCGGGGATGACAGCAGGCGCCTCGGCAAGACCCTTGCCGGGGCCCCAGCAAGGCCCTTTCCGAGGACACCTGCAGGGCCACCATCAGGCCCACGCCGACTAAACCTCCACCACCGCATGCATGCAGCTGCCGACCCAACCAGTTGGGCAGGCACCTGCGTGGTGGCACGCAGATCTTCGTGAAGACCCACCACTGCGCCACCTCAGCTGCGTGCCTACCTACATGGCATCTCAGGCATCGCTGGCCAGGGCGCGTGTCGACACAAGAAGGAGCAGCGACGGACGAGACAGATCTCTCCCCCGTCCCCGATAAAGCAAGGACACCTAAGCAAGACACATTAAATGCGCCTTGTCATGTAATGCGAGGGATAACCTCGCATCACTGTACCCTTTCCACCTCCTGTGTGCCACTGTGGCAACCCCTTCTTCTATAAAAGGAGGCCCGAGGTGACCAGGAGAAGGATTCGGCTTTTTGGAGCTCCTCACGCCCCATAGCTAGCTCAAGAACACAGATATACAATCCACCAAAGCAGGAGTAGGGTTTTACGCATCCTTGCGGCCCGAACCTGGATAAACAAATTGTGTGCTACCTGTTAGATCCGCTCTTCTCACGACCCCGCGCCCCGCTAACCGGAGTAGGGATTCTTGTGATCCCATAGGTGTCGTTCCCACCGACACTCTCCTTGCCAAGAAAGTTCGATTTTGACATCATCCCCTACCGCAAGATATGATTTAGATTTGAACCTTGACCATCCTTTAGCATCAATCATCATGCGACCATCCTTTGTACTTACGATATATTGAGCAGGTTCATTCACACCAAGGCTGCGCATGGTAAGAGAAACCTGGCCGCGGTCGCCCAGATTGTTGAACGACTCCCTCGTTGCTCTAGGAATTCTCTGTTTGCAAATAAGAAGACATACCCAAATAGTTAGACCAACACAGTGAATCATGTGAAACAACATGGAAAGAAAAAAGAACGAAGCACTTGGGCGGCCAATGCTTACCAAGAAGGTGGACATATCCGTTTTTGTAAGGACTTTGGTATATGAAGTGCGAACTGCAGCCCAGTCTATTGCTAGTGCAACTGCACGGGCCGGAGCAGATGCAAGTGCAAGTGTTGGTGCAGGTGCCGAAGCCGCTGCTGCTGCCGGAGATGGTGCTCCTTGTAGAGCTGGTGCCGGTGTCGGAGCAGGTGCCGGTGTCGATGCCCGATCCTCCGGTAGATCAGACTGATCCACTGACGTGGTCGGTGCCCAATCCTCAGCTGGATCAGACTGAGCTGCTGCCGCTGTTAGTGCTAGAGCAACTGTCGGTGCTCGATCTATGCGAGACAGCGGTGATCATGTCTTGTCTGCTATGATCAGCTTTCTAACTTGACTAGGATCCGTGACCGTGATCCAGTCTTTTTCTTCATTTATTTTAAGCGCGAGAAGGACTAATTGTGGCGTTTTTGTTAAACCAAACTGTAGTTCATCATAGGGATTCAGCTTGTACTCAGACAACAGACTAATACAATTTTTTCCAGTAATATAAGTGACGGACAGTGCCTTCGTTACTGACACGACATAAGAAGTGAAACCTGCAAAAATAGCCATCGTAGAGCAAACCAAACGGTTTATTCTGTGATGAATGTCACATGGCAAAACCTGCATCGTAAAATTGCAGGAAAAGAAAGAAAACATGACATTAAATTAATAAGATTTAGACAGTAAATCAATAAGATTTACTTGATGTGACACGAGATTCACTTACCAGGAAATCACTATGTTGAAGTACTAAACAGAAGATTGATCGTTCAACTACGCGTGGCATGTAGGGGCCCCGCCTACTCCCACAAGCAGGATAGTCCAAAGGTCGTGACAAATCATATGGACCGAACATCCATGGGGCTGGAAATCCTGGTGGGTGCGATAAACCCTGCAATGCATATAGATATTGGAGTGTAACCATAATTGTTAGACCATCCTCACAAAAAATATGATATGGATACTTCAAAATATACAGACTGAATTGAGTGGACAGACATTAACATAGACCGTTCTCAGGACTGACCACACACCAAAATCGGCAGTACTAATAAACAATATAGGGTTCACAAACACAAATCAAGTACTGAACAATAGTACTTACTACAGACAAGCAAAGTTGCACTAACTAAACTCTGCAGACTATTTTTTGCCACCGACCTACGGGATGAACCCCGCATAACTGACTAGGCCATGGACTTCGTGTGAGATGTCTACATGCACCATCACCATCTTGTCAACCTTGGAGAACCTAACAGAGTGGTATTTCCACTCATAAACATGATGATGAAGATAGGCCGCATCAGATTTGTTGGGAAGCTTTACAAGAACCACACCCTTCATAATCGAAGGCACAACCAGAAAATTGTTGTGGTCAAGTACAGCCTCGAGAACACGCCTGACAGCAATGCTACAGGAAAACTCTAGTTCAGGACACGTGGCGACAAGGACACAACAGCTGGATAGTTCAGCAGTAGAACTCATCATTAGGTCTTCCAGTTCATACGGCATGACTTTGAGAACTTCATCTCCACCGCGGACCTGGTTCTAATTCAAACAGAAACCATATTTTATTACTACCTCCGTTCAGAAATATAAGATGATTTTCGATATTATACTCCATATATGACTACATATACGCACAGAAATGAGTGAACAAAAACACTAGAACATGTCTTCAAAGGCATGAGAGCAAAGGGATTACATGCAATATCCATAACACAAGTTACTGAGGCAAATATACCCTCTTAAAAGGTAGCATTGATGTTCATAAAGTACTCCCTCCGTCCCAAAATTCTTGTCTTAGATTTGTCTAGATACGGATGTATCAAGTCACATTTTAGTATTAGATACATCCATATCTAGACAAATCTAAGACAAGAAATTTGGGACAGAGGGAGTAGTTGAAAGTAATCTTAAGAAATCAGTGTCAACCTCTCGCATGTTTTGGTCAAAAGAGGAATTTAGAACCGTCATTTGGCACACAGAAATCACATGCAAGATCACCCAGAAAGTTGTACTACTAGTACTGCGTGTTAGATGAAAAAACACGATCAAGATCGAGAAAAATATCGTCAAGAAGAGATATTACCTGGACTTTCTTAATGAGGGATCCCGGAGAGGGGGGCTTGGACAGGGCGATGGCTTTGAGCTTGTCTGCGGTAGTCTCGGCGGGGTGCTTGCGCTTCTTCGTACCATGATCCTCAACGGTTTTGGCCGGAGCCATAGACATCACATCGGCTGGTGCTCCAGCGTCCATCAAGAAACTGTCAAATAGAAATAAAAGAAAAGAAACCATAATCACAAACCCAAAATAAGAAAAGAGAGGGAGTTATAGGATCAGTCTCGGGGTTGCAAGACCGGGCCTTGGACAAAATCAACACCATTGATGCGCTCACCTTTCCTTCTTTGGGAGAGAAGAACAATGACAAAAGCAGGTCGGGGTTTTCTTGAAGAAATGAGGAAAAAGATGAGGCAGAAGCGAGGGTTGGGTAGAGACGAAGCTGAGAGAGAAGAGTGAAATGATGGTTGCTTCGTCCGTCCAATTTACTGCTGGAAAGGAGGGGGTTTTGTGATTTGATGGCTCATTGGGCATTACTGCGGCGCTTCGATCGGGGTAGTCTACCGTCACTCTACTATGGAGTAATTTAGTGCATGGCTGGTGGACCCCGATGCTGGCTGTCCCACACATCGACGAAAGTGAGTAATTTAGTGCATGGCTGGAGGAGGATCCGCACGGTAGAGCGTGTCCACTGTTTTTCAGAAGAAAAAAATGATTACAGCAAGCGTTTTCACTCTTACGACGGAGGAGTGCGAAACACGACAGCCACTTGAACATACACAGTGCTCCTACTACTAGGCATGTGCAGTGGTTCATACGTCAGTACTACACAATCTTGTTGCTACTGTAGTAAGATATGACGATAACAAATGATGTTGTGCGCATGTCAACTACTCCTATATGTAACATAGTACCGCTTTTTTGACTGTCCGGTCGATAATGGACGGTGAGATCACTGTTAACAGAACTAGGTCCACAACGCACGGAGAGTACGGTGCTACAGTACTCCATGAAACATGAACCACATGAAGCACAAATAGTGTTAGGCAGGGTGTATGAAGGGTGCACGGGATGGGAGCAAAAGTTCCCTTCTCGACCCACTTTTGGGTGTTTGGCAGAGTGCATGAATGGTGCATGAGTCCAAACTAGTAGGTTGACAAAAATACACGAAGAGGAAACAACTATATTGAGATGAGACTGCAACCAAACACACCCACATGCTTTGTGCTACAATGACTGATCTGCACCGTCTGAGTTTGATCCAATGGTCATGTTGCGCCGAGACATGGACATGCCCATGCTGAGGGTTTAGCCCGCCGGCCGGCATTGTCGCGCTGGCACGACGGTAGGCATCGCGCAGCCGCAACACGTGCGTGGCAACTTGGTTCACAAAGTGGCTGAGGCGATCCTGGACCTCATCACGATCGGCCTGCTCGCGCTCCAGCCGGCTCCGCTGACGGCCTATAATATCTCCCGCTTTCTGCAGCAACGCCGCCGACGCCTCGAGCATCTTTGTGGTGGACGCTTGCCACTTTTGAAGCTCCGTGAACTCCCGCACATAACGGAGGAGCATGGCACTCCTCTCCTCCTTGAGCTCACGGAGCTCCACGTCCTTGGCCCTGAGCTCCGCATCCTTGGCATGGAGCTCCTGTGTCAGGAGCCTCACCTCGGACTCCGTGATCTGCTGCGCCGCCATGGCACCAGGTAGAAGCAATGGGGAGAGGAAGCAAAGGGGGCGAAACGGCTGAAAGGCAATGCAATCTACGGGAAGGCGGAGGGAGCGGGGAATCTTTTGGTTTTCACCACGGTAAAACACCAGTCGACGACTTCTCACATCAGGGAGCAGTGGGTACAGGCGGAGTCATCGTGACTAATTGCTCCCGCGCCTGCTCCCGTCAATAAAGAAATTAAAAATCCTGCCGCGCCTGCTCCCGTCAATCAAAAAATTAAAAATCCTGCCGCGCCTGCTCCCGTCAATCAAAAAATTAAAAATCCTGCCGCACCCAAACACCAGAGCAACGCCTCAGTGGATATTTAAATTTACCTGCCGGCAAGTAGATAAAAAAAGGGGTGAAAAAACAAATGTGGCGGCGGCCTAGCTAATCGGTCGAACTAGCCCAACTAGCTAGCCACCGTGCTTCACTGATGTACTCGGCGGGAAAGGTGGTATTTCATGGTTTGACAACTCATTTACTTGCTTCGGCGCTACGACCGAGGAGGACCTAGAAAATGCGCGGTAGGGCGTCCCACGTCAGGAAGAATATATGCGTGCACCACCCGGGAGGACCCCGAAACCGCGCGGTAGGGTGTGCCACGTCTCGGCACGGAGGAAAAATGTGCGTGTAAAAATATACTGTATCAGACGTAGTAGAGTACCTATGGTTCGACCTCAGGACCTAGCCAGTCGGTTGAAAAGACCCCACTAGCCACACAGCTTCATCATGCAAACGTGGCACGGAGGATAGATGTGGTTAGCTCCGTCTCGACCAGCCACAACGTCTCTTGTTCTAGGCGATTCTTCTATTTTCCAAGTTTTTTTAGTTGTAATAACACCACGGCAAGCTAGCACCGCTCTTCGTGTGTGCCCGTGCAAAGGTTAGATGATGGAGAGAAGAGAGATTGAGATCGCAGACCTGGGACCCACCAGTAAGTGAGATAACGGTCATGCACGTGTTGACGAGGCACTCCCTCTACTCTACTCAACGCAAGTACTGTATAAAATCAAGTTATGGGACAAAGCCAACAACCGTTCGTTTTTTCAGGCTATCGACTTACGCTTTGTAGTCCAGATTGCCAGTTCGAATCTCGTCTTTCAGATTTGTTAGTTTTAGGTCCAAATTTGATTAATGACAAGTGGGACCCCCGTGTGTTGTTCCGATATTTTAGTGTAGGATGGTTTTTTTGAACAAACACTTTGCGCGGTTAGACAAGTAACGACACGGGTTACACATTTTTTGCAAGTTTACGAACAAAAATGACAGCGGCATAGAATATCACATCCACCCCGCAGCTTAGATACTATGGTGATACGAGTTTTTACACCGTTGGAAGTGAGATCCAATGGCTTGGGAGTAGTCTTTGTAATTATGCGCAATTTCATAACTCTCCAAAGGTTTTTTTTGCAAATAAAACATTCAGGCCTCGTGTGTGCCGCTGCATCTTCGATCCAATGGCTCCCCGATGCTCATATTAGGTGCTCCTGTAGCTTAATTACCCGCTATGGTGATTGGAGTAGTTGTGGGCCGAATGCTACGAAAATATAATCTAAACCGACCGAAATAAATGCCTACACAAATTAATCCAAGGTTGGAGTGCCCCTCACAATGTAAATAGCTCCGGCTTTGCGAGGGATGGAGAGGTAGTAACTTCAACGCGTGGAAGGTACGGTGTGAGAAAGCGAGGTCCATCGAGAGACATATAGATAGAGAGACAAAGTGAGTGTGGTCTGACATTCATTGAACAAATATATATGCTCTGGAGAGATATTGTCCGATTGAGCTTTTTGGCAAGGGTGAGGGCTGTAAGATAGAGCTTGAGAGATGATCCAGTCACAGACGTGTAGATATATTTTGTGCGTGAGAGGAAGCAAGGTCAACCGATCACATAGGGTCACCGTGCGATCGAAAGAGTGAGACGGGTTGGAGAGAGTGACCTAGATAGACGATGTGCGTGAGAGAGTATACAATGTGAATAGGTCGAATTGGGCTCAACATGGTGATATAACGTTTTTGTCCGAGAAAGAGCGAGGTCAATCGAGACATACACAGAGAGAGAGAGAGATTGAGTGAGCGTGGCCCACCATGAGGTCGAAAGAGTGGTGGCGACTTGGATGGACTGACCTAGATAGACAATCTGCGTGAGAGAGTATAGAGTATGTCGATCGAGGCCCGAACAGGGATATATATCATTTGTGTGTGAAATAAAACGAGGTTAAATGAGACTCAAATAAACAGAGCGAGATTGAGCGAGTGTGGCCCGCCGTGTGGAAGAAAGAGTGAGACAGTCTCGAGGGAGTGACCTAGATATACAACATGCGTGCGTGCGCATGCACGAGAGGTTGGGGGGCTAGATAGGCAATGCATGTATTTAGCGTGAGAGGGTGAGAGGGGGAGGGGGGAGAGAGAGAGCTCGGCATGGGGTGCAATGGCGGGTGTGTGAGGTAAATACATTTGGTAACAGAGTGGAAACAGGGGTTGTGTAGTTGAGAGACTAAGAGATCGAAACATGGAGAGAAAGAATGAACGTGTGTTGGAAACCGATAGCTTCCTAAGGTGGTTAGGAGAGGAAGATTGACCGATACAGGAAGTATGTAGGGTTTGTGCGTGCGCGGGGGGGGGGGGGGGGGCTAAAAACAACATTTGAATGTATATAGTACGAGACTTAATATCGATGTTTCAATTCGGTGTACATTGTAAGATTTGAACCGAGGACCAGGCATACGGGTAATTATTTCGAATTCGTGCCATACTAAGTTTCGAAAAGTTGACATTGACTCAGTTTGTTGTGCTATTTTGTAGGTCATATGTTTGAATCCATCCAAAAGTTTTCTCACTACCATGGTGTTCATCATATACATATGAATTTGTATTAAAAAGTAGCGTGGATACAGTGAAATGTGAAATCCACGTTTGAATTGGAGATCGCTACGTGACACACACTCTAATTCAAATAACTAACTACGTGACACACACTCCAATTCAAATAACTAATTATGTGACACACACTCTAATCCATGTTAGCGTGGGTACCATTTTGATTTTTTTCAAATAAATCCTCATTAATTAATTTATAGTACTCCCTCTGTTCACTTTTATAAGACCTTGAAGACATTTCAGACAATGTGCAAAACAATTCATTTTAAGTTGTCTGAAACGACTTACAAAAGTGAACGGATGGAGTATCTCGTTTCAAATGACTAATTATTGCAAGGAAAACACGGGCATGGTAATACATACAGATTCGTTTGCAAATGAAAGAAGATTCGTTTGCATTCTCAAATGTAGGCGCACCAGGCAAACAAGGGTCGTGTTGGGGTGGACGATGCTTCGGTGCCTTAAAGGCAACTGCCTTTGGGTCACTGACATGTGGGCCAGCCACCTGTTGGGCCCATATGTCATGGACACAAAGGCAGGTGCCTTAAGGCACCGAAGCACAGTCCTGTCGGGGTGGTCGCGTGTGTCGCACGGACGCGTAGCACCCAACCACCCACCCCCTCCCCCCAAAAAAGGACGACGACAATATAAGTTCGCGCTTCCACGTTTCGGATTGAAATATCTGGCGGCCCCAATTCCAACCCTGCAAAATCTCTCTTCTCCACCATCCCCTTCCGAGCCCAGATTGCTCGGATCCCTAATACGCCCCCAGCCCTCGAATCGCCCCTCGTCTCGTGTCTTTCCCCATCGTTCCCCACCTCTGTGTCGGACGACGACGACGAAGACGACGGTCGCGCTTCACCACCGCACTGGAGCTACCTCATCTACGCCCTCGTCCACCGCACCGGGTGGTCCACCGACAACGTCGGCCGCTGCAACCGACGTGGCTCACAGACACCGAGTTCCACCGCATCAGGTGCGCTTCACCGACGCCGTCTCCCAGCTCACCGGGGCTACTTCACCGAGCACATCGTCGCACCTCCGCCCCCCGAGGCCGTTGGGGCTTCACCAACGGTCTCGTCCACCGCATCGTAGCGCTCTGCTGCCACTCAAGATCTGCATCCGTGCGTGGCCAGCCAACGCCAGCGCGTCACCCTCAACGGCTCTGAAGTGACCCGCACTCTAGCTAGGCGAGCATGCCCAAACGCCGGCCCGAACTAGGTATCCACACATCACTCCCTTGTGCACTATTCCGACGATGTTTGGATATCCTTTCGCTGCTCTCTTAGCTTACCCGCCTATGCAACTCTGACCTTAACTCTTATTTCTTCTGGAGATATCATCTGAAATAAGCAAATCCATATTTTAGCAAAGCATGACGGCGCTATGGGATCTGGTACACATCCTGCACACCCGTATAACCTTGTAAGTATCTGTCCTCCGGTACAACATCAAGGTCGATTCCTCTTATTTGATCAACCATTCTCCGTGTCAAAAATGCAGAGGGGGATGCAAGGAGCACAAGGCCCGCACATCCAAGCAAGTGGTAACATGGACTTGTACATGGAACATCCCAAGCGCAAGCAGAGCTGCAGTGAGCCTGTATAACAAGCTAGCGTAAGTCCTTGCATTTCATTTAATTCATACTGGCATTCATGTATGATTTGTGTGCAGTGGCTGATCCACGAATTCAAGTTACCAGGGGCGAACATTTAACTTAAAAAATACGAAGGCACCTGCACTCCAGAAATCAACATAACTTGAGAAATGTGAA
The DNA here is from genome assembly GCF_056163025.1 of Triticum urartu. Classification (NCBI taxonomy): domain Eukaryota; kingdom Viridiplantae; phylum Streptophyta; class Magnoliopsida; order Poales; family Poaceae; genus Triticum; species Triticum urartu. Next base: position 462,940,212 of record NC_141874.1, on the reverse strand, counting down.
GCTACATGCACTTTGAAAACCAGCTAATGATCCAAAGTAGTTCAGATTATAAACACTAAATGATGCAAGCACCAAAAAACACAAAATGCAACATGGTGTACAAGGACTACAAACATGGTCTGTACCTGCTTGAATTATTCATTCTCTGGCTGAAAATATCGAAGTGTAATTGCACGTATAACCAGTGCGCAAACTGCATATCAATATATCTATCCTGCACAAGTATGCCAATAGTTTCAAACAACAGATTAGAAAAGTATTTATGCTATGTTGTCATGATACGGGGACTTTCTGGTAGATGGCCTCGACGTTTCCTAAAGCTATGAAAATGCACTATAATTTGCTTGTCATCAATGCCTGCAAATCTCTGTCTCTCTCAACATAGGTGATCATCATTAGACACTAAATCCTTCAATGAGCTTGCAAAATGCTTGCATTAGATCCCTCATTAGACACTATATGTTCATCACCAGGAGCATGTAAAATGTTTGGATCAAATCCTTCATTAGCAGTCTGTTCATTAGACACTTCAGGCTCAAGAACAACACGCGCTTGTATGTTTGCACCGGAAACTTGATTAGATACATCAGATTCAGTCAGTTCAGTATTGATTGGGGGAGTTATAAAATAAGTAGAAATTGGTTTCATTTTCTCATAGATTCCCTACATACAAGCGGTTTTACAACACCGTCAGGTTTAACTATTGGCCAGAAATTGAAGAGTTGAATTAGATATAATCAGGGATGTGATGTACCTGCTCATTGCGCATGCTACTCTTGCAAGCTGCGACTGTCCGTTTGCGCAAGCTCGATGCCATGTTCGTGCTGCCGCCGCTGCCTCCCACGCAGGCTACACCCAGGGTTGGATCTTCATCTTCTTGTCCTTCGATTCGCTTGAAGCTCGGTGACCGTCCTCCAACGAGGGTGCGAGGAAGTGCTATGTCGGTCTGTCCAGCGGCGGCTAGGTTAGGAGCGAACCAGACTAGAGGCTGGAGCGAATGAATTGGAATTTTTCCTGTTGTCGATCGATATGGGAGGCGCTCGTTTGGGCTGTGAGCCTGCTATAGGGCCTGCCTTGCACTTATGTTATTGGCCCATCCAAATTGAAACATTTTTCTTCATTTTTTACATTGCCTGCTCGTGCGTTGGGACGAACAAAACTAGCGTGGGCCAACCTGGACGACTCAAACTAGGTGCACACTTTCCAGCCACCTGAGGCGGCCGCCCATACTAGCCCCTATGGTGGTGTCGCCCCTTTTTGCGTGTATGATTGGATAGTGAAAAATATTCCAGTGGCGCTTTTGATTTACCCACAGAATGGTTGAATTGCTTGTTTCTTTGAACTGAGTTCGCCAATAATGTGAAGGATGTCAGTCTTTTCATCCTATTGTAGATTGCTTAGATCTCGATATGCCAAAAGTAATCGCATGAAATATATAGTAAAAGCCAGTGTGATGTGTTTGGCTACAACTAGTCTGACTACAACTAGTCTGACTACACGTCCTCATATAACATATCAAGGACGCACCATCTTACCAGATTAACCATTCGACTTACCCATGCAGTGTGGGAAGAAAGAAGTATTGGGACTGCGTATCCAAGCAATTGATGCCATGGACTCCTTCGTACAACCTTGTAAGTGAAAAAGAAGTTGCAGTGTGCCTGTACAAAGAACTAGCGTAAGTTCAATTACCTGCTTCTCGGAATTTTAGTTAGCCACTTATTGCAAAATTGTTCAATTACGTTGCTTGGCTTAATTTAGTTTGCTATTGATTACATAATGGCACAGCCTGTTAATCATATTGTAGACTACGCCTATCTATGTGTTTGATACTTACTGTTAAGAATTACATGTTTGCCTTAACTTAAATATCTACTTGTTTGTTTAACTGCTTTGCTGCTGCAACAACGGGTTACAATGATTTTAATAACTACTTTTCAGCATCCAATTGAAACTCTTTAATTCCTTGTTTGTTTAACTGGTTTGCTGTTATAACTCCCAGTTGAGATGTTTTGCTAACATCAACTTTTTTTGAATCCAATCGGAACTTTAATGGCAAAACAGGTTAGCCCAAGATCAAAGAGCAAGGTCCCCATGGACGTTGCATCATCCCACAGTAGTGGCACCGGCCCAATCGTGCATTATGAATTGCCAATGCTGATGCTCTAGAGGCTAAACTAGTGGTAGAAAGAGATTCTGCTTCTGCACTTAGAGATGAAGTTGACATGTTGAGGAAGCAAACATCACAATCACAAGCAGTACTCAAGACAACCATTAAATATTTGGTGGATTTTAAAACGACGCAAGCTGAGACTGACCAGATTGTTAAGGTACTGAAGGAAAAAAGGAAATTAAATTCCTACTTTGTAAATCATAGGTGAAATGTTCTTTCCATAGTTGAATAACCTTTGTGTTGTCTGTTCATGTAATCAATCAAACCATCTGTTTTAGAGATCATGTAATAATTGTTTTTTTTTGTTTTTTTGTTTGTAATTTTATTTGAGCACAAGTCTGTATTAATTGATAAGACTCGGAGACATTTCATTTGGATTGTTGTGCCAGACCTACAAATATGCCAATCGGGCTGAATGTGCATTCAGCAATAGTAGTATAGATGGACCATAAGTGGCACGCATCGGAAAGGACCAAGATGCTGGCTAAAAAAAGGATGCTGTTGTAGCCAAAAAAAAGTAAAGTGGCCTGGCTTATGTATGCTAGTTGATATTATTGATCCATATACTCTATAAGTGTTTATATGTCTGTTAGTTCCGTACATTCTTGGTTGATTGACTCGGTATTTGAATCTTGATACATCGCTTGTGTACATATCTAAATGGGAGTACACATTATGCTGCGTGTGACATTTGAGTTGGACATGAAGTGTTCCAAATATTCGAATTCACCTTAAACTGGATTCTAGTTTCTGAATTTGAGTATCGACATTTGTAAACCATATTCATATATGACAGTGGAATACATCTTTGTCGTCCTTTTGAACATATATAAAAACACATAGAATGATTTATAAAGATTCATATAGGAATACAAAATGGATTCGAATTTAGTTGCCAAGGTAAACGTGGATGCTTATTATCCCAAAATTCGAAAGAAACAGCAAAATGTCCACTCCCACATCGGCTGCCCGAAGCCAAGTGTTTGGGAGATGGAAAATACTGTCTACCCATTACACGGACAATCCATCGGCCCGATTTCCACTGCTCTAAATAGGGGTAGGTTAGTAACTTCAATTAGACGTGACACGACCGCCTCTGAGCCCATTCCGACACAGTGGGCGTCAAACATGGGCGGCAAAACTCATTTGATTCAAGCTCGTCCGAAAGACCTCTGTTTCTCCCTCCACTCCCCATTCATACACGGTGGGCGATAAAACACCCTCTCCTCGTCCGAAATAGATGTAGGCTAATATTTTAAATAGGGGCAGATGTGTAACTTCCATCAGACGTGACACAACCGCCCTACCTGTCAGCCCCGTTCATACACCATGGGCGCCAACCATAGGCGGCAAAACACCCTCTCCTCGCCCGAAATAGTTACCGGCAAATATTTGGGAGATGCGAGATTACCGTCCTATCCCCAACCGACGAGACGTCCAAATTTGAAACGGGGGATAAGTTCATAACTTTCACATATTTCAGACATGCGCGTCCCAAAAACATGGTTCCCTGTACCTCTCCCTCCATTTTCCCATTCATACACCGTCCGCGCTAGAACACCCCATTCCCACACCAGCCTCCGTCCGCCACCCCATCCATCGCCGCCGGCCTCCACCACATCCATCGCCACCATCCTCCACCATGCCAGAGCGCCTACCAAGACCGCGTCGTCCACTGCTAGAGATGGACGTTTCTGATCCACGACGACGGACCAATAGCCTTGCATCGCGTCCTCTCGCTTCATCGGCACCGTCGTCCTCTTTGTAGGGGCCGCCCACATGACCTTCTCTTCCACCGCAACGGGACTTATCCCCCGATGCACCCATCTACCGTCGCAGATCTGCTTCAACGCCACCGACAGCCATCGCACCCCCGATGCCTACACGGCGCCGCAAGAGAGGTGGTACTTCATATCTCCTCAACTTTTTGATCTCAACCAGAAAATAGATCTTAACTTGGTTACTCTACTTTCTTTTCAGCTCTTAGAATTTAGTTCTTAGTTCGAAGCAAACAATGGATGCTAAATATCATTTCTCCGGTTTGCAGCTTCAAATCTGCCATGGCACAACCATAATACGGTTTAATTGATCATGCTTAGGGTTTAATTGATCATGTTGGTTCCGTGGTGGTTTCTTTAATAGAAATCAGAGGGGAAACCCTCTTTTGCTAAAAAAATATATGCTTAGAGTTTCCCCCTTTTATGATCACTATACGATCAGAATACATGCTTCGTGTCATAATAACACTGCTCCACCCATCAAGCTAAAAAAGCTTAGTTGTTCAAATATGAATCTGATATTATTAAAATAGAGTTGTTTAATTGGTCAGCTAAATGTTCCTAAATTAGTTTCGAAAATGCATGTTTGCCGCTCGGGTGTGTATCTCTGTGTGTGGTCTGGTCAGCACGGTTGGGGAGGTGAACTTTGCATATGAAGGGGTTTATAGGGAGACACTCTCCGAGTTGAAACCGCAATGCATTCCATAGATAATCTGACTACTTTTTATGTTTTCATGAATCTCAGATTCTGAATAGCATCATAATGATTATGAGCTTGCGCGCATGAAAAGAATAAAGCAGAACAATGCCATGGCTGTCAAACTTGGCATTAAGGGACTGAAATCAAGTCTGGATGCAATGCAATGCAAACACTCTCCACCTACAGATTCATGCCCAGAATATGATCCTAACAGTGATTCTGAGCTAGAGGGAGACCTAAGTCAATGTAGCTCCCTAGTGGAGGAGTCAGAGGAAGATGCCCTATCTTATTCACCCATCAAGGTACTTGCTCTAACTTTCCAAGGTTACATTGCTCGCACATATCTTGCAACTGATGCTTTGCATTGCTTCTACTTTGTTGAACTGCCATTAGCTTAGTTTACACATCGTGTATGTGAATACGCCCTGCCTATCCATTTTCAGTACATATTTCATCGGTCATCATACCATATTTATCCATTCAAATGCTGTTCTTGTGTATCAGACGTTCAAAAGGAAGAGGGCGATTGCTGATCGTGGAGGAGCACAAGCAAAGTATTTGGAAATGGTAGTGGCACCTGATAAATCAAATAACCCATTAGGTGTAGTTGCAATATCACTTGACCCACAAAATACCCCAACTCTAGCAGACTCTAGCCCTACTACACTGGTCATTTCTGATGCGCCAACTCAGCAGACCCCAACTGCAGCAAACAGTATGATTATGCCAGTTGACATAGCACTAGTTGTATGACGCAAAACCCCCATTCCAGCAAAGAGTACGCCAAATCTAGTTGCCAAATCCCTTTTCGAACCAGAGAGAGCCCCAATTGCAGCAAATAGGACCCTTGTTCCATTTCTTCCCAGTTTAGAAGATGAAGCTTATGTTGTTGTCAGGAACTTTGTGCGCATCCTTCCTTCATGGAAAGATTATACCGCAGACACAGAACAATTTCCAGTCTTCCTCTGCAACTTACGCGTAAGTAATGTACTAATGTTATTCATGGTCATTACTGCATATGTTTCTGCTGACAGAAGACACAAATTTCATTCTTTTAAATAGGCGAGGCACAAACTGGATTGTGATGACGAGCAAGGGTTGGTTGCGCTTTTCAAGCACTTGTTGATGAAGTATCGTTCCTACCTGAGGCAAGCGCACTACGATGGCAAGCCTCTGAACGAAATTTCTGTAAAGTCTCCGGTGCTACATTTATCTGACGATGACTAGAATAATCTTGTTACACATTGGTCTCGGCTGCGGCGTAAGGTACTGTCTATTATATCACATCACAATTTGAACTACATTTCTGCATTTGCCTTAATGTCTCACTTGTATGAAAACTGTTAGCAGAAGAACATTCATTCTCAAGGGACCACAGAATCTCGCAACTATACTGCACACTACATTGCTCTTGTGAGTACCTCTTACCCTGTATGACCATACTTACTTTCATAGCTGTTTGATTATGTAGCATCACTGCACATGTTAGCCTCGTAATCGTCCATTTGGTGGACATTATAAGATCCGGACTCTTACATAAATTTAGAATCAACCCAATGCTTTTGAAGAGGTTTAGCTCTGCAGTCCTCTTGTAAGGACTGAACGTGGTCTATCACTGTACTTACATTAACAGCTACTCCCTCCGTCCCATAATATAAGAACGTTTTGTACAGTACACCAGTGTTCAAAACACTCTTGTATTATGGGACAAGGGATTGGTTCATTTTGTAGCATTCTGCATCTTATCTCCCTCGCCCACCATTTACTAAAAAAGATCAGATCTATATTTAATCTTACCAACAAGTAGAATACACAGACAATGCCAGTGCAGAAGTGTAGCCCATTACTCTTGTCAGTACATTTTGTCCTGTAACGCTTGTACTTCCAGGGATTGGTAGTTGATTATGTAGCATCAATCTGCATCTTATCTTCATTATCCTCTATCCCTTCCAGTATTATCATATCTATAATTACTCTCTACAAAATGTAGAGTATAGGCAATGCTTATGAAGAAGATTCTGTGTTGAAATTCTTGAGTTATCCTTCCCTTGCCATGGAGAAGGGCATTATAAAGCCGGTGTTAACTGTTAATGTAAGTCAGTCCTTCTAAAGCCTTGATCCTCAACTGCTGTTTAATTTGCTCATACTCCCTACCGTTTACTGCTGTTTAGTTTGCTGTTTCTACCAAAATGCATGTTCGTAAGAACCGTAAGTTCTAAGTTTTACTTGTAAAACCAAATTCCTTATTCATACCATGCACATTACTTAATACTCCCTATATGTATGCTTGTTTTTGTGGATCTATAATCCAGTGTGTGGTGAAGCAGCCCACGTTTGCACCTTGTCATCTCCTGTTTTATCTTACTGATGTGGCTGATGATATGAACAACATGCCATGCACATTATCCAAAATAGATACAATTATTTTCTTTGCCCTTCATCTATGCTTGTTATGTTGACATGGTAATCCAGTAGTGTGGTGAAGCTCCCCGCATTATGAACAATGCCAAATTATGCTATTGATATTTTGAACATACTCTTTAATTTCTAATTTGAAATTGGATAGAATTGACAGAACAGTTATCATCTTTGTTTATACACGTGCAAAACCTGTCATCTCTCTGCTTTGTTTCATGGTGATATGCCTGATGGCATGCACAAGTCTGCTGAAGGCTATGAGACAAACCCAACATATATTGCAACAAAGAAGGCAAAACATCTTGAAGATAGCGAGACAACCCCAAAGTCTTGTCTTGATGCAGTGTTCAAGTTACTTGAGACTAACAGTCAGACAAGCTCACAGAATTCGTTGTCTGAATCAGTTCGACTTCTTCAGTCCCAAGTTCTAGCAGAAAGGCATTCTGTAACTCAACTTCGACTTGAAGTCCTATCTCTAAGAAAGATTGCGAAGAACACTAATGAGAACCTCATCGCTAAACAGCTACACCTGGAAGCTATGACCGACATGCTAGGCCGGTCTCACAGCCTTGCTCAGCAGCTTGCGCAGCAGTTCCCCCGCAAGGCTAACCTTTCTTGAACTGTCTTGGAAGTGGTCTCGGTTCAGTATTATTTTGTTACGCTGCAATGGTGCCCAGTTTTTGTAATCTGCTTCTTCGTTGCGCTTTATGATCACTGGTGGCGAACTTTGATGCCCAGTGGATGTAATATACCTTAAATCCTTTATTGTGTAGTGTAGGTTTATTCTTAGTTACTATGCCGTAATTTCTTTATTGTATAGAGTAAGTTTGTTCTTAATTCCTACTAGTTACGCAGCAGCCCGAAATGAACCCCGGCCCATGATTGTGCGAATCAAATCATGGGCTTTTAACAGGCCAAAATTGTCTGGGTCCTTGTTTGGCCCAATCAGATATCGGCTGCGAGCAGGCCGGATGCAAACCGGGCCGTAGTTAGGCCCAACTATATGACGGGCTTTTAACAGGCCGAATTTAATATAGGGCCGAAATGTTAAATGGGCCCTTAATAGGCCAAAACTAATATCAGGCCTAATTACTCAGTGGGCCTTAAGCAAGTGGGCCCAAAAGCATAGTGTCCAATTGACAGGCCGAATCTGATATGGGCCATAATTGAGCCCAAAGCCTCTTAAAGGGCCGGACCTGATCTGGGCCGTAATTTGGCCCAGAACGTGGTAGGCTTTTAACGGGCTGGATCTCATATGGGCCACTATTAGGCCCGGAGCATGGCAGGCCATTAATGGACCGGATCAAATATGGGCCGACATTTGGCCCAAAACATGGCAGCCAGTTAATGGGCTGGCCTACTAGGGTCCTCAAAATCTTGTGGGCCTACAGCTGGGCCGACCCATTAATGTCGGTGAAATCTTGTGGGCCTTTAGCTGGGCCGGCCCATTATGACCCGCAAGAAGCTTGTGGGCCTTTACCTGGGCCGGCCCATTATGGCACAAAAAAATCTCGTGGGCCTTTACCTGGGCCGGCCCATTATGGCCCGCAAAATCTTGTGGGCCTTTAGCTGGGCCAGCCCATTATGGTCCGCAAAATTTCGTGGGCCTTTAGCTGGGCCGGCCCATTATGGTCCGCAAAATCTTGTGGGCCTCTAGTTGGGCCGGCCCATTTAAACTTGTTGGGCGGTGCCACGTGTCGACGTATCATAGGCGCCTTCTGTCCAGTGAGTGGATGACATCTGTCCCGACGATGAGCCGGCACGTGTTTCCTCTAGCCAATGATGATTTTACACGTGGAAAATCCCCATTAGTCGGGGCTATTAACGGGTTATCAGATCCAAAACCCGACCCACTAGCTTAACGGCGTTCCGTTACGGTGGATGCCACGTGTCGGTCACCCTTGACGAAAGCACTTCTGTGACCCGCGATTTATCATCATGGAAGTGGACACTTCCGTGATGATAATTTTGGTAATGTCATGGAACACTTCTACGACATCACAGGTATGGCTATCTTGATTCTGTCATAAATTTGTCATGGATGTACATGCATGACAAAAAAGCGACCTACTGTGACAAACACGTATCATCACGGAAGTGTATTTTTTTGTAGTGGAGAGGGCCGGCCCTCCCCTCCTCCACTCCTTTATATACGGGGGAAGGGGGCACTCCATAGACACACAAGTTGACAGTTGTCTTAGCCGTGTGCGGTGCCCCCCTCCACAGACTTCCACCTCGGTCATATCGTTGTAGTGCTTAGGTGAAGCCCTGCGTCGATAACTTCATCATCACCGTCATCACACCGTCGTGCTGACGAAACTCTCCCTCACCCTCAAATGGATCAAGAGTACGAGGGATGTCATTGAGCTGAACGTGTGCAGATCACGGAGGTGCCATGCGTTCGGTACTTGATCGGTTGGATCGCGAAGACGTTCGACTACATCAATCGCGTTACTTAACGCTTCCGCTTTCGGTCTAGGAGTAGGAATTTTTTTGAAATACTGCGTTCCCCTAGAGGAGTAAGATAAACAGGGACTAGTATAGTTACTACTACCGAAACATGGTATAAGTTGGACCCCTAGATGCGGGCATGGACCGGGCACACCTCAATTATTCCTTCAAATAGCCAGACACCTAAATTAGCACACCATCCGGCTACTTAATCAAGTGTTATGCTTGACAATTTGAAAAGGAAAAGGGTGGTATTGTACCCAAAACCACTACACTTGGGGCTAGGGTAACAACTTGGTATTGTACCACATTTGAACCAGGGCACAAAAATCACCTGTTCTGCGCGTAATGCGTAACACGGAGCACATGCGCTCGAATTTGGTCGGGAAAACAGGGAAACCGACATGTGGGGCCCACCTATCGGGATGACGTGGCGCAGACTAGTCCAATGGAGGAGCTGGCCCACGACCTCCTCGCCACCGGTAACAGTTCATGTGGGTCGTGGGGGACAACAACGTATGCATGTAGCGATGACTGGAGAGTATTGCAAAAGTTTGAGCAGAGGAATTCATTTAATGAAGTTGCACAATAAGGTGATGCTTACACTGCTCCTGATGTAGAAGATTATGTTCGTAGTATCTTTGAGAACCATCACATCAACAAAGCTAGCGAAAACATTCCCTGTCGGGCTGTGGACATACAAGATTTGATCAATAAGAGGCCAACAATCGAGGACACTGAGGATGAAGAAGAAGATGACACTGGGGGGAATTACGATTCAGACTAACACACATGGCGAAGATGTTGACGTTGCTGCTGCGGATGATGATTAGATTGCTTTTGTCGTATTTGCCTGTGAGAATACGACTTTTATCTACTATGTGAAATTGTGTTTGCTATGACAACTGAAACCTGATGAAGTTGTTGTTTAGTATTTTGCTATGAGAACATCACTTATTATGTATGTTGATTTGTGTTTGGTGATTGTATGATGACTAAAACATGATGACATTGTTGTTGTGTTGTACTCATATTTGGCTGTGAAACTTGTATTTGATGACATAGTTTGCTGTTGGACTGCAATTTGCTCTACGTCTTCCTATAGGAACAAAGTTGACCTAACTTATTTATTTATTAGCAAATGGGCCTCTGATATTTATTTATTTATGAGGAAAAGGGGATACCCCCTGATTTTTGTTAATAGAAATCATTACATGTTCACAACATTACGCCCAGGCTGCTAAACAGGGTTCATTCATTACTAGTTTAGCAAAGTGCTCATGTCATAGCCACTGAATACATCATGAGTGCTACATACACTACAAATAAAGAGACCATCATCCTACAGAGCACAACGATCTTTCCCATTATCTTCACAAGATCTTTCATCTCCTCATTGCTGCCAAGGTCATTCAGCAGTTGTTGCTTTCCCATGATCAAATGAACTGCAACTTTAACCTTATGCTTTGCATCTTCCTCTTCTACTATTCCTTTAGTTACTTGTCCAACACCCCAACCTGTTGGTATTGGGATTCCTCGGCTAAACAAATAATCAGCGTAGTTCCATTCCCCCACATTAGCAACTTCCCAGAAATACAAATCACACGAATCTTCTGAAAGTGTAAGTGGCACTTAAAACTATTTTGGTGTGATGACAATGTGGTTAGTGGAACTAATATCGGTTGCTAAAGTTTATCTCAGGTTATTGGCTCCATATTGCTTTTGATGGAGATGTGCGCCCCCCAATTCAAAAAGGTCAAAGGCGTGGTCGACCGGCGATTCGAAGGTTTTAGTTTTGGTTTGCTTCGAGTCGTAGGAAAGAGCACACTATTAAGAGGGGTCTGTGTGGATTTGTGTTGTGTGGGAATGCCATCGCCGAAAAATATACACCAGACTACCCATTCCTACCACTTAAATCCATAGTGTGCGTGCATGTGGTACTCAGAGAGCTTGCAACAGAAAGTTACTGGGTACCCCGTGCGCACGGGGTCAGTCTTTGAGTACCCCATGTGCATGGGGCTGACTTAGCCCGTGCGCACTGGGTCCAACGGGCGGAAACAACCACCCGGGCAAGAACACTATAAAAGCCCCCCTTCTTCCACCTCCATCCCTAACCCTAATGTCTTGTTGAGCTCCACCATTGTAACACCCCGGACACACCCGCCGGTGGTCGTTACTCCTGGCGGGATCTAGACTGGCCCCACAGATCAATACTAGTCTTTTCTGCGCACTTTGTCCTCACTCATGCGCACCCGGGAGCAACTTCCCGGATGGGTGACCGACCGGGAAGTTGCTCCCGGGTGCGCATGAGTGAGGACAAAGTGCGCAGAAAAGACTAGTATTGATCTGTGGGGCCAGTCTAGATCCCGCCAGGAGTAACGACCACCGGCGGGTGTGTCCGAGGCGTTACAAGTTGGTATCAGAGCCGACCCTCGCGGTTACACGGATGGTTGCGGACAAGTGCGTGGTCATGTTGTTCATGACGTTTGTGACCCATCGTGGCACCCAACATGGCACATGTACCAGACTGGAAGCACAGATGTTTGTGCCAAGAGGGAACGTTCCTGTGGCCCGACGAGGACGTCGGTTCCTCTGGGTGGGGGTGTATGTGATGGCCTGGCTTATTAGGGATGATAGACTACTCATATCAATAAGGAATTCCTTCTTTTCCGGGAGCCCATTCGGACAGAACTCCAAAGTTAAGCATGCTCAGCTTGGAGTAGTGTCAGGATGGGTGACCGACCGGGAAGTTGCTCCCGGGTGCGCATGAGTGAGGACAAAGTGCGTAGAAAAGACTAGTATTGATCTGTGGGGCCAGTCTAGATCCCGCCAGGAGTAATGACCACCGGCGGGTGTGTCCGGGGCGTTACAACCATTGCCACACCTCATTTTGGTCAGTACTCTCAATCCCTTCACCCAAACTTGTTGAAACTTTGGGGTTGGGAGAGCAAGATCCGATCTATATCTTGACCAAACCAAATCGCGTTCCCTGCAACACTTCTTCCCCATTGACTTGTTACTCTTGGAGCTTGGGCTCCTAGGCGGTTAGAGGTTCCTCCAGAAGCTTTCTTGCTTGTGGTGTGCTCTGGAGAAGTTTGTAAAGGTGTGGTGGTCGCCTTCAAGACCAACCTAGGTGATTCGAGGCTCATCCGTTGGGGGTGACTCGAAAGAGACTACGGTGAGCCTTTGTGGCGTTCCGCAAGCTTTGGCTCCGGCACCGCTCTAAACGGAGAGTAGCTCTTCCCCAAGGAAGAGTGAACTTCGGGATAAAATTTATTTTGTGCCACATTAGTAGATGCACATACATCACAACAGACATGCTGACTGGATAAACATTTGAACCTAGCTATTATGAAGGAAAATTCGTATTGACAACAGTTTTAGATAGCAGGAGACGCCTAGCCTGCTCTGCCTCTGCTAGCTTCTTTCTGGCTTCTTCCATCTCTTCTTTGGCTTGGGTGAAGAGAGCATCTGATTGCTCTTTTCGCTTCTTCAGGAACTCAGCTACATTCTCAAGGGCTGTTGTACGCTTTCTTTCAGCCTTTACTAGAGCCACGAGGACATGAATAGTTGATGACTCCACACGACTTGCGTGTAATCCAGCATCATCTGGGAATTTGCACCTTGTGTCTAATCCATCATCATTAGGGAATGGGCATCTTGTGTGTAATCCAGCCTCATTTTGGAAACATGATCTCGATGTTGACCATACTTCCCTCCTCGCAAGAACTGCATCCTGACATGAAGTTACTTCTTTTTTAGATCAACATTCAGAGAAAACCAGATCCATTTAGTAGAGGCCAGATAAACAGGACTCGGAGAAGTGAATTCAAAAGGAGAAATATAAAAACAGACTCCAAGGTGAGAGCACCCACTTCCTACATCAAGCTAAACATAAAAGCATTAGGACGATTAAGATCTTCTTATTACACATCGAAGAACACGAGGCTAAGAGAAACAAAAACTACAACATATACACATTGAAGAACATGAGGCTAAACGAAAGTAATTGAAATGGTGTTACTTACCAAAGCTCGTTTTACAGGTTCGGTGCAGCTCCTCTTTAACTTGCCACGTTCCTTGAAGATGTTCCCAATATCCCGTGTTTGGTCTTCATTGCTCCTCTGCATGTTTGCACTCATGGTTTTAAAATATCAACATGGCAAGAAAAATATAGTAATACTCACGCATCTTGTGGGCAACATTAAAGCACTCATCTGCCATGTTAGAGCATCTCCAACAGAAGCGCAATGCACGGCACGTTTAAAAAGCGTTTATAGCTTCGGAATAGGCAGTTTTTGCGGGCCACGGAGTGCTGGCTCCAGCGGCCGCTGCAAAAAAATTGCGTGCGCGCGCCGCTCCAGCAAACGCACTATATGTTTCTCCTTTCTACTCTGACTCCATACACATTCGACTCTGAGTCGATACTGGCATAGATAGATACATAGATAGTTCTCAGCATAGATATAGCATAGATAGATAGAAAAATAGATAGTTCAACTACTCCTTGTCGTCCGACTCCGCCTCGACGATGTCCTCCTCCGACGACTCAATGTAGGTGTCAAGATACTGATTGTCGTTGGAGTCCCAGGGCGGCACTGCTCCTAGCTTGATGTTGAATTGAGCGGCCGCCTTATGCGTACGCCCGTCCTCGCGATAGGCGGCCCGCTCCGCCCTTCTCCTCTCCCTCTCCGCCCTCCTTTGCGTGTAGAACTCGTGCTCGTTGATGATGTCCTGCGGAAAGTGTTGGTGCCACAGCACCATGGCTTCCTCGTCCATCTTGGCAATGCCGAGACGGCGCTCTGCCTTTGGTTGTCGCTATGATCCTCGTCGGTGATAAGCCACGGCGGAGGCGCGAGCTCCTGCGCCCGCTCCCGCGTTGGCATGTTGGGGAAGTTCATCTCTCTACGAGGCCGCCGGAGGCGCCATGTCGCTGCGTCGTACGCGCGGGCGGCCTCGTGGGCAGTGTCGAAAGTGTCGAGGCCAAGACGCATCTCGCGGAACTGGATCTCAATGGAGAAGCCGCCGGAGGGGGGCGCGTGGATGCCGTGGTAGCCCCAAGTTTCCCGGCGGTGCGACGGCATGGTGGTGCGGCGGCGGCAAGGCGAGAAAGACCAGGAAGAGAGCGGTGGCGAGGCACAGAGTGGTGGGAGGACGTTGGATTTTATAAAGCACACACGATGCCACGCGCCAAAACTAGCGCCCGCCTGGCCGCTTTTTCCCGCGCATGCGATCCTTTCCCGACATCCCTGCTATCTCCACTCTCTTCTCTACTCTTATAATATATATATATATATTTCTTTATTTTATATTTATATTTATCACTACTTCTTATATCTTATATATCTCTTATATATATTATATATATCTACTACTCTTGTAAAAAAAGAGTTGGTGACGATGGTGTGCCTGCCATCCTTCAATATAGGCCGTCTGATTTATATCTAACGGATTGGAAGGAAACTATGGCAATTTTGCAAAAAGATACCCACACCCCTCTCCACATTTGCAAATAAGGCCTTCCCTCGTTCATCCTTTTCTGCCACAAGATAAACTACTCGTACAAATGCATCTTGATGTTCCCTGCAACACATGGGCATCTTGCTAGTTCTAAAGAACTTTCCATCATTTGCCACACTACTGGTTGCAGATGAAGAACCTACCCAAGGACAATGCAATACAGGAGCGACTCACAATTACAAGGTGATATTCTGTTGGACAATGCAAGCTATAACCAATTACTTTTACGGGAACAATAGTAGCCAGGAAATTTGAAGGGTAGGTATGAACAAAATTGGAACTGCACATGTACGGCTAAGAGATTCAATACACACATTACCAATTGAGGAGGAGTGCGATGGTTGCGGCGGCCTTTGTGCATCATGGTCGGCAACGGGAGTCAGTTCATTGTCCACAATGATGGTGCTTCTGCGCTTCGCGTCGGCTTTCGAGAAGCAGATCCGAGACCGTGGAAGAAGGTGCCGGGGAAGAGGCTCCATGTACGACGATGATGGTGTACCGACTCCAGTGCGGCATACGACATCGTCGATGAGGCAGATGCGTCATGGTGGACGAGTGTGCCCATGTAGAAGGGGAAGAGCACAAAGGCTGCGGTGCCGTGGAGAAGTCTATTTTGCGGTGGGGATAGAAAATGGGGAGTATTCAAGTGTACTACCCTGGGTGCCGGGGTGGGGTTGGCTGGGTAGGGTGAACCTGTAAGTTACCAAAATAGCCCCCTACCAACCATCATCCGTAGCCGTGTTCCGAAGGGTATGATGGTAACTTTGCACTGCTCGAATCAGGGTCGTGGGAGATTTTCTTGCCGACCTCAAAATTTTGTAACACTAAACTCTTGGCGTGTTGGGTGATTGGGCTAAGCAACTAGCGAGTAGTACTAGTAACTACTAGTACTCCCTCCGTTTTTATTAACTCTGCATATTAGGTGTGATCAAAGTCAAACTTCGTAAAGTTGGACCAAGTTTATAGAAAATATAAACATTTACCATAACAAATATGTATGATGTGAAAGTACATTCAATAATGAATCTAATGGTATTTATTTGTTATTGTATATGTTAATATTTTTTGTTATAAACTTTGTGAGAGTTTACAAAACTTGACTTTGACCAATGCTAATACGCGAACTTAAAATAAAAACGGAGGGAGTACACGTTTGTTTTCTTAGTTTGTAGTGGAATTAATCATTTGTTGTAATCGTGAAATAAATATATTAGGCTATTGACTTCGAATGTAATGGTTTATACAATTCAATAGTTAGAATCATTGTTGAATTCCAAGATGTATACGAGGTCTATATTACTTCACAATATGCTCAAACTCACATAATCTGAGTCAAATGAAAATCTAAATGCATTTCATATTTATTACTTTGTAGGATGCAACAAAACCAACCATAACTCTACATGATCCATTATAAAAGCAACATTTTGAACACATCCCAATGTGTGAATGAAAAGTGTAGAGAGAGCTTGCGAAGATGGAGCAGATAGGGCGGGAAAGATTATATGTATGTGGGAGAGAGAGTAGGAGACAAACCTAACGAGAGCGAGAGAGAGAAGTTAGGTCTGTGAGAAAGATGGAGACATGTAATATATGTGAGATGCGTGTGCATCCGGATTTTGTACACGTGGAAGGAGAAGAGACAACGAGTTTGATGAGAGAGCTGTAAAAAAATGGACGAGAGGGGAAGGATCTCGTGGGTTGAGGGATTGATAATTTTGTGCGAGAGAGAGGGGGGAGGAGTCAGTCAGCCGTCGTCACATCATCCTGCTTCCAAATGGCCCTGCATTCTCTAGTGTAGTGTGGTCACCATCTTCGATCTCCTCGATGCCCTCTTTGAAGATTGAGGTGGTGTGCATGCTGGGGTGCAGATAGGCACAAGCGAGAGTGGTCGCCATATAACCTTGGATGGGGATGAATTGTGTGCTCGGGGGAGGGGGAGTGTGTATCCAGTGTGTGTGTGTGTGTGTCAGATATTGAGAGAAATCAAACCTATGGAGAGAATGTGTGTGTATGTGACGGAAAGCTACATGCTAAGTAGGGTTTTCATGAAGAGATTGTGCGTGCGAGATAGAGAGCGATGTGAGGGCCTTGAGGTGGGCAGGGGCCGGGTGAGGGTGTCAAAACGTGTGTGTTGGTGCATGTGTTACATGCGATCATGCGAGGGACGGATGAATCGAGAGAGATGGTTGTTGTGTTACGGATGGTCCTCTCTCTCTCTCTCTCTCACACACACAAGTACAAATAGAAGACCGTTCTCTCATGTATGCACAACGTATCGGCATCTCTCTATGTCTCACTCATGCATGATCATTTGCACATTCATGTCTCTCTATGTCTCTATCACACGCACACCGTCTTCATATTGCCCTTCCGCCACAACACACATATGGACACATACACGCGTTCTCTCTCAGTCACACACACAGAATCAGTATTAGAAAAAACTAGGGCGCACCTAAAACGTCCAAATCCAAATAAGCACGAACTGAAGCTAAATTCAAATATATGGAAATATTGTAGCGTGAAGAACTTTTCCAGGAAAAAAGTAGAGAAATATTTGGGGATTGTTTTCACACACACAAAAAGGTTAGGTGGATGTCCTTCGAGCGCGACACGGTGACGCACTGTTCGATCAACCACGCGGCCGCGGTGCACGCGCTTGCACAAGATTCCGTATCAATGTTGTGCTAACTAATATGGTAGTATAAGCGCTGCCTCGGTCTAATGTTTACGTGTACTAGTACGGTGTTCTTTCAAATTTGACCAACCCTATATAAAACTAAACTAAGCCCCCCATACGCGCACTCATCAATATGCCGCTGCCGCCGTTGCGCATGTCGGTGCCCGCCTGCTCCGGCCGACCATTTCTCACCCATCACCGCCGTGTCCCTGCCATCCCTGTGCCATGATGCCGAAGGCTCGCCCGCTCATGTCGTCTGCAGTCCCTCCTCACGATGCCGCCACGCTGCCAAGCACGCGAGCAACTGGTGGAGCCGCGTCTATGCCCGCAGCATACGAAGAGGAGGATGAGTGTGTGCTCCAGCACGCCGGTGAGGAGGAGATAGTGTGTCATTGTTGTCTCCGCCCATGTGGAGGAGGCGCGCATGGTGGCTGTCGCATAGAAAGCCGGTCGCGCCTGCGTTGAGCCCGCAAACTGGGTACATATGTGGAATCTACCTTCGAGACCTTGAATGACATGTGGATTCTGCAATCTGAAGAAACAATTTGGGTCAGTCGACTCTTGTGAGCCATTGGATGCAACATGGACGGCTAGAAGGGCTTCTTGAACCTCCGAAATTGATGCACTGTTCATCTTCTCTCTTAGGCATCGAGCCACCATCCCGCCACAGCCCTAACCGCCTGCCGCCACCGCCCCGCCCTCCCCTAAACCGCTTGCCACCGCCATGCTCCCCCACCCCCACCATCCGTTTAACCTCGTGCATGATCCATTTTTCTGGCAAACTGCATTCCACACCCAACACTCATAAGATAGATCATGGGCACCCTACAACCCTAATATAGATACTGGGGTAGCTTCTCTGCCGTCTTCTTCCTTCGCTCCGTCTAACTTCTTTCACAAATCGACTGACCCAAATTATACTACTAGTACGTATTAAGTACAGTAGGAACGCGAAGATACGAGCACTAGTACCAACTACAAGAAGAACAGTAGTAAGACATACTAGTAATACTGTACGTACTAAAGAGTTCAAATAATGAGAAAGAACATAAACATAGTTCTGTTGGGGGCTCAGCACAACACACACCTGAAATAAAACTAAGCAACTAGTCCGTTTGACACTGCAGTAGAACCAGCATGAGCAACGACACTGCCACCTTACTCGAAGTCCGAGTCCATGTCCTCGACTTCGTCCTCGTCCCTCTTCCTCTTCGCCGACACTTCTTTGCTTGAACCGGACACTAGGCTCTGCTTCTTCATCTAACCCTTGTATATATTTAAACAAAGGTAGGCATCTGTTGCTGCGTACACGATGTGATCTTCATCTATTGTCTTTGATTCCCATGCACGATGAAACTCCGGGTGAGGTTTCTTCAATTGAGCATGTGAAGGATCAATCATGATTGCTGCCAGGGTCAACATTGAAGGCTGAGAGGAGGGCACCAGGCTTGCCTTCTGGAGATCGAAGGGTTGTCCTACAACGAGGCCTATCCGACCCAGGACTCTCCTGTTATTTGTAAAGTCTACAGTAACGAATTTCACTCTTTTGTCCTTGAGGAAGAACTCAAATTCCTGGCACCTAATGTCGGCATGGCATATGTGGTAGACCAACTACATGTTATGTACACAAACCTGGATCACGATGGGCTTCTTCTTTTCTGCCTCCTTTAGAAGCTTCTCGCTTTCCAGGACTGTGGTGTACTCAACATCTAGCCCAGCGACCCACTCATCCTTTGAACTTTTGAACATGCGTAGGAAGCGAGCAAGGCATGCTTCCACCGTCGCGGATCTACGGGTGTAGATGACGATGAACTCATCGCCGGTGATGGTTCTAACCTGGTACTCAGGGGCGATCATGGAGATTTGGGAGGCTGTGGATTTTGGAGGCGGGTTAGGAGAAGTTGAACTAGTGTAATGTGAAAGGACAGGACGACTGGGAGCGAACTGTTGTAAGGTAGAATACGGGGAAGAGTAGGGCGTGCGAACGGCGTGGGGTGGTTGGCTTGCCCAGTGGATAAACGGCTGCATGCCCCCAAAGAGTTCTCGAGTACTATACGGGACCCACTAGATGTCATGTCTACTAGACCCATATCGTAGGCCTGATAGTATAGCTTCTCCGTGTTCGCACGCCATGCCGACGTGTGCATGTAACTTCACTTAATTTCATGAACTGTCACGCCTCCCACGACCTTCGCCTCCCTCGCACGGTCGCGCCCTTTGAGACTTCGAATGGCTATAAATGAGCATTTTTGTGACTACTCCACATGCATGATACTCCCTCTAGTCCTTTTTACTCCGCGTAAGATTTGTGTCAAGTCAAAGTTTTCAAAGTTTTTGACCAAATTTATACAAAAAATATCAATATCTACAATACCTGCTACCTCTTGAGCATGCGTTGGTTTTCCCTTGAAGAGGAAAGGGTGATGCAGCAAAGTAGCATAAGTATTTCCCTCAGTTTTTGAGAACCAAGATATCAATCCAGTAGGAGATAACACGCAAGTCACCTAGTACCTGCACAAACAATCAATAACCTTGCAACCAACGCGATAAAGGGGTTGTCAATCCCTTCACGGTCACTCGCAAAAGTGAGATCTAATAAAGATAGTAAGATAAATATTTTTGGTATTTTTGTTGTATAGATTGGAAAGTAAGGATTGCAAAATACAGTAAATAGGAAACTAGAATTCTAGATCGGAAACTTGTATGATGTAAAATAGAAGATTATATGATGGAAAATAGACCCATGGGCCATAGGTTTCACTAGTGGCTTCTCTCAAGATAGCATATATTACGGTGGGTGAACAAATTATGCCGAGAAATTGATAGAAGAGCACATAGTTATGAGAATATCTAGGCAATGATCATGAATATAGGCATCATGTCCGTGTGAAGTAGACCGAAACGATTCTGCATCTACTACTATTACTCCACACATCGACCACTATCCAACATGCATCTAGAGTATTAAGTTCATAAGAACAGAGTAATGCATTAAGCAAGATGACATGATGTAGAGGGATAAACTCAAGCAATATGATATAAACCCCATCTTTTTATCGTCGATGGCAACAATACAATACGTGCCTTTCTGCCCCTACTGTCACTGGCAAAGGACACCGCAGGATTGAACCCAAAGCTAAGCACTTCTCCCATTGCAAGAAAGATCAATCTAGTAGGCCAAACTAAACCAATAATTCGAAGAGACTTTCAAATATATCAAATGATGCATATAAGAATTCAGAGAAGAACCAAATTTTATTCATAGATAAACTTGATCATAAATCCACAATTCATCGGATCTCGGCAAACACACCGCAAAAAGTATTACATAGAATAGATCTCCAAGAACATCGAGGGGAACTTTGTATTGAGAACCAAAGAGAGAGAGAGAGAGACAGAGAGAGAGAGAGAAGAAGCCATCTAGCTAATAACTATGGACCCGAAGGTCTGTGGTAAACTACTCACACATCATCGGAGAGGCTATGGTGTTGATGTAGAAGCCCTCCGTGATTCCCCTTCCGGCAGATCGCCGGAAAAGGCCCCAAGATGGGATCTGACGGGTACAAAGGGTTGCAGTGATGGAAAAGTGGTTTCGTGGCCCCCCTGATATTTTTAGGGTATAAGAGTATATATAGGCGAAAGAAGTACGTTGGTGGAGCTCCATGGGGCCCACGAGGGTGGGGGCGCCTACCCCCTGGGCGCGCCCTCCTGCCTTGTGGCCGCCTCGCAGAGTTCCTGACTTCAACTCCAAGTCTTCTGGATTGCTTTCATTCCAAGAAGGATCATCGCGAAGGCTTCATTCTGTTTGGATTCTGTTTGGTATTCCTTTTCTGCAAAATACTGAAATAGGCAAAAAAATAGAAACTGACACTGGGCCTTCGGTTAATAGGTTAGTCCCAAAAATAATATAAAAGAGCATATTAAAGCCCATTAAACATCCAAAACAGATAATATAATAACATGGAACAATCAAAAATTATAGATACGTTGGAGACGTATCAAGCATCCCCAAGCTGAATTCCTGCTCGTCCTCGAGTAGGTAAATGATAAAAATAGAATTTTTGATGTGGAATGCTACCTAACATATTTTTCAATGTAATTTTCTTTATTGTGGCATGAATGTTCAGATCCAAAAGATTCAAGACAAAAGTTTAATATTGACATAAAAATAATAATACTTCAAGCATGCTAACTAAGCAATTATGTCTTCTCAAAATAACATAGCCAAAGAAAGCTCATCCCTACAAAATCATATAGTTTGGCTATGCTTCATTTTCGTCACACAAAAATGCTCCAATCATGCACAACCCCGATGACAAGCCAAGCAATTGTTTCATACTTTAGTATTCTCAAACTTTTTCAACTTTCATGCAATATATGAGCGCGAGCCATGGACATAGCACTATAGGTGGAATAGAATGGTGGTTGTGGAGAAGACAAAAAATAGGAAGATAGTCTCACATCAACTAGGCATATCAATGGGCTATGGAGATGCCCATCAATAGATATCAATGTGAGTGAGTAGGGATTGCCATGCAACAGATGCACGAGAGCTGTAAGTGTATGAAAGCTCGACAAAAGAAACTAAGTGGGTGTGCATCCAACTTGCTTGCTCACGAAGACCTAGGGCAATTTGAGGAAGCCCATCATTGGAATATACAAGCCAAGTTCTATAATGAAAAATTCCCACTAGTATATGAAAGTGACAACATAAGAGACTCTCTATCATGAAGATCATGGTGCTACTTTGAAGCAAAAGTGTGGAAAAGGATAGTAACATTGTCCCTTCTCTCTTTTTCTCTCATTTTTTTGCTTGGGCCTTCTCCTTTTTTATGGCCTATTTTTTATTTTTCGTTTGGAGTCTCATCCCGACTTGTGGGGGAATTATTGTCTCCATCATCCTTTCCTCACATGGGACAATGCTCTAATAATGAAGATCATCACACTTTTATTTACTTACAACTCAAGAATTACAACTTCATACTTAGAACAAAATATGACTCTCTGTGAATGCCTCTGGCGGTGTACCAGGATGTGCAATGAATCAAGAGTGACTTGTATGAAAAATTATGAATGGTGGCCATGCCACAAATACGATGTCAACTACATGATCATGCAAACCAATATGACTATGTTGAAGCGTGTCATAATAAACGGAACGGTGGAAAGTTGTATGGCAATATATCTCGGAATGGCTATGGAAATGCCATAATAGGTAGGTATGGTGGCTGTTTTGAGGAAGGTAAATGATGGGTTTATGGTACCGGCGAAAGTTACGCGGCACAAGAGAGGCTAGCAATGGTGGAAGGGTGAGAGTGCGTATAATCCATGGTCCCAACATTAGTCATAAAGAGCTCACATACTTATTGCAAAAATCTACAAGTCATCAAAACCAAGCATTACGCGTATGCTCCTAGGGGGGTAGATTGGCAGGAAAAGACCATCGCTCGTCCCCGACCGCCGCTCATTTAGATACATTATAACTGTGCACATTCTAAAGCCTCTCACGCAGGCAGGTTTTTCAGCCATCCGATCCAGATCTTTCGACTTTCTGGCCATCGGATTCATGCATACTTCCTGGTTGGGTCCTGGACTGGTCGTTTGCTGCAAAAGTGGGCTGCAAACTGAATCGATGTGTGTGGTGGGCAGCTGCTCCAGTAGCAAAATATGAGTATTCTGGTTGATTGGGCCGCTTCTTCGATTTGGTGGCCTATTTTCTCGTTCTATTGCCCGGACATCACTCGTGAGAGTGGCAGGTGATCCGTCAAGGGCTGCCCTATTTGTTGTCCTTAATGATTTGCTTAATGGCATGATGGCAGCGGAAGAGCACCGCCCGACTGTTCGCTTTCCAGCCAATAATAGTGTGGGAGGCCGCGGGTGGGTCGCTTGATGCCCTTCCACCTCCTCCTTACCTTGATGACCCTACTAATTCCTACCCTAGAGCACATCATCTCTTCTTCTCCATGCTCCGCACAACAGCAATCTTCTCTTCTCAGCGACGGGTGACGACGGATTAGGATTTCATGGTGGCTTCCCTCACCAGTGGACTGCTCATGACTCGGCAAGATAGGGAGTGAGAAAGAACAGACAGTTTGTCATCACCGCTGCTTCTAACACATCCTCCCTTTCCAGCACTGCCTTGCGCCGCCCGGATCCCATCCTTGCCGCTGTTCCCACTTCAGGAGACGAACGCATGGAAAGAAGGTACACGAGGCGCATGTCCAATTTTTCTTTTGCTTCCTCTCAAATTTGATCTATGGAACGCCATGGGGGCTAGGCGGATTTGGGAGGGCTCGTGACCACAAGCCTCTGTTGTAGACTCTCCTTGCAGAGGAAAAAAAATCTCTGGAGTCAAGGCCGCTGCAACAGAGGAATCAAGAAGGTGATGATGCTTGATGCACATAGACGATGCCATGTCTCTTTCACAACTTTTCTGAGGTCGTTGCAACACAATGAGGATTAGAGTATTCTCTTTGAAGGTATTTTCATTACAGATACTCACATATCTGTCCTTGTTCTGTCATCTTAACATCTTTGTGCATTGGCGCGAGCCTCGCTTTGAGTTTTTCTTAATTCTGATTTGTTGTCCGTAGTAAGTGATCTTCATAATTGACATTCTTCATCCGAAGTATAAGCCCATCGTGCAAAACAAGGGAAAGAATAAAGCAGATGATATAGCAATACTAACTATTGATATTGGCAACTTTGTACATGATGTACGATCCTTGAGTTTATTGGTATTCTTCTGCAGGTATCAAGAAAATTAAACGGTATGTACAGAGAGATTAAATACTTCTGATCATAACAGATCAAAATGGTGGCGCGCCGTTCTGTTCAAATGGTAGCACTTCACTGATGTTGGCACAGCTACCCTTATACGGGCTTTGGATTGGACTGACTTCAGCTCTTCAGAGTGACTGAGTACTACATTACATACATGGATGTGGGCCTCCCCTGCGGATCCTTGCTACAACGAATGAAAATTGCAGGTAGACAAACACTTGATGGAATAGGTTGGCTTGAGAGGACCGTGGGTCTCCAAATTAAGAACTTAATTGTTAACCATCTCTTGGTTAGTAATATTAAAACATAAATAACTTCCCATGTTATTTCACGTGAATGAGAGGACCGTGAAGCTTACAGAGGCTATGGAATCTATGGTGATCTGATGTCACAGAGCAGCGTCTGAGCTCTTGATCGCTTGAGTAAACAGCCGTCAAAAATTAGTAAACTGTGAGTGCTACCTGCACTATCCAACTGTTATAATGAACTCTGTTGTTTAGTCCATCCTTGTGGTGCTGTAATTTGTAATTAGTTCTTGGATCGATTATTTTAGATGGACTACAACATTATGTACTAATTTTCCCTAAACCAAGTTGTGATATTTTCTCATGGATTTCTAAGCAAATTGCAATGGTTGGTAGTACTTAGCCACTTGATTCTACCAATATCTGTTTTAGAATTTTGATTTTAGAAGCTCATTTGCTCCCCTACTATAGATGAACCCCATAATGATTCAGATGGTATCATCCAAACTCTATTCCAAAGCAAAGTACTTGGATCCCATTAAATAAAGAGGTTGTTCTGTTGATTTTTCTTTCAAATTTTCAAGGAAGATATGGTGTGACTTCAAATACATTTATGTTTGATTGGATGGATATTTTTTTAGCGCTAAACATGTGTAATGTATTGACGATTCATGCTTGAACTCACAAACAAGCTGAGTTGTTTTGCAATTTTAGTTTTTAGGTCATTTAAAGGGTTGAACATTATATTGGAATTTAGTAACGGCTTCTTGTCCTCCACGTTGTTAGAAAAAAAACCTCCTTCAAGACTGCTTTATTGCTATTTAAGGTGTAATACTACAATGTTTATAGAGCTTAGCGTTAATTGAATATTTATGTTCATGAATAAATATGTGTATCCCTTGCAATATGTTGTACATATACTTAACTTGAAGATTTAAATTCCATGTTCAGACAATATATTTATGGAAATTCATACTATCTTATCGCGGAAATGGATGGGCGCGGCAACGCGCGCCATCAATGGTCTAGTAAGGAAGGTAATCAAAGAAACACCTCATGCTTCAAATTTGTCACACGATGGTTACCATACGTGCATGCTACGGGACTTGCAAACCTCAACACAAGTATTTCTCAATTTCACAATTAATCAACTAGCACGACTCTAATATCACCATCTTCATATCTCAAAACAATCATCAAGTATCAAACTTCTCATAGTATTCAATGCAATCTATATGAAAGTTTTTATTATACCCATCTTGAATGCCCATCATATTAGGACTAATTTTATAACCAAAGCAAATTACCATGCTGTTCTAAAAGACTCTCAAAATAATATAAGTGAAGCACGAGAGATCAATAATTTCTATAAAATAAAATCACCACCGTGCTCTAAAAAGATATAAGTGAAGCACTAGAGCAAAATTATCTACCTCAAAAGATATAAGTGAAGCACATAGCGTATTCTAATAAATTCTGATTCATTTGTGTGTCTCCCAAAAGGTGTGTATAGAAAGGATGATTGTGGTAAACTAAAAAGCAAAGACTCAAATCATACAAGACGCTCCAAGCAAAACACATATCATGTGGTGAGTAAAAATATAGCCTCAAGTAAAGTTACCGATAGATGAAGACGAAAGAGGGGATACCTTTCGGTGCATCCCCAAGCTTAGGCTTTTGGTTGTCCTTGAATTATACCTTGGGGTGCCTTGGACATCCCAAAGCTTAGGCTCTTGCCACTCCTTATTCCAAAATCCATCAAATCTTTACCCAAAAATTGAAAACTTCACAACACAAAACTTAACAGAAAATCTCATGAGCTCCGTTAGTATAAGAAAACAAACCACCACTTTAATGTACTGTAATGAACTCATTCTTTATTTATATTGGTGTTAAACCTACTGTATTCCAACTTCTCTATGGTTCATACC
The DNA here is from genome assembly GCF_056163025.1 of Triticum urartu. Lineage (NCBI taxonomy): Eukaryota > Viridiplantae > Streptophyta > Magnoliopsida > Poales > Poaceae > Triticum > Triticum urartu. Next base: position 462,913,530 of record NC_141874.1, on the reverse strand, counting down.
CCCGATACTACCCATATATTCATTAAAATAAGCAAACAACACACACAAAACAGAATATGTCAAAACAGAACAATGTGTAGCAATCCAACTAAATCGGATACTTTTGTAACTCCAAAAATACTGAAAAATTAGGAAGACCAGGACAATTTGTATATTGATCTACTGCAGTTGGAATTGGTATTTTATCGCTCTCTGGTAAAAAATGAAAATTATTTTTGTGAGCTCATACTTTCTGTTTTTATCAGCAAGATCAAACAACAATCACTCAAGAAGATCCTAAAGGCTTTACTTGGCACAAACACTAATTGAAAAATAAAAAACACAATCATAAAAGAGGCTAGATATATTATTTATTACTAAACAGGAAAAAAAGTAAAGAACAAAAATAAAATTGGGTTGCCGCCCAACAAGCGCTATTGTTTATCGCCCCTAGCTAGGCATAAAAGCAAGAATAGATCTAGCTATTGCCATATTTGGTATTTATCTTTTTAATGGAGTTATGCTCGGATCCGGGTGGTTCCTTACGTTTCCCTTCATGCTCGGAGATTTTTAGATCTAGAGCATCCAACCGCTTATTGCAAAGAGTGATCGACGTATTCATAGGGTGAAGGTTCCCGCCAACATTTTTAAGAGGTTCAATAGATTTTTGCAATTCGCATAATTTCTCTAAAACATGGGTTCCTTATTGAGCAAGATGTAGTTCCTTTTATGGGGGAAGTACTCCTACTATTCCCTCTTTAATCTCATAAGAAATACTGTGATCAATTTCAATAAAATTCCCATTAGCGGCAAAATCCAAGAGTTGTCTATGGGTTATGGTTAGACCAACATAAAAATTACGAAGTAAAATCTTGAAATCTCCTTCTATAGTGCAACTACGATAGGATTCTATCATCCTATACCAAGCATCTTTTAAGTTTTCACCTTGTCTTTTTTTGAAGTGAAGAACTTCAAAATCGGGAGACAAAGGAAGGAAGAAAGGGCTAGCCATGACGGCGAAACAAACGATCTAACACACGGACACACAAGAGGCAAGCAAAAAGAGGCGAATGGAAAAGGGGCGAAGAAAACGGCAAAGGTGAAGTGGGGGAGAGGAAAACGGGAGGCAAATGGCAAATAATGTAATGCGAGGGAGAACAGTTTGTGCTGGGTACTTGGTATGTCTTGACTTGACCGTAGACCCCCCGGCAACGGCGCCGGAACTCCTTCTTGCTACCTCTTGAGCATGCATTTGTTTTCCCTTGAAGAGGAAAGGGTGATACAACAAAGTAGCGTAAGTATTTCCCTCAGTTTTTGAGAACCAAGGTATCAATCTAGTAGGAGATAACACGCAAGTCACCTAGTACCTGCACAAACAATCAAGAACCTTGCAACCAACGCGATAAAGGGGTTGTCAATCCCTTCACGGTCACTCGCAAAAGTGAGATCTAATAAAGATAGTAAGATAAATATTTTTGTTATTTTTGTTGTATAGATTGGAAAGTAAAGATTGGAAAATAAAATAAATAGGAAACTAGAATTGCAGATCGGGAACTTATATGATGTAAAATAGAAGATTATATGATGAAAAATAGACTCGGGGGCCATAAGTAGGTGAACAAATTACTACCGAGTAATTGATAGAAGAACGCATAGTTATGAGAATATATTACGGTGGGTGAACAAATTACTGCCGAGCAATTGATAGAAGAGCGCATAGTTATGAGAATATCTAGGCAATGATCATGAATATAGGCATCACATCCGTGTCAAGTAGAACGAAACGATTCTACATCTCCTACTATTACTCCGCACATCGACCGCTATCCAGCATGCATCTAGAGTATTAAGTTCATAAGAACAGAGTAATGCATTAAGCAAGATGACATGATGTAGAGGGATAAATTCAAGCAATATGATATAAACCCCATCTTTTTATCCTCGATGGCAACAATACAATACGTGCCTTTCTGCCCCTACTGTCACTGGCAAAAGACACCGCAAGATTGAACCCAAAGCTAAGAACTTCTCCCATTGCAAGAAAGATCAATCTAGTAGGCCAAACTAAACCGATAATTCGAAGAGACTTGAAAAGATATCAAGTCATGCATATAACAATTCAGAGAAGAACCAAATATTATTCATAGATAAACTTGATCATAAATCCACTATTCATCGGATCTCGGCAAACACACCGCAAAAAGTATTACATTGAATAGATCTCCAAGAACATCAAGGAGAACTTTGTATTGAGAACCAAAGAGAGAGAAGAAGCCATCTAGCTAATAACTATGGACCCGAAGGTCTGTGGTAAACTACTCACACATCATCGGAGAGGCTATGGTGTTGATGTAGAAGTCCTTCGTGATCGATTCCCCTTCCGGTAGATCGCCGGAAAAGGCCCCAAGATGGGATCTCATGGGTACAGAAGGTTGAGGCAGTGGAAAAGTGGTTTCGTGGCCCCCCTGATGTTTTTAGGGTATAAGAGTATATAGGCGAAATAAGTACGTCGGTGGAGCTTCGTGGGGCCAACGAGGGTGGGGGGCGCGCCCTCCTTCCTCGTTGTCGCCTTGTAGAGTTCCAGACTTCAACTCCAAGTCTTCTGGGTTGCTTTCGTTCCAAGAAAGATCATCGCGAAGGTTTCATTCCGTTTGGTATTCCTTTTCTGCAAAACACTGAAATAGGCAAAAAAACAGAAACTGGCACTGGGCCTTCGGTTAATAGGTTAGTCCCAAAAATAATATAAAAGAGCATATTAAAGCCCATTAAACATCCAAAACAGATAATATAATAGCATGGAACAATAAATAATTATAGATACGTTGGAGACGTATCGATACCAAATATATATTTTATGAAACTACATTTCATAATGAGTATAAAAATATTGATTTGACATTGTGAATGTTGATACACTTTTTTATAAGTTTGGACAAAGTAGAGGTACATTGACTTTAGACAAAACTTATATGCACAATGCAAACTAGTTCCTCCGTCCAGGTGCATGCCATGTCCTATCTAGTCATCACAACAAGGTTAGTTATTAGAGTACTACTGCCTCCCTTCTAGTTTAAAGGGCTCGATTCAAAATTTTCACCTACTCTTACCAAGAAAGAGGCGGTGGAATAGTTTTTGTAGTTTGCAAAAGTACTCAATTAATGATCTCGTTCTTCACAAAAAATGTGTTTACCAATGCATTATCGCATTGCATGCATGCATGAACACTAGTAAATGACAAAGATTTTTACATGCACTAGCAAGATGCCCGTGCGTTGCACGGAACATCAAGATGCATTTGTTTGAGTAATTTATCTTGTGGGAGAAAAGGATGAATGAGGGTAGGCCTTATCTACAAATGTGGAGAGGAGTGCGGGTAAATTGTCATAGTTTCCTTCCTATCCGTTAGATATACATCGGACGGCCTATATTGCAGGATGGCAGGAACACCATCGTCACCAACTCTGCTTTTTATAAGAGTAGAGATTAGTTAATATTCTCTTTAGGCTAGTCATAGTGGAAAGTATCATGTGCATATACTAGTGTATGATACGGGACTACCTTTATAGTACCATGCATGACACAAAGTAGCATAGTATTTAACATGATACATTATCTACCTATGTTACTCTAAGCCCCCTCTCTTCTTTAACTCTTTGCCACATCAGCATGTTTGCTATTCCCGTGTGCATGATACCAAAAGATACCACCACTATGGCCAGCCTTAATCATTGCATGCAATAATTTAGTGCACCTTGAAATCTGAACATGTGTGGGGCGTGTATGTTTTTAATGACTTGAGACTATACCTAGCCCGGCATGCAAGATGACTTATTATGCACCGTTCCCCATACCTACAGGAAGCCCGTTCTTCTCCAAATCTTTTCCTCTCCATGTCTGAAAACAATCTACCTGCTTGAATCTCCTTCTCCCTCCAGCAGTCCCACCACTCCACCTCGTGTGGAAAAAAAATCTGCATGCATGACTCTCCTCCCCCCGCGCTCGTCCAATCTATTGTGACCAACAATATTTCCACACCTTCCCTCCCCTGTAATTTACTCCAACAAATATGCCCACGTAGTTGTTACGTTAATCACGCAACATATCTCACTACAAAAAAAAGACACATCCGTGACATTTTGGGCCGAACGAAATTTTTTTCTGTCATACATATGACACTTCTATGACGATAATTGAGACAAAACCCAGTATCATCATAGATGTGGTGGGCTCCTACTTCTATGACAAAAAATCATGACAGAAAATGGGCTTTTCGTCCTGGGCGGGCCGGAGACATAGCTGCATGACATTCTTTGGGTCGTCCATGACGGAAAAAACCGTGGTAGAAGCGAGGGCGAGGAAAATTTCGGGGAGTTCCCGGTTACGGCGGGAGGCCGGGGGCCGAGCGATGCATGTTTCTCTCGTACACGTACGCGCATGTGCGCGAGGCATTGGCTCTAACTGAACCCGAGCGAGGCGTCGGGCTCTAACTGAACCCGAGCGATTGCGCTGCAGGCTACACGTTACTGAACCCGAGCGATCGATCGATGGCTGTTAACTGAACCCAATTGACTGATTCCTTCGCTACTGCTGCTAACTGAAGCCGGTCGATGCTGCCTCTAGGATGAACAGTGAGCGTTGCGGGGGGCTTTGGATGAACAGTGAGCGATGGCGTTGCCTCTGGATGAACAGGACCACGTGGTGTGGAGGGCTGGATGAACAGTAGATAGTGGAGGGGTGCCCATGGAGGGGTGGTTGAACAGGACCCTGTGGTGTGGAGGGCTGGATGAACAGTAGACGGTGGAGGGGTGGTTGAACAGTAGCTGGTGGAGTAGTGCGCGGTGGAGGCTGGATGAACAGGAGCCCGTGGAGGCTGGAGGAGGTCGACGGTAGCCCGTGGAGGCTGGAGGAGGTCGACGGTGGAGTTGAACAGTATCCCGTTGAGTCCCATTTTGCGGTACGCCACACCCCTCCTGATGAACACGACCCCTGTTTCGACCGTAGGAGGTCTGTTTCGTCCGTTTTGCGGTACGCCACACCCCTCCCGATAAACAGGACCCCCGTTTCGACCGTAGGAGGTCTGTTTCCTTTGTTTTGCGGTACGCCACACCCCTCCCGATCAACAGGACCCCCGTTTCGACCGTAGGAGGTTCGTTTCCTCCGTTCTGCGGTACGCCAGGCCTTGTTTCCATCGCTTGTTCCGTCCAAGCCCTCCTGATGAAAACGACCACGCATTCCGTTCCGACCCAGCCGGTTGGCTCCCACGCGTTTCGTTGCCTCCTGATGAACACGATGCATTCCGTTACCTCCCCATGAACACGACGCATTCCGTTGCCTCCCCATGAACACGACGACGATGTTGTTTCTCCGTTCCGACCCAACCATGTACACGAGCCCTGGCCGTACGAATGCGCGAGTAGGCGTTCGAGACCCCGCCTGTATGTACACATACGTGGCCGTATTTTCTTTCTTGCACCCTGGCCGTTGTACGCACGTGTACATGCTACGTGCGCGCCTCTACTACGACACGTGCGCGCCTCTACATCGACCAGTATGTACGTACACGTTCGCGACCAGAATGACAACGCTACGTACGCTTCGACCAGGTGGGTCCCGACTGTCAGGCACTTCCTTGCATGCGAAGATGTAGCTAGTGGGTCCCAGCAGTCAGGGGGGCGAATCATTTTTTTTACTCGGACGCACTTCCTTGCGTGCGAAGGTGTAGCTGGTGGGTCCCAGCAGTCAGGGGGGAAACATTTTTTTGCGAAATACGGTGGCCCGTCCGGTGGGTCCCCGCTGTCAGGTAGAGGAATAATTATTTTGCACGTAATAAGGAGGCACTTCCTTGCTGCGGCCGTGGACCCAACTGTCGGCCTCTCCACGTACATTCCACATCCGATGGAAGCCGTTCCTTAACCACATTGAGCACGCCGCGCCGAGAACACCAGGGTGGCGGACGATGGGGAGGCCTAGGAAGGGGATGACACGGAGCCGGGGAAGACGCGGCAGTGGATGCCCACGCGTAGAGGAGTACGAGGGTTCACTGGTTCGCTGCGGTGTGAGGCCGCCGTCGCCGTAGAATAACGGTGAGTAGAGGGATGGCCTGGCCAGCGGTGGGAGTAGTAGGGGCGGTGAGGCCTCCGCCGCATTGCAGCCGGCCAAGGGAGGCAGGAGCACGAGGCACGACCGGCGCTGGTTTGGGCGGCTGGAGCAAGAAGACCAGAGGTTGAAGAAGCACTACGGCCATTGGATGGACATCATACGGTCACTGGAGCTAGAATCGTGCATATTGACTAAGTTGACAAAACCCTCCGTCCCGGTCAACTTAGTAGGCCCACAAGTCAGCCTGCCACTCTACTGGGTCCCAGATAATAGGGGGAGTATTCATTTTTTGTGCGTAATAAGGAGGCACTTCCTTGCGTGCGAAGATATAGCTGGTGGGTCCGAGCTGTCAGTGGCGGTAACGTTTTTTTCGCGAAATACAGAGGCCCTTTTGGTGGGTCCCTGATGTCAGGTGGAGGAATCATTATTTTGCGCGTAATAAGGAGGCATTTCCTTGCGTGCGGCCATGGACCCAGCTGTCGGCCTCTCCACGTACAGTCCACTTCAGATGCATGTCGGTCATTGACCACGTTGACCAGGCCGCGCTGAGAGCACCAGGGCGGTGGACGACGACGAGGCCTAGGAAGGGAACGACATGGAGGCAGGGAAGACTCGGTAGTTCTTTCCCACGCGGAGGGGAGTACGACTGTACGAGGGTTTACTGGTTCGTCTGCCGTCGCCGGAGAATAACAACAGGTGTGGGTGAGTAGAGGGATGGCTAGGCCAGCGATGGGAGTACGGTGGGGCGGTGAGGCCTACGCGGCAGCAGAGCCGGCCGCGGGGAGGAGGGAGCAGGCAGTCCCGCCGGCGCTTGTTTGAGTGGCTGGAGCAGGAAGAGCCGAGATTGAAGAAGCACGACGGCCGTTGGATGGACATCGTACGGTCACTGGAGCTAGAATCGTTCATATTGACTAAGGTGACAAAGCCCTCCGTCCCCGTCAACTTAGTAGACCCACAAGTTAGCCTCCCACCATGGTGGGTTCCAGCTAGCAGGGGGAGTATTCATTTTTCTGTGCGTAATAAGGAGGCACTTCCGGTGGGTCCGAGCTGACAGCGGGGGAACATTTTTTTCGCGAAATACGGTGGTCCGTCCGGTGGGTCCCAGCAGTCAGGGGCAAACGCTTTTTCGCGAAATACGGTGGCCCGTCTGGTGGGTCCCAGCAGTTAGGGGGGAAACATTTTTTCCGCGAAATACTGGTGGCCTGTCCGGTGGATCCCTGCTGTCAGGTGGAGGAATAATTATTTTGCACGTAATAAGGAGGCACTTCCTTGCGGCTGTCGTGGACCCAGCTGTCAGCCTCTCCACGCACAGTACTCTTCCGATGGAAGTCGGTCGTTGACCACATTGACCACGTCGTGCCGAGAGCACCACGGTGGTGGACGACGGCGAGGCCTAGGAAGGGGATGACGCGGAGTCGGGGAAGACGCGGCAGTGGATGCCCACGCGGAGAGGAGTATGAGGGTTCACTGGTTTGGCTGCGGTGTGAGGCTGCCGTCGCCGCAGAATAACAGGGGGAGTGGGTGAGTGGAGGGATGGCCTGGCTAGCAGTGGGAGTAGTATGGGGACGGTGAGGCCTCCGCGGCAGCACAGCCGACCACGGGAGGCAGGAGCATGCGACACGACTGGTGCTGCTTTGGGCGGCTGGGGCAAGAAGACCAGAGGTTGAAGAAGCACTACGGCCGTTGGATGGACATCGTAGACCACGCCGCGCCGAGAGCACCAGGGCGGTGGACGACGGCGAGGCCTACGAAGGGAACGACACGGAGCCGGGGAAGACACGGCAGTGGCTGCCCACGCGGTGGAGAGTACGAGGGTTGACTGGTTCGGCTGCCGTCGCCGGAAAATAACAGGAGGTGTGGGTGAGTAGAGGGATAGACAGGCCAGGGATGCGAGTATGATGGGGCCGTGAGGCCTTCCTGGCATCACTGCCGGCCACGGGAGGCGGGAGCAGGCGGTTCCGACGGCGCTGGTTTGGGCGGCTGGGGCAGGAAGATCAGAGACTGAAGAAGCACGATTGCCATTAGATTGACATCTAACGGTTTGACGCTGGTAAACTCGATTGTTGACTAAGTTTCTTTTTTGAGAAACCTTGTGTACGCATGAACTTAGTAGGCCCACAAGTCAGCCTCCAAATCTGTGGCAGACAACATAAAGCCCATTTGCTATTTTTTATAATTTGCAGCCCATTTGCTAATTCTTAAGTAATATATTACAGCCCATTTTCTGCCCAGGACCACGGTCAAAAAGTTCAACCTTATTTTGCATATTTCGGTGGAGTCCGAACTGTTGTAATCCCGAAATGATAAACATTTTTTAAGAACTTATTGATTTGCCAAAAAAATCGTTTTGTTTTTGTAAGCAAATAAGACGTGGGACAATTGAGTTGGTTTAAGGGAAAACCAGTGGTAAAAAAATCAGCGCTGGGTGGGAAAAAACAACAAATATAGGGATGTAAATATGAAAAGGGAATTTTATATGTTTTCAATATAATGATACGTGTATATGAACTAGTAAAACTATAGGTAGAGATTAGAAAACGGATGTAGGACATGCGTTTCAAGAGGAAAATAGAACTGGGATGTGTGTTTGATCCAGTAAAAAAACTGCCTGCGGATGTTGTAAGACAAAATATAACTAACGCTGGCGGGCCAGAGGCCAGTAGATACCTGCTGGATCTTTGTGCCTCGTTGTCGTCATGGGCTGGGCCTGTTAAAAACAAAACCAACCCTGGGCAGTCTACAGCCCAGTTGAAACTTCCTCGACCTGAAAAAACAATATACGTGCTTAATAAATGAGAGAATTCTGCAAGTATAGACCGATAACTGGGATGCAGCACGGATATTGTTTTTTCATCGTGATAATAAGTGCATGCACTTGTTTCGAAAAAATTGGAGAACTGGGAATTCGAACGGCGGGTGCTTATGCTACCCATCAAATAAAAATCAGGTGCCTGAAAATTCATTTTGAAACAAATGATTCAGCTTTATATCCACGTCAATCCTTGGCATGATGGTTGGAAGCAAATGCAAGTTCATACCAAAAGATCGTTAACAACAATACCAACTTACGGACGACAAGGTAGTACAACTACCAATACCAAACTAACTTATAATCTTTTTACTCCTGGCCCTAGTGTTCGTCTGGTAGAAAATCTTGCAGAGGACTAGGTCCCGCTCCTTCTCTTGCTCCAGGTCCCCGAGATGGTACTGGTGCATCACCTAGTTGGTCCTCTGCTGGTCGAAGTTCTTGTTGGTGTGCAACACCAGAACCTTTTTTGCTGCCCGTCTGCCGGCCGTTGACCATCACCGGCAAGGTATTGCCGGTCTAGTGCCACATCGCGTGCATGCCGCACTCCGACTGTATCTTGCGACGCGTCCACGTGCCCCTTTTGAATGCCCTGGAATTGTGCTAGAAGAAATGCTTCCTTAGGCCACTCAGTGTGATACCTGTAGTATTGTGGAATACAGGTTTTAGTGTACCTAGTTGGCATTTTCGTAACATCTTTGGCATGTTGCAGTCACTTGTTTCACTTTTTATTAACTGTCAAATTGTAATTGCTTCACCAAGTCTACGTCTAAAAAGAAAAATAGAGCTATAAACAAAGGAATATGTCTGTGCAAGTAGACGGCCGATCGGTGTCTTACCTGGAAGTTTCCCAGGTCGGGTGTAGCATATGCCGTGCTCGCTGTCGATGGTTGGTATGAACAAATCGATGAGAGACTGAAATCTCGCGCTGTCAGCACTCACTTTGGCCTCAAGGTGCTCGATCAGCTCCTGATCCGTGGGATCGAACTTGACGCCAGCCGGCAGCACCGGCCAATCCTTCTTCGACTTGCATCGGTAATTCCTGTTATATGGTACTCAATGTATGCTCAATCGACTGTTTTAAGTGAATGATGAAAGATTTCGACAGATAAGTGGTACTCCAAATATGAAGTCCAGAATACCCGAACACGCCGCTGGGATTCTTGTGTCACCTCACACGCAGCGTGTTGTCATGTCAATTCAATGTGTGGACATGATGAATAATTTGACCGACGTATACTAGTACTGCTACTGTACTACTTACTAGTCGTATTTAGTGTCACAATTTATACATAGGTTTAACTAACAAGTACGCACTTGAAGCCTAACTGATATATATGGCTTCTGCACAGCATCTCCATCATCATTATCAGTACATCCTATGCAGGTGAGTTCGGATGCACTTGATCCCAGGAAGGTATCTATCCTTCAAACCAGATGAGTGCTTCAAACTAACAACAGTACATAATATCCAACAAAAGAGGGTCGTGCTACAGCATCAGAATACATGGCTCAGTCTAGATATCAGCACGAATCAAGTTGTGCATATTTGCTGTTGGCATGAACCTCATCGCCGCATGTCGGGTTTGCAAAAGCCATCCATCGCATGGAAGCTTGATGCCTTTCACACACTGAAGAATATCTGGCAACAAGCTGTGTCGACGAATCTCTGGATATGGTGATTCATGAAACCCATGGTATGATGCGTAAACACAGCCCCCCTCGCGAATGGAAGTTGCATAGCACAGTAATCATCGCCGGTGATATGATCGATGATTGGTTGGATGATCGGATAATTAAGCCCGAGGAACAAGGAGTGGTTGCCGAGGCTGTAAACCCGCCTCCAGTTGAATGCGACTGGCCCAACGAAGCTGGGATCTTTCTCGAACATGAAGCAGCCATAGCCATCAATGTCACGAACACCCCACACATTGTACTGCATGTGGTTTGATGTAATGGTTTGGTCAATTTGGTACGTGCGAATGAGCATCAAATGACCGCCTTCAGCTGAACGAGCGATAAACCACCACCCATCGGCTGGTATGATTCCAGGTCCTAGAATCATGAAGGCCAGCGCATTTGCATCTGCTGCACCAATTCAAATTGGAGACCAAAAGGACAAAAATAAACAATCATGTTCAGAGTATGTGTGGAATTAAGATTATTATAACAGTGACACATATCATGGACAGAGAATTGCAATGCCGTGGTCATAATCATACCCCAAGTTAAAAAAATAAGCCAATGGCTTTCATATACTAGCAATATGTCATGGTTCAAACATCATGTAACAATGAGAGGAAAACAACTATGACAGCGCCTACTCATATTCTACCATAGCACTTACTACTACTGTTCTCATATCAACTCTAAGCAATAACATGCGTTGTTATAAAAATCTTGTAAACGAGAGTAACATATAGCAATCATGATGTTATGCTCATAATATGTATTCTAACAATCATTAGATGCCAATTGTTCTCATATCAACTCTAACAATAACATGTGTGGTCATAAAAATCTAGGAAATGAGAGGAACATATAGCAATGATGTGGTTATAGACATGCTATGCATTCTAAATTTGTAACAAATGAACAGGCAGTCGTATTCATAAGGTAAAGATGAGATGAGATAGAACAATTACACGACGATAGATTCCACCAGTATAGGCAGCCAATATGTGCGTCGACCGCGTAAACGATGCCATCATGCACTATAGCATCAGACAGAAATGTTGCCTCAACAGGATTGATGATGAGCCATAACCATGTATGGCGACCGGATTCCAAATAGACTAATCCCATGTCGAACAAGGCAATGATCTTGTAATCCATGTATTCTTCTGATGGTGTGGGCACTTCGCAGGTTACAACTTTCTACAAACAGAGGTCGAGCCAAAAGCTTGACGCGTCTCGTGCGTAGTAGGCAGGAGTGTCCGGCGGGCCACGAGGCTCGATGGCAGCGGTATCCAACGATGGAAGGGTGATCTCTCGCTGGGTGTAGATATCCACGAGACGTGTAGCGACCAGACCTCAAACAGTTTGATCTCTGTGCTCTGGTGTCATCCCTGGATCAGTAATGCTGACACCACACAGTACTCGGAGGATTTATAACAGAGTAGCAATCACACACTTATTACATCGAGTGTCTCAAAAGAGAACTTATTACAATAAGTATGGCTTAAGGCCATCTAATAACGATAACAGCGGAAGGCTTGGAAGATAAGTGAGTCCATCAACTCCAACGGCATCACTGAGTATAGAACCACGACCTAAAACTCCTTAATCGTCATCTGAAAAGTCTGCAACATTAACGTTGCAGCCCGAAAACGGGTCAGCACATGGAATATGCTGGCAAGGTAACACATAGAGAGTAATGGAATGTAACATCTATACTATATGCATATTTGGCTGGTGGAAAGCTCTATGGTTACAGTTTTGCGTAAAGCCAATATTTCCCTACTTCAAAGGAATAAATTTATTTAACTATCATGGTGGTTGTTAAACATTGAGAATGGTTGACAGCATTCTCAATCCCAATTAAGCATCATCATTAAACATAACCCAACAAAATTAATTTAGAGTAACATGTTGAGATTCACATGATAATCCAAGTACTAGATACTCAAGATGTCCATAACCGGGGACACGGCTAACCATGATTAGTTTATTACACTCTGCAGAGGTTTGCGCACTTTTCCCCACAAGACTCGATCACCTCCGTTTGGTTTCTCGCACTACATGGTGTTTGAGAAGACGGATGACCGAGACATAGTCTTTCAGAAGCGCTAGCACCTTAGGATGGGTAGACCGTACCACCTACATCCCCTACATCTGCTAGTCTACCACTGTAAGAGTTCGCACGACTTAGTCAAGTATGCTAGAGCCCATAATAGCTTGTGGCTGCACACGAAAGTTTCTAGTATGAATAGTCTCATGATCCCTTTGAGCCTGGGTGGCGGTCCAAAAGAAAACAGGCAAGTCCTGGAATACCCAGGTGCCTCAATCCACCCAGATGTGTGTTTAAGTTGCCACCTTAGATAAACCATTAATTAACAATCTCACATCTGTCATGGATATCACTCACCCAATCCACGTCTACTAGCATAGCATGGCATGATAAGCAAACATAGAAGTAACTCCCAAAGGTTTGATAATAACAGGTAATAGGTACTACCTCATCTACTTCCCATCCCACAATTTAATTAGATCCTAATCATGCAATGTGTGAGGATTGATCTAATGCAATAAAACTGAGTAGTAGAAAAGGTATGATCAAAGGGTTACTTGCCTTGCTGATGATCCGCGAAACCTAACGATTCGAAGTAACAAGCGGCGCACTCCGGGTATTCTATCACAGACAAACAGACAAGCATACAATAAGTACTCATCTAATGCACATGTAAAACTCAAATAAGAGATCTAACCAGAAGGTTCAACTTAAGAACTCCGGTTGGCAAAAAGAATCAAATCGAACGAAGCAACGAAAGTCAAACGGCGAAAGAAAACAACTTCGTTCTGGTAATATGGATCTAGGGTAAATTTTACAGTAGCAAAACCCTGTTTAAGTTGGTTATTTGGATAGAGGGTTTCGAGACGAATCCCTAGGCGCTTGAATCGCCTGATTCCGATAAACGAGCGAAAAGTTAAACTAAAACGAAAATCGGATCAGGAATCACGATCAGAAAAATCGCGGATTTAATCCGAGAAAAAGAAAAAAGACGAACGCCGAATTTTTTTTCTCTCTTTTTTCGGCATGGAAAACGAGGCGCGACGAACCTCGGGCGGCGGGATCGTCGGCGGCGGCTCCGGCGGCGCGCGCGGATTGAGGCGGGGCTGATGGCCTAGGGCGGCTCGGGGCGGCGCTATTTAAAGGCTGCCCCTGGGCGGTGTCCCGCTCGGGTACGGCCCGAAGTCGGTTCGTTTTTTTATTCCGCTTGGAAGAAAAATAAAAAGAAATACTAAACGGACTCCAAAAATTCCGAAATAAATTTTCACGGGCTTCTAAAATCAAGCCGCACAAGGTGAACATTTATTTGGGCCCTAAATGCAATTTGGAAAAACGCACTTTTTTTCCTAAATTCAAATAAAACACCAAAAACTTCGAAATAAAATCTTATTTGATTTTATTATTAAATCCTCAATATTTCTTTATTTTGGGAAAGTCATTTTATTCCCTCTCTCATATTTTTGTAATAGAAATAATTGATGATAAAATAAATAAAATCAAATGATCCTATTCTCAAAATTTGAGAGAACTCAAATATGAAAATAACGAAATCCCCAACTCTCTCCGTGGGTCATTGAGTTGCGTAGAATTTCTAGGATCAACCAAAATGCAAAATAAAATATGATATGCATGATGATCTAATGTATAACATTCCAAATTGAAATTTTGGGATGTTACAAGACGCCACGGACTACCGGTGTGGTGGATGAGGACGATCCAGTTGGCCTTCATGCCCGCCCAGTAGTGGCCGCACATGAAGGACAGGTGGACGGGCAGTGGTAGCATGTCGAGGGGCACCACGACAACCTCCGTAGGATCGTCAAGTCGGTATATGGGCCACCTGCGAGGATCGGGCATCAACAAGCAGGGTGTCTTGAAAAGAGTCGGCCGGTTGCAGACGAGTAGACAGTACAAAGACACCGAGCATGCGGCCAGACGGACGGTGCTGGGTAGGTCCATACGACTACAGATCTGCTCCAAGAGAACATCGGGGAGGGAATTCCAGTCGCGGCTCTGCGTGTCAGTCGGTTCTGCCATTGGGGTTTTCGGTGCTTGCGAGCCAGCGGGAAGTTGATTCGGGCGGGCGAGCGAAGAAGCTTCTCCTCGTGTGTCCGAGCAGTGAGTGGGGGGATATGGTACACGCATGCTACCAAGGAAGATGGCGCGGGCAGGCGAGCAGTGAGCGGGGGTAAATGGTGTGCGGCCGACGATGGGGAAGAGAGGAGGAAAAAGAAGAGAGGAGGAGGAAGAGTGGAAGACGGGGAAGAAATTGCATTCAATCTCAATTCTACTAGTACTACTACCAGGATATACCGTCCTTCGGAGTGTAAATAGTTACACCGATGACATGTGGGTCTACCACAACAGGGCCCATATGTCCATTAATGGAGGACAGAGGTGCGTAGGTGTATTTGCAGAAGCATGCTCTACTGGCAAACATGATGGCAGTACTGGGTAAGGCTGATTTAGTAACACCAACACGCTGGTTCAGCT
Source organism: Triticum urartu (assembly GCF_056163025.1). Lineage (NCBI taxonomy): Eukaryota > Viridiplantae > Streptophyta > Magnoliopsida > Poales > Poaceae > Triticum > Triticum urartu. Next base: position 462,898,423 of record NC_141874.1, on the reverse strand, counting down.
TATTAATTACGTGTCCCATCTGCTGCAGCGTGTATTGTCACTTCACTGCGAAGACTAGTTGAATAGTTCTCTCTGACCGAGATGGGGAATAATGGATCACGAAGACTTCCTTTCTACAGTATCCCTATGCCTCTACTGTGACGCCCCCGATTTGACCATACACTAATCATACACGCAAACGTGTACGATCAAGATCAGGGACTCACGGGAAGATATCACAACACAACTCTACAAATAAAATAAGTCATACAAGCATCATGTTACAAGCCAGGGGCCTCGAGGGCTCGAATACAAGAGCTCGATCATAGACGAGTCAGGGGAAGCAACAATATCTGAGTACAGACATAAGTTAAACAAGTTTGCCTTAAGAAGGCTAGCACAAACTAGGATACAGATCGGAAGAGGCGTAGGCCTCCTGCCTGGGATCCTCCTAACTACTCCTGGTCGTCGTCAGCGGGCAACACGTAGTAGTAGGCACCTCCGGTGTAGTAGGAGTCGTCGTCGACGGTGGCGTCTGGATCCTGGGCTCCAACATCTGGTTGCGACAACCAGGTAGAAAGGATAGAGGGAAAAGGAGAAGCAACCGTGAGTACTCATCCAAAGTACTCGCAAGCAAGGAGCTACACTACATATGCATGGGTATATGTGTAAAGGCCATATCGGTTGATTGAACTGCAGAAAGCCAGAATAAGAGGGGGATAGCTAATCCTGTCGAAGACTACGCTTCTGGCAGCCTCCGTCTTGCAGCATGTAGAAGAGAGTAGACTGAAGTCCTCCAAGTAGCATCGCATAGCATAACCCTAACCGATGATCCTCCCCTCGTCGCCCTGTGAGAGAGCGACCACCGGTTGTATCTGGCACTTGGAAGGGTGTGTTTTATTAAGTATCCGGTTCTAGTTGTCATAAGGTCAAGGTACAACTCCAAGTCGTCCTGTTACCGAAGATCACGGCTATTCGAATAGATTAACTTCCCTGCAGGGGTGCACCACATAACCCAACACGCTCGATCCCATTTGGCCGGACACACTTTCCTGGGTCATGCCCGGCCTCGGAAGATCAACACGTCGCAGCCCTACCTAGGCACAACAGAGAGGTCAGCACGCCGGTCTAAATCCTATGGCGCAGGGGTCTGGGCCCATCGCCCTTTGCACACCTGCACGTTGCGAACGCGGCCGGAAGCAGAACTAGCCCCCTTAATACAAGAGCAGGCTTACGGTCCAATCCGGCGCGCGCCACTCAGTCGCTGACGTCACGAAGGCTTCGGCTGATACCACGACGTCGAGTGCCCATAACTGTCCCTGCGTAGATGGTTAGTGCGTATAGGCTAGTAGCCAGACTCAGATCAAATACCAAGATCTCGTTAAACATGTTATCTTGAAATGACCGCGAACGCCGACCAGGGCTAGGCCCACCTCTCTCCTAGGTGGTCTCAACCTGCCATGTCGCTTCGCCACAAGGATCCACTCGCGGGTACTCCTACGAGCCGACCCGTCTTTTATTCATCACATGTATCATGTATTAAGTATATAGTATATACCCGTGATCACCTCCCGAGTGATCACGGCCCGATAATATAGCATGACAGACGGACAAGAATGTATGGCCACTGATGATAAACTAGCATCCTATACTAAGCATTTAGGATTGCAAGTAAGGTATCAACAGTTGTAGCAACAATGACAGGCTATGCATCAGAATAGGATTAACGGAAAGCAGTAACATGCTACACTACTCTAATGCAAGCAGTAGAGAGAAGAGTAGGCGATATCTGGTGATAAAAAAGGGGGGCTTGCCTGGTTGCTCTGGCAAGAAGGGGTCGTCAACACCGTAGCCGCACTGGGTAGCAGCGGCGTCGGTCTCGGTGTCTAGCGAGAGAAGAGGGGGAAGAAACAATAAATATATCGCAAACAAATGCATGACGATGCATGACATGACAAAGCATGATGCTAGATGTGCCCTAACGCGGTACGAGGTGGTACCGGTGAAGGGGGAACATCCGGGAAATTATCCCCGGTGTTTCGCGTTTTCGGACAGATGAACCGGAAGGGGAAAGTTGCATGATTGCTATGCTAGGGATGCGTGGCGGACGAACGGGCTGCGTATTTGGATTCATCTCGTCGTTCTGAGCAACTTTCATGTACAAGGTATTTTCAACCGAGTTACGGATTATTTTATACTGATTTTTAAAGTTTAATTTATTTTCTAGAATTAACATATTATTCTAATTCGGGTTGACTAAGTCAATTTGACTAGTCAAAAGGGGATGTTTGGCCCACATGTCATAGACTATTCACCTACACAAATAAATAAATCTAACTTATTTAAAGTGGGGCCTACATGTCATCTACTACTAGACTAACTTAGCACTAAACTAGTACTACTACTAACTAAGCCTAGCAACTAATTAAGTAAGGGCCGGCCTGGGCACAGCCGTGCACACACAGTCACGGTGTCACGCACACAACACACTCACACACAATGCTAGAGGTTAAATCAGTTTTCCGTTAACAGAAGATAGCATTTTGTGATTTTTGTAGGAATTAATTCACGCGTTATTTGAAGCCGTCCAATGAAACAAAATGAAGCTTGTTACATCTACTTTCCGTTCATATAATTTTTACCCATGTTAGGATTTATCTTATCGCTGTTCAGGGGCTGTTTAAAGGGCTAGACATTGTAGAAATACAAAAGCTAGCTAGCGCTACAGTAACTGAATGTTACTGTAGCAGCAGCAGCACAGGCAGAGTAGCAGCGGCAATGGGGCGGCAGCGGCTGCGGGCGGCGAGGGAGGCCGGCCGTGGCTGCGTCAGGCAAAGGCGGGCGACGGCCGCGGCAACAGCGGCAGCCAGCACCAGTTACAAATGGCGGCGGCAGGCGAGAAGCAGCAGCAGAGCATGCAGAGCAGCCGCCGTGAGCGCAGCAGCACAGCGGCAGGAGCAGCTCGCAGGGGCGCGCGTGTGCGGCAGCGGGTGGACGGGCGTTGCGAGGTGAGTGCGGCGCGCGCGGTTCGAGCAAAAGTGACCGGAGTTGGCCACAACGACGACGTCGGGCGGCGGCGGTTGTGAGCTTGCGACGGGGACGGTGCTGCAGTGTGCGCGTGAGTAAACGAGGAGGCTAGGCGAGGCCTAAGCGATGCGGTGAAGCAGATGGGTCGCAGCACGGGGCCGTTTGGTCGCCGGAACGAGGCCGGCGACGAGCTACCTGCCGGCGAGCTCGGGCAAGTTGGGGGCGGCGTGTACAGCTAGCGAACGGCGACGAGAGAGAGAGAGGGGAGGAAGCGGGGGCTCACGTTGAGCCTGTAGAGGTGCAAAGCGGGCTCAGGGGAGGCTCGACGGCGACGAAATCGGCGACGGCGCGCGGGTGTCCGAAGGTTGAAGAAGACGTCGAGGAGCTCGATGCAGAGGCGCTCCTGCTCGGGTGACTCGTCGGGGAGGAAGAGGAGGTCGAGGCGGTCCTGTGACGGCGGACGAGGGCGGCGACGCAGCTCCGGGCGGCGGGGATCGCCGGCGGCGTCGGCGCGGTCCGGTGCGGTTCGTTCCCCTCCCGATCCAATCGGGAGAGAGGGGGGAGGGAGATATTTCGGGGGGAGGAGTGGGGTGTCGGTGGGTGGATTAGGTTAGGGGGAGTGGGTATAAGGGAGTGGGGGTGGGGCGCTGCCGATTGGGCCAGGTGGCCGGTCGGGCGGCCTGGAGGCCGGCTGGGCCACGGCCCAGCAGGGAGGGGTTTTGTCCTTTTTTTCTGTTTTTGTATTCTCCTTTTTCTGTTTTATCTATTTAGCTACTGTTATGTACTTAGTGTAGGTACTAAACGATTTTAGTTAAAGTTGAAACTCCTCACATACTTACCTACTGATATTTTGGGTATTGTCCAAAAGGTTTGGGGGTTAATTTGGAATTGTTTGAAAATAAGTTCACATTTTAAAATGCATAAAAGGTGTTGCATGACCACTTTAATTACTTCCAGGGGATATTTAAAAATCCATTTAATGTTAGATCCTTCATGTTAATTACCTAGTGAATATTTGCAACCGACCGAACTTTTTTTGTTTTACCGGTTGAAGAAATAATAATTTGACTTTATTTTAACATTGAATTTGGATCGGGTTTGGATCAAAGTGAGGTTTAGCAAATTGACTGTGATGACATGGCAACATTAGGAGGGGATTACTGTAGCTTAATTTCCCGGGCGTCACATCTACGCTCACTTCACTCATTTTGCTCCGTACCTAGTCACTTGTTGAAATCTGTAGAAAGAAAATACTCCGTATTTGGGAACAGAGGGAGGCTTTTACTCCATACTATTTGGGAACAGAGGGAGTATCACCATATGGAGGGAACAGAGGAAGCTTGAAATATGAACATGTCAATGGGAGAGAGTAAGCCCCATGCATGCATGCATGCAACATGCAACACTCGCACATACACATGGGCGCACGCAACACTCACGCACCCATGCGACACACAGCACACGACGCAACACACACGCTCACGCTCAAGTGCTCAACCTACTCCCTACGTCCGTGAAAGATTATACATTTTGAGATTTACACATTGACCAGGGCATAATTAACGCGCAAAAGTAGCAGACTTATGTGTGCATGCGACCATTGAGATACGAAGATTGAATGAAGGCCGTTGCATGCTTTAATTAAGGATAGACATGTAGCCTATACCTACAGCACAAGTTGGTGCATTAGTCAATCAATATCGATTTAGATTAAAGGCTAAATGCATTGGAAGTGTAGATGTACATCATGTACTACACTCTTTTTTTATAGCTGATGTACACTCTTTGTTGGAAGACCGAGGGAGGACACGTGCATGCACTCACATACACAGCCAGGGCGGTTCGCGTGCAAGGGTTGGACTCGTGTCGCACCTGCGTAAAGTTTTGTTTAACTGATTTCTTTGCTCTGCCAACTAACAGGTGGGACCCAGAAACCAGGTGACAATTTAACTAGTCAACAAGGTGCCACGTCGACTATGTGGCCGGTCAGTAGGGTGCAATACGGTGCTCTACGATGAGCTAGTGATCGTATAATCGCCGCAAAACTATATATAGTGACCGTAAAGAGCGTAGTGTTACATACATTAACCGCCAGTGTATTTTTATTGTTTCAAATTAAGCCATATTAATCAGAAAGGACACAGTATGGACTACTACTACTAGTACTAGTACTGCTTTGATGTGTCCTATCAACTCGCCAAACGAGGAGAAGCTTGCTTACTACGCCTCTCCCTCGCCCGCGCGTGCGGTGGTTCGCAGGACGAGGAGAGGGTTTTGACTACAGTGCCCTCTCCCTCTCCATCTCCCTCGCCCTCGCCGTCGCCCTCGCGGTGACGTGCAACAGCTCAATCGGTGTCAGATTGCCAGAAGCATATTGTACTATAGTATCATCATTGTTGGACCTTCCGAAGAGGCGAAGAGCCAAGTGCAAGGTTCACACGAGTACGAACTGTTGAACCTCCTGAAGAGGCAAAGAGCCAAGCGCAAGGTTTTATAGGAGTTGTCGTCCTAGTAGGAGTGTACTACAACTATAGCAAACGATGCTACTGTATGATGTCGCCACATCATGTATATCCAAAGCTGTGCCACCTTTTTTTTCTCAAAGAGCGTGTTGGAGCCCGTGCAACAACCACACAAGTTGCACGTACACATAACACATTTACTAGTAATAAATTCTAAAGGACAAATGCCAGTATGCCACACAAGTTCATCTCCAATTCATGTGATAAATTTGTGCACGACTAGTCTACATATATTCACAGCGCTACCGTTCACAATTACCGTACTCCACTTACACGTTATAGATGGGCTACATGTCCTCCTCCAGGTTCCAGTCCCAGGTGTTCTTCATGGATGGCACGATCCATAGCGGTGGGCAACAGGAATCATTGTCGTAGCTTTCTAGTCCGGTTTCACACGATGGAGACTCATCCAAGCTGAAGCGGCACAAATCAGGGATAGCGTGTCCCAGCATGTCGTTCATCCGGCGGTGCGCACTGAAGAAACAACCATGCTTCATGAATGGCAGGCCTTCCATGTCGTGCACGGAAGGTGGCATCCGCTTCACAATGGGGTAGCTGTCCCCGATGAAAAGCGAGTACTCTCCAAGAGGTTCCTCGGCACCCACGTAGCATCACGGGGGTCGAACTCGGCGCCGTTCATCTGGTACACGCGGCATCCCAGATCTGGACACATGGTGACGTACATAGTCAAGGTCCATGCATAATAATGTTGTGCTCAAATATGGCGGTCAGTGATACTGTGCAGCAATTAGTACTACTTCGATATAGAGGAAGTAAAATAACCGGCTTATTATATATAGCCACTCTTGGCTACATGGATGAGATAGTAAGACATGGAAAAACAAAAATGGTGGCAGCTAGTGGGTTCAAGTCTTCAAGGGCCTAGCTAGCTATACGCGTCCTCCAAGGTAAAAAGTACTCCTACTAGTACTACAAAGTATACTACTAGTACAACAATGAAAGAGAAGGCGAGAGGGTTAAAAATGGAATACCTGGGTAGATGGTGACGGTCCGATCGTGGTAGATTGTGTGACCATGTTGCACATCAGTGGTACCATGGGTAACGAATGCTAAGATAGTTGATCCCAATATGCCAAAGTCAGCTACAAGGTTCCAGGTTAGACCGAATCGCGGATGCAAATGCACATCAGGATCGGCGATCTTATTTTGATCGGGGGATGACTGGCCCCTGCAAAATAATGGAGTACCATTAGGGATGCAAATGATGGTCTGTGCATTCCGTTTGTAATCTCCCGTACCGTAGGATGGCAACCAGATGAAACAAGTCCCCTGGCTTGTCACCGCGAAGATGCGGCCTAGATGGCGCACGGCGTCTTCGAACATGTAGGGGTACAAATCTGTCGTTGCCAACATGCGCCAGCCTCTGCCGTTACTGCCTCTTGCATTGACGGCAATCCTTATGTCGAACACTGCGATGAGATAGTAATCGTCATAGCAGCGTCGCTTTGTCGGCGGGCCCGCAATTGCTATCTTCTTCAATCTCATGTAGGCATCATCATACGTATTCAAGCCCAGCCAGTCCGGAAGGCCAATCCCAATGGTGGAGAAGGGGTCTACTGGAACGGCCGCACTGTTGTGGATGTTGTGCAAAATGATGGTGGTATCCGGCCAGAGGTATGCAAGCCAATCTTCGTTGGCACCGACCCAGGCCTATATATAAGACGGTGGGCAGCGGAGAAATTACAGGATGGAAATGGAATAACTAAGTACTACATGATCAAACTCCATTACTGACCTGCTCATCGGACAAAATCTGACTACCTCTCAACGTCGGCAACTCTAGCGGAGTCAACGTGCAACCATGGCCAAGGAGCGGTGGACTGTTCGAAGGATTGTCCCGTAGAAGAACCTTCTCCTCGAGGACGCATGGAAGACCAACAAGCATGGCCTTTTCCCAAGCATGTTTAAGCAGCGTCTTGAAAAAGTTGCTGCAGGAAGCATCGAGTCTTGCGGCGGTGAGGACGTCGGAGCGGCGTGCGATTTCTCCCAGAGGATCGTCGTCCAAGGTCTCCCAGCCCCGACGAGGAGGAGAACCACCTGGCGAATCCATGGGAGCAACGGCGAACTGCCTTCTCTTCGGGGGGAGGGGAACTGGCGAGGAGGATATAAGAGCGTAGTAACCGCAGGGCCTCGTCCCTTCCAACTGTAGATCATTCCTCAGCGAAGGGGTGAGGCTATTATTTACTACTAGTACTAGCATTATGGAACGTTATGGGATTGCATTATACTGTAAATAATAGCACTAGTAAGAAATTTTTGGCACTAGGTAGTAGTTTTTGGCGTAGATTAAGAAATTTTGGGTATGTTTTTGCCATTTTTTGTACACGCCAACTAGTGTCAAAAACGTCTTACATTATGCGACGGAGGAGTACATACTCGTACTGTAGCAGTACTAGTACTACTTTTCTCAACTAGTAGTGCGATGTACTGTACTTCTAGTCTAGTCTAGTATAGTGCACCAGTTTTGAACTCTTGAATCTCAAGGCCAATGAGCTATAGTTGAAAGTGGAGGGTACTACTGTTCTCTAGAACCATCGTTGTACTATCAATGCAGGGGAAGTACACCTGCATAGTGGCCTACTCTCGGTGCTCTATTCAGCCGCTCCTCTCATGTAGCTGGCCTACTCAGCCGCTCCTCTCATGCACACACTAGCAGCCTGGTTATCAGCGACAGTTACTGCGGGGGCGGAACATTTGAGTTATTAGATACAGCAAGACTAGGCTTTTCGCTTCCATTTGTGGAGGTGTAATGGATCTCGTCGAACTTTGTTAGTAGTTCCTTCTTTATGAATGAGATGAAGCAAAGCTTTTGCCTCCGTTTCAAAAAAAACATGTCAAGAGGAATTTCTTTTATAGTAGAGCCGATAATGGAGTGAAGTCCATGCGTGCAACGCCACAAGCTACAGAGTAGTAGTAGAGCACTTTACGTACAGAGCCATATTGCATAGTTCCCAATGCCCCGCCAGGCTTTTCCGGCTCCTCGGGCTTAATTGGGAGGCGCTAGTTTAAATATGCTACTAGCTGATGAGGAAGCTGCAAGCGAGGTGTGGCTAGGGCAAGCACGCGAGCCACGTGATGCTGGGAAGGAAAACACGTTCACGTTGCTAGGCTGTCCAGTGCACCCATATTGTGGGGCCGCACGTCTGTTTGACTTCAAAACTCAAACTACCCGTGTAAAATATTGGCTCACAGCGAAGTGTAGTAGTACAATTTTTTTAAAAGGCCGCCGTGCGTTCGGCCGGGATTGAACCCACAAAACGAGGTATACACTCTCGCGACCACTAGTAGTACTCGTTGGAGTAAAACGCAACCTAGAATCTCCTTTTGTCGCTAGTAGTACGTACATTGTTCCTTACAAGAAACCCCTAAGAGCATGGTTAATAGTATAGCCAGCTGCTGGCTATAAGCCAATGCCATGTCATCTACAGCCCATCTTATAGCCAACATGTACAATAATAGATCAAAAGAGTGTACTACCTTTTTATTATATGGCCCACTTCTCATTCTCACAAAGTGCCTAGGAGCACGTGCTAGAGCTGTCTCTTCACGAAGAGCCCGCTTACCTTCTCTCTCCTCTTCTCTTTCCTCCAACTAAGCAGAAATATACTAGTTTATTTCTTATAGCCCGCTGACTTAGCTCTATTGTACTTGCTCTAATAATGCAAGAAACCACTAAAATGCCAAGAAACTACTACCACTTGCATACGCGGCAGACTTAAGATAAGACTACCTTATCAACCATTGAACATGCTCTTACCAACAAAAATCCTCGAGTGACCTCCTACCTCCGGCCCGTCCACCTAGTCATCCTCGGCCATGGGACGCAGCTACCACCGCCGGCAGAAGGCGAGGTCAAAACCGCCGGCGGTGCGGAGCCCATGTTGCGGCAGCCCGGATCCCAGCTCCGCCCGACGCTCGCGGCCGCTAGCTAGCCAAGATATCTCCGTCCAGCTGCTTTTCTGCAAGGTTTGCTACTTAGATTGGCACGACAGCGCGACGACTTGCTCGCGCGCACCGCGCTAAGGCCAGCCATCTGGCTCGAGCGAAGGCCAGCGCGGCGGCTTGCTCGCTCGTGAGTCACGCTCGGGCCAGCCTGCCAACCCGTGCGGAGGCCAGCGCGGCATCCGGCCCGTCCGGCGGAGTGGCGGCCAACTCGGTCATCATCGGCGCCACCGACGAACACGCACCAGTACTGTTTGAAGTAATGTTCAGGAAAAATAATGATTTGAGGGGGAATAACAGGATAGAAGGTCAGATGTGGGTCCCTCATGTCAACAGTCAAGCAAAATGTGTTGGTTTAAGCTGCCTCGTCAGCACGGACCTGTGGGCCAACCCTGTCATAAATGGGTTTAAACGAACCTAACCGGTAGGAGTACTAGGTAGTTTTTGGCGTGGATTAAGAAATTTTGGGTATGTTTTTGCTATTTTTTGTACAATAGATTCTTCCTAGGGCTGGTTGAAAGTGGTAGTTTTTTGTTAAATACTCTACGTATTGTAAGTAGGAGTGAAAGTTAAGCTTTGGAAGCCAATAAGCAAGGCTAGTTACATAGTGCATATGTGTACATGATTGAAAGTAAATATCAACCATGAGTGACTAATATCTTGATGGAAAACTCGAAACTATGGAATACTAGGAAAAAATGCATGGTTGGAAATACTAGCAATGTTCATGTCGGTTGCAATGAATCATAATTAGAATAATACTTATTCACAAACTTGGTACAAAACACTCTAATTTTGATATACATATGTCACTAGAGATATATTATGTTTCAATTAGAATATATTCCTTGGGCTGTTTTGGTGAGGTCAGGGAGGGATGTGGTTGGTTTTAAGATACTAATTATGGGTTTTTCCTGTAAATTGGTAGAAAAGTGGGATGTTGGTGAGAAAAGGCAACAACTTACCTCACAATCGTTAGATGTAGATCTAATGGTCAGAAACGACGGATGGCAAACACACCAGCATCACCAACTTAGTCTTGTGTAGGAGTACTAGCAAGATCCGTGCATTGCACGGAACATCAAGATGCATTTTTTTATAAAACACTTGTTGTGATTGACCCTTGCGGGAGTAATCCCATGTGTAAAAACTAATGATATCTCGAGAAATATGAGATAATGTGAAGAGGAGTGGGGTGTGGTGGTGGTTGGTGGTCGGACTGAGCGGAGGCATGGGGATTGACGACGCCGGCAGCGGCCACCAGGCCAGTTTGTTCCAGAGGCTTCCTTTCTTAATTGCTCAACAATGAGGTTTATTGGAGATAAGGATGAACGAGGGAAGGCCTTGTCTACAAATGTGGAGAGGGGTGCGGGTATCTTTTAGTTTAATTTCCATCCATCAGATATAGATCGGACGGTCTATATTGCAAGATGGCACACGTACCATCATCACCAACTCAGTTTTTTATAAGAGAAGAAATATAAGTATGGAGATACAAAAATATTATCGATACTTTCTTCTGTAAACTAGCATCTACATTCTATTCAACGCCTCGGCATGTGGGACCTTAGCACAATGACTTCTCGATTGTGTAAAACAAAGATTTTCCCGTCGCCGACAAGGAGGGGGTGACGGCGGCGCGCTTTTTGGCTTGCTCTAGTCCTAGTAGTCATACTAGGTGGTCTAAGCACGTGTAGATTTATTCTTTTTCACGTCTCGTGTTTGCCGTACTGCCACGACTGTTGATGAATAGACGGTAAGTTATTCACGGGGAAACCCTTGTTGAGCGTGTTTGCGAGAGAGAGAGAGAGAGAGAGAGAGAGAGAGAGAGAAAGAGAGAGAGAGAGAGAGACAGTGTGCGTGTGTGATATGTTAGAGACTGAGGCAATGATAACAGATTCTTTGTGTCTATTTGTGTGGAGGATAGAGAGAGACATGTACATGGGGCTTTGTGTTGTGTAACATGGAGACACATATACATAATTATAGAGTGAGTGTGTGAGATACACATGCGGACATCAGGAGAGATGAGGATCAAGATAAATGGGTGTTTGTGCGTGTCTGTGTGTGTCGGTGCACGCGTTTCTGTGTGAGAGGGAGAGAGTGTATGTGGAGTAGAGAGACCACTGATGATGTAGACCTAGTATAAGGGAAGGGGGAATGGTGTGACATGTGTAGAAGCGAGATAGCACGGGTGCGGGCGGGGGGAGCAGGCTATTTGGAAGAGACATCGAGTGTGTGTGTGTGGGAGAGGGGTGTGAGAGCGAGAGAAAGAGATAGCTAGCGACGGAGAGAGAGAGTGAGAGAGGAAGAGAGGGGGCGAGAGGGGTCGTTTGTGTCCATAAATGGCGTATAGATAGGGAGACAATGTTGATGTTGTCCGAAATTGGCCTATGAACGGAGACATAAGGGAAGCGAGTCATCGTGTGTGTGATAGGGACTTCATGAGAGATCTAGAATAGATGGTGTAGAGAACAATGTGCGAAATCAAGAATGATTATACATTAGGGACCTATGCAAAGAGTCACGACATATATGTATACAGGGAAGGAGCTGGGGCGGGTCCGCATGTGGGAGAGATAGAAAGAGGAGAGTGGTGCACAAGGAGACAAAGTGTGCTTGTTTGCAGTGGGGGTGGTGTGTGAGGTGAGTGCGCGAGAACCACATAACTAGGGAGATAGACGTTTGGGGGGGGACGTTTTGTGTGTATGGGAAATATACACTCTACATAGTGCGTGTGCTTGGGTAAGAGAGATAGCGGGAGACCTAGAGAGTGAGGGAAGAGATATGTGCATGCCCGAGAGACAAAGTGATAGAGACCTATGTTGGGTCCGGACTTTACAAGAGAGAGGGGTGTTAATGTGCTCGTGTGTTGGTGTTTGGGGGAGAGAACGGCTTCTCTATGTGTGTGTGTGTGTGTGGTGGTGGGGGGCTTGACTTCAGATAAAGAGTGAGGTGTCTATATTTGAGGTACTTTAGCGTAATTTAGATATTGTGCACTCATGGTTGATCAATTTGTTTCACAGTTTGTACTATGAGATAACGATACTTTTGAACATGCGTGATATACCTTGATGTACCAGAATTACAAACCTAAGATTGGAATTTTGGAATTCGACTCCATCATTAGCTTTTGTAATTCATTTAAACGGAGGTACATTTTTTAAGCCAGGATTTCGTGATTTCAAATTCATATATCAAACCTAGAGATATACACATACGGGCATGTTCAAACTTTATAATCATCCACTTTATTCATACACATACACATTTTTGCTTTTGTCATCATATTTAGGATAAACACATTTGGAATTTCATTTGAATTGGACCATAAGATGGTATTTGCTTGTAGTAACTCAATGATCCATATTTGAATTGAATGGACAATCTAAGTTTCGAGTTGGAGACATTGATTTTCAAAACTTGCACATTTTTTTGCGTGCAAAACAAACAAATTATCGGCCATGATATCATGGTCGGCCGTACGAGAGCAGAATACTTATAATTTTAGGCGCCAAAAGCTTTCAAACTTCCCGCTCACATCGAAATATCACGCGCCCGAAAGTTTAGCCCTGCGATATTCCTGTTTTACCCTTGCCACATCAACGGAAAAGGGCTGCTTTGGTAACTCCATTGTTTTCCCCTCTTTGCCCCCAACATTCTTCCCCAGAGCCCCTCCCCTTCCCCTCCCCGACCCCCCCCCCCGACCACAGCAAGCCACCGAATCTAGTCCTTCGCCGCAGCGGTGGACCTCACACCCCGCCGGATCTACCTTCCGCACCTTGGAACCCCCAACTGCGAACTCACCACTTCACCGGAGCCGCTTCAGCGACTGGCTTGTCCACCGCTCCAGATCTCCTTGACCGCCATCATGGTCCACCGCACCGGATCTGCTTAACCAGCGCCCTCGTCCACCACAACGTAGGCCCTTCACTGACTCCCTCGTCCGCCCCTTCGCTGGCCCTTCATACAAGCCCTCGTCCGCCGCAACAGATCCGCCTCACCGAAAGCACTGTACAACGCGCCCACCGAAGCCTTCGTCCACTACACCGGGCCCGCTCCACGCACGCCATATTCAACTCCACCGGCCCTGCTTTACCGACGCCGCAGCCTCATCAGGTTATTTCGATTTCTACTCCTTCGGTTTTTCTCTTTATCGTGCAACTGTTCACTTACCACAGATGAGCTTTCATGTATGTCGACAGGCGCCGTAACCGTAGCACCAGAGCCGCTTCAGCGACGGCGACAGCCAGCCCAAACTCAACCGCAACACGAGCACCATCGACAATCTTTAGCTATCAAGTATGACAACGATACCCATACGCCACCGAGAATCAGGTACTATTATCCAACGGTCGGCGCCTACGTTCACTTTCCTAGCATAAGCACCGCACCTTTGAATTTCTTCAGGGCATCATTCAGTTTTTCATGAGACGCGTTATTCTGCTTGCACCTGCAGGGCCATACTTCTGGCAGTGAACATGTTACATGTGCTAAATTACATACCAGTGCACATATAGTTAATATGCTTTAGTTTTGTTCCGATGCCACTTGTTGGTTCCATCAGACTGCTTAATGTTCTCTATGCTTAATTACACATTAGCAAACTAGCATGTGGTTCCGCTGCTTTCTGTTCGTTTTACCCTACATTTTCTGATGCTAGCTATTACATCACTGCTCCGAGCCTCTGTTCATTACTTGTTTGTGTGTTCTTGATCTTCCCAAGATGCATGACTAATTTGATGCTTCTATTATTATGGAGCTGCCAACCCCATCAAGCAAAATATTTGTTCTTTTGGGGCTGGCACCTCGAACAAGCATAAAAATATAGGGAAGCAGATATAATGTCGTGTATGCACACACCCTTCTTTCATTAGTTTAGATGAACCATTGATGATCAATTCGGACCAGTGCATGCGATTAAAATTAATTTTACCTAAATAGATGGTGTAGAATAAACTACAAGAACTTGATTTGCAACCACGGGATGCTGACGATATCTTCAAAGAACATTGCAACAGCAGCTAGGCTTCACAACAACATATGGTAAGCTAGTGTGTTTTAGTACATGTGAAATGTAATGCGAGTGGGATGCTTTCTTGGCTTGTGCCCTCAACGTGTAATCCTACCGAATTACAAATAGTTCAGTTGTCTGCTTTACTGTATTGCTTGATTCGAATGCTTATTTGTTGTTACGCTATACCTGAGTTGGCCAGTATGTCAGCAGTGCCTGCTGTACTATCGTAAAGAAATGCATGCCTATTTCATTTGAGTCCTTAACTTTTCCTCTCAATTTCATCACAAGACTGTCTTTGTAGTTTATATGAGGCCACACTGTTAAGTGCTTTTTCAGATTGTTGGCAACTTAAATATAGCGGTTGTACACTCCCTTTTAACTAGGGATGTTAACTGGGTCCCATTTAATCCCGATTAAAGTCCACTAGTGGTATGGTAGTTCAAAAGAGTTTTTGTTTTTTGAGGAAAATGAACTAGGGAGGTAGCAAAAACTAACTAGATGGGACTGGCAGATGTCGTTCATTTGCCACTTACATCCCTAGTTTCATCTTACCATTTTAATTTCTTTTCGGATGATGCTGCTTCAAACCATTTAAATATAGTTTGCCATGCTCGGCAATAATTCGTCTGTCATTTACCATGTAAGCTTACTGCCTGGATCATACGATAACTATCTCTTACTGATGTCCAGCGGAAACCTTTCAGGATGCCGTTCACACTAGGACACAATGTACAACCCCAGAATCTATTTGTGGAAGCAGTGCACCATCCATGTTACCAGATGGTAGCAGTTCAGAGGCAACACCGCCGGAGAGCAGTCTGAGCACAGATAATATAGTGCTTGAGGCTCTACTAGAGGTAGAAAGAGATGGTGTGGCTGCCATGAATGAGGTAATCTTTATCTTGAGGCTGGAAATTACGGAATTAGTGGCACGCATTATGCAAGCAACCCAAGAATTGGAGGAAGTAAGAATGTTGCATTTGAAGACGGAGGAGGTCGTGCTGTTTCTGCTATCTGAAGCCCAAGGTAATCCCGGTTCTTCTTTAGATACCAGTTGAAATTGTCATTAGATTATTGTACTTGCATGTTGTGTCATGTCTCTAAATGGATTATGTTGCAAGACCCCCTATGTTATCCATGTGTTGTAATGATCCGAATTTTTAGGCGAGGTAATCCTCAGTACTTGTATGATTGACATAAGGTGAACTGTTTTTCGTGTGAGCATATTGTATTGGATGAAATAATTGTTTGACTCAGAGTGTATCCAACCTACTGAATTCGAAGATCATAGCATTTCTAAATCATAATCATATATAAAGGTGGAATAAATCTTTGTTGTGGTTTTGAAGAAATAAATAACAAAACGTATAATTATCTGTGGATATTCGTAATCGAATACAAATTGGATTTGAATTTAATTTGCCAGGTCCCAGGGCAAACGTGAATGCTAATTCTCCCAAGTTTTGAACGAAGCGGCTAAACACTCACTATAATTTGTGGGCTTCCCGAAGCAAGTGTTTGCGAGATGGAAATTACTGTCTACCCCTGACACTTGACATCCTTATCGACTGGATTTACACTGCTGTCGATAGGGGTAGACTAGTAACTTCAATCAGACGCGACACGACGGCCTTTGAGCCCATTCAGACACGGTGGGCGCCAAACATGGGCGGCAAAACACATTTGATTCAAGCTTGTCCGAAAGACATGTGTCTCTTCCTCCATTTCCCCATTCATACACGGTGGGCGGCAAAACAAACTCTCCTCGTCCGAAATCGATGTAGGCTAATATTTTAAATAGGGCAGATGTGTAACTTCCATCAGACGTGACACAACCGCCCTACCTGCCAGCCCCATTCATACACCATGGGCGCCAACTGTGGGCGGCAAAACACCCTCTCCTTGCCCGAAGTATTTACCGGCAAATATTTCAGAGATGCGAGATTACCGTCCTATCCCCAACCGACGCGATGTCCGAAATTTTAAACGGGGGATAAGTTTGTAACTTTCCCCCATTTTAGAGAAGCGCGTCCCAAAGTTTGAGATCCCCCCCTCCCCTCCATTTCCCCATTCATACACCATCGGCGGCATGACAACCTCTGCATTGCGGCCAGCCTCCTCCGTCCGCCACCCCATCCTCCACCTTGCTGGAGCCGCTACCCCTACCCCATCGTCCACTGCAAGATATGGACGTCTCTCATCCACGGCGCTGGACCAGGATCCTTTCATCGCCTCCTCTCGCTTCATCGGCGCCTTCGTCCACCTTGTCGTTGCCGCTCCTACGACTGCCTCGTCCACGGCAACAAGATATATCCCCCGACCCGGCCGTCTGCCGTCTAAAGTCTTCTTCCCCGCCGCCGACAGCCATCGCACCCGCAGCACCCTCAACGTATCAGCATAGGCCTACACGGTGTCGCAAGAGAGGTGGTACTCTTCCATATGTGCTTAAGTTATTGATCTCACCTGGAAAATAGATCGTAATTTGTTTACTGTACTTTTTCTTGTCCATACCAAATCGTAGTGGCTAGTTGAAAGCAAACATTGGTTGCGAAGTAGCTTTGCCCGGTTTGCACCCTCAGATCCACCGTGGCACGAGCACTATACTCGTAAAGCTTATGGTTTCCCCCCTTTATATTCACTGCCATCGTCGTAGGTGCTTCGTGTCATGCTAGCACTGCTCCTCAAGACCTCAACCCAAAGCTTGCGTGTTGAAATACGAATCTGATATGATGCTCATATCACTAAAATAGAGAATGTTTAATTGGTCACCTAATGTTCCTATATTCGTTTCGAAAAGCATGTGCGCCACCCACTGGTCCAGCTAGTTCCACTTTCTTGATTTTTCTCTTGATGCTTTGGGTTTTCCCCTTTTATCTACTCTACTATGATCTGCGTAGGTGCTTTCTGTCGTACTAGCATTACTCCACCCTTAACAACACAACACTCAGAATTCGAAAGCTTAGTTGTTCAAATATGATTGTGATAGGATACTGATATTAGTTAACTGACACATTTAATTGGTTAGCTAAAGGTCCCACTTGAGTTTCCAAATGCATGTCGCGACATATAGAGAGACAGCATAATTGCATTTCTTTGTCACTTGTTGACCGTACTTTCTTGTCCATACCAAATCTTAGTTGTTATTTCAAAGCAAACATCGGTTGCTAACTACCCTTTGCGCGGTTTGCAGCTTCAGATCTGCCATCCCACTACCACGGTCAACATTGTACTCATCATGCTTATGTTTTCCCCATTTTATGATGACCACAATCAGCCTGCGTGGTTCGTGTCGTAATAGGACTGCTCCACCCATCGAGCTAAACAAGTTTAGTTGTACAAATTCATATCTGATATTATTGCTGATATTAGTAAAACTGGGAGATGTTTAATTGGTTAGCTAAATGTTCCTACTTTAGTTTCGAAATGCATGTGAGCCACATATGGAGAGACCGGAAAGAATAGTATTTCTCTGTGCACTCTGGTTCATCATGGGTGGCCAACCGACATTGTATTGAAAGACTTGTAATATCTTCAATCTGCTTGCTCTTCTGCTCTTCTTTAAGATGGTACTCTTCTCTTGCGGTCAACTGGTCAGGTCGAGTTGTTCTCCCTTAGTATATTTTGAATCTGTCAGGTCAGGTCGACTTGTTCTTCTTTACTATATGTTGAAGCTATCATCTGCGAAGTGTCATCACTTCTGGAGCTCTCATATTTTGAGTAGTAGGCCACATTATATTAATGCACACAACAAATTACAGCATGCATGGCATCTTTTAAAAGAATTGTAGAGATAGCACAGAGGGGTTTACAGGGAGGCAGTATTGGATTAGAATCACTTCTGCATTACAAAGAAAATCTCACTTGTTTTTATGTTTTCATGCATGTCAGATATTGAACATTATCAAAATGAATATGAGAATGGGCGCACGAGAGGAATATTGCGGAACAATCCACTGGCTAACAAACTTGGCATGGTGGAGGATGGCCTATCTTATTCACCCATCAAGGTGCTTGCTCTAACTTTGCAAAGTTATATTGGTCCCACATATTTTGCATCTGACCTCTTGCATTACTTCTACTTTGTTACACCACCTGCTTAGTTTAAGCATCATATATGAGTATATGCCATACCTATTCATTTTCTGTACCTATTCCATGTGTCATCACACTATGTTTTTCCAGTCAAATGTTGTTCTTTCGTAATAGATGTCCAAAAGGAAGAGGGTGAGTGCAGATCCTCAAGGAGTACAAACTAGATATTTGGAAAAGGTAGTGATACCTGTTAAATCAGATAGATCACCAGCCACAGAAAACACATGCCCTACTGTACCACACTTTACCCCTACTCCAGTGGCCAAACCCCTATTTTAGAACTGCTGGGAGCCCAGCGTCAGGTACAGTCTATGATATCAATTCAAAATTTGAACTCCTAAATTTCTGCTTGTGCCTTACCTTCTCTCTTGTATGAAAACTGATTTCAGATGAATCTCCTTGCTCAAAGGATCATACGATCTCAAAACAATAATGGGCTCTGCATTGCTCTCGTCAGTACCTCTCTCCCTTTTGCCTTGTAACGCTGTACTTAATTAATTGCTATTTGATTATGTATCATCAATCTGCACCTGAGCTTCATTATCCTTTGTTTATTCCAATATTATTTTATCTATATTTACTCTTTGCAAAATGTAGAATAATGGCAATGCTTATAAAGAATTTTCTTTGGGGAATTTATTGAATTATCCTTCCATCAACATGGAGAAGGGCTTTGTCCAGCCCGTGTTAACATGTAATGTAAGTTCATCCTTCTCAAGCCTTCAAACTTTCTTCTAGTATAGATTTGGATAGGCATCATTTCCTCCACTGGTGTTTGCTTTGCTGTTTACATCTGATTGGATGTTTGCAACAACTACCAGTTTCAAATTGTAGTTGTAAAAACATGTTCCTTATGCAGAACAGATCCATTTATTTGCTTATATAATTGTGAAACCTGTTATGTGTCTCCTTGTTTCTCTTTCGGACTTGTATCTCTTATGCCAGGCAGAACTTTAGGGAAGATAATGAGCCAAACCATCTTGAGGATAGCGAGATGACCCCAAGGTCCTATCTTGATGAAGATAGTGAGTTGAAGCTACTCACCAGCAGGTGTGAGACAACCTCTGTGCAGTCGCTGCCTCAATCAGTTCGACTTCTTCAGTCTCAACTTAAAGCGGAAAGGCTTGCTTCAGCTCAGCTCCGACTTGAAGTCAAAGATGCAATGAAGATGTCAGAGGACTGCCGTGCGCACCATCATGCCTTAAATCTAGTGTTGATGCATCTATCGTTGACGCAACTGAGGTCTACTCAGCTTCTTCAGCTGTTTGGGGGGGGGGCCCGACCTGGCCAGGCCTAGTGCCTTCTGAAGTGCTCTCAGTTTTGTATATTCTTTTGTCGGCGCGTTTATTTGCACTGGTGGCGAACTTTGATGCCCAGTGGATGTAATATGTGTGATAGCTGTGATAGCCTAGCGTAAGTTGCTTGCTTATTTATTTCCTTGTTGTCTTGTTTATTTGTTTGCTTGTAGTCATTGCAGTTCTTTTTCTGCGGTTTGCTAGTGGCTGCAATAACCTATGTTTTAAAACTAGGCCACAATAACCATGGGCTAATATTTACTGTAGTGACACTTGGCCTCCTACGGGCCGTAGAAACAGTGGGCCTTCTACGGGCCGTAGAAACAATGGGCCTTCCACGGGCCATATCATCAATGGGCCTTATACGGGCAGTATGATCGATTGGCCAAACATGGGCCAATAACAGGCCGCATTATGGTCGTAAACGGGCTAGAGTTGGAATCGTCTGTTCATGGGCCGACCATAACGGGCCATCGTTAATAGGCCGTATTTGATGACGCTATGAAAACGGCCCAACGTATTAACGGACCACAAATGGGCCGACTGTAACCACGGGCTGAATTTGGCCCACAAGCAGAAAATGACAGTAACGGGCCGTAAGTAAACGAATGCTAGAAATGAGCCCAAGAATAAATGGGCTCCGAGAAGGCCGAAAGATAACATGGGATGGAAATGGCCCAACGGAATAATGGACCGTTAATGGGTATAAAGTGATACATTGTTCATTACGGGCCAGTTTCACCACGGGCCGTTAATGGGTGTAAAGTGATACACTGTTCATTACGGGCTAGTTTCACCACAGGCCGTTAATAGGCCAAGAGTTACATAGGGCCTCATATGGGCTGAAAGACGTCATGGGCCATACATGGGCCAGAAGTGAAAATGGGCTGCAATCATATTGGGTGGCCCAGATGACGCTACTGGGCCTAATTCAGATAGGGCGTAACGGGCCTTGGGTTAGCGGGCTGTAAATGGGCCATATGCGAACAGGCCATTAGCAGCCTTTACATGGGCCGGCCCGCCACCTTTTGACCAAGTCAAACGGGTCGGCCTTTTCACAGGAATGTGCCTCTCTTGGGCCGTGCCACGTGTCGACGTATCATAGGCACCTTCTGTCCAATGAGGGGATGACATCTCTCCCAATGATGAGCCGACACGTGTTTCTTCCAGCCAATGATGATTTTACACGTGGAAAATCCCCATTGGTCGGGGCTGTTAATGGGTTATCAGATCCAAAACCCGACCCGATAGCTTAACGGCGTTCTGTTACGGTGGATGCCACGTGTCGGTCACCCTTGATGAAAGCACTTCTGTGACGCGGGATTTATCGTCGTGGAAGTGGACACTTCCGTGATGATAATTTTGGTAATGTCATGGAACACTTCTATGATAGCACAGGTATGACTATCTTGATTCTGTCATGAAATCGTCATGGATGTACATGCATGACAGAAATTGCGACCTACTATGACAAACACGTATCATCACGGAAGTGTATTTTTTTGTAGTGTATTACATGGGTGTGTCATTGCTCGCTATAAATACCGTGCCTCCCACAACATTCAGAAGAACGCTCACGTTCATCGCTATCTCCTCCCCCTCCCTCTCACGTCGACCACCAGGGCATCGCCCCTCCCAAGCCCTAACCGCCCCTCGCTGCACCGCGCGGATGGTCATGCATCGCCATTCCATTCCTCGCCGCCACTAGCCGAGGAGGACGCGTCAGCATTCCGCTCGTCGTCGTGACGTGTCGAGGTGGACGTGTCGGCATTCCCAGTCTTGCCAGCACGCGCATCGGAGGATGCATCGGCTCCCCGCTACGAGGAGAACGTCGCGCCGCCCGCCGAGCCCCCCGGCCTTGAGGAGCTTTGGAAAGAAATGGAGGTCGCCTTGTGGGAGGCTTTGCCTCCGGCGGAGCGCACCAAAATATAGGCGGAGAAGAAGCCAGAGGAAGAGAAGTGCGCAACGAGGCATGCTGCCTGGCAGGCCTATTGTAACGCCCTCGATTTGATCGTACACTAATCATACACGCAAATGTGTACGATCAAGATCAAGGACTCACGAGAAGATATCACAACACAACTCTAGACACAATTTAAAATAATACAAGCTTTATATTACAAGCCAGGGGCCTCGAGGGCTCGAATACATAAACTCGAATAAACAAGAGTCGGCGGAAACAATAATATCTGAGTACAGGCATAAGTTAAACAAGTTTGCCTTAAGAAGGCTAGCACAAAACTAACAACAATCGAAAAGGCAATGCCTCCTGCCTGGGACCTCCTAACAACTCCTCGAAGTTGAAATCCACGTAGAAATCATCCTCGGGATCCTCTGGCTCCTGGACTCCATCATATGATTGCAATAACCAGGAAAGGGGGAAAAAGAAGCAGCATAGCAACTGTGAGTACTCATCCAAAGTACTCGCAAGCAAGGATCTACACTACATATGCATTGGTATCAATGAAATGGGTAGTGTCTGTGGACTGAACTGCATAATGCCAGAATAAGAGGGGGATAGCTAGTCCTATCGAAGACTACGCTTCTGGCAACCTCCATCTTGAAGCAGATAGAAGAGAGTAGATGGTAAGTTCACCAAGTAGCATCGTATAGCATAATCCTACCCGGCGATCCTCTCCTCGCCGCCCTGTGAGAGAGCGGTCACCAGGTTGTATCTAGCACTTGGAAGGGTGTGTTTTATTAAGTATCTAGTTCTAGTTATCATAAGGTCAAGGTACAACTCCAGGTCGTCCTTTTACCGAGGGACACGGCTATTCGAATAGATAAACTTCGCTGCAGGGGTGCACCACATTTCCCAACACGCTCGATCCCCTTTGGCCGGACACACTTTCCTGGGTCATGCCCGGCCTCGGAAGGTCAACACGTCGCAGCCCCACCTAGGCACAACAGAGAGGTCAGCACGTCGGTCTAAATCCTATGCACGCAGGGGTCTGGGCCCATCGCCCATTGCACACCTGCACGTTGCGTACGTGGCCGGTGAGCAGACCTAGCAACCTCCATTACAAAGGAAGTTGCATTACGCGGTCCAACCCGGCGCGCACCGCTCAGTCGCTGACGTCGCGAAGGCTTCGGCTGATACCACGACGTCGAGTGCCATAACTGTTCCCGCGTAGTTGGTTAGTGTGTATAGGCCAGTGGCCAAACTCATATCAAATACCAAGATCTCGTTAAGCGTGTTATCGTGAAGTAATCGCGAACGCCGAC
Organism: Triticum urartu; assembly: GCF_056163025.1. NCBI lineage: Eukaryota > Viridiplantae > Streptophyta > Magnoliopsida > Poales > Poaceae > Triticum > Triticum urartu. The sequence continues at coordinate 462,875,303 of NC_141874.1, read as the reverse complement.
CAGGGCTAGGCCCACCTCTCTCCCATGTAGTCTCAACCTGCCCTGTCGCTCCGCCACAAAGATCCACCCAGAGGGCCGTCGGAACAAAGGTCCTTTCAGCCCCCAATTTGTGAATCACTCGCGGGTACTCTACGAGCCGACCCGTCTTTAGTCATCATGTGTATCATGTATATGTATATAGGTATATACCCGTGATCACCTCCCTAGTGATCACGGCCCGATAGTATAGCACAGCAGACGGACAAGAATGTAGGGCCACTGATGATAAACTAGCATCCTATACTAAGCATTTAGGAATACAGGTAAGGTATCAACAACTGTAGCAACAATTGTAAAACATAGGGTTTGGGAAACTGGCTCGACACCCTAAAACGGGGTGTGGCTATCTCATTATATAGATGTACCAAGAGGTAGAATACAAGGCCTATACAAGACTACGTATATACAGTCTAACACCCTCCCTCAATCTTAACTATAGCCTGAAGTACAAAGTAAGTTAAGATTGTGCCTACAGCCTACAAACTGTGGTTGTGGAAGAGGCTTCATGAAGATGTCAGCAAGTTGATCTTTTGAGGAGATGAACTTGATACAAAGTAGTCTCTGTGCAACACGTTCCCGAACAAAATGATAGTCAACCTCAATGCGTTTCGTCCTAGCATGAAACACCGAATTAGATGAAAGGTATGTAGCACCAATGTTATCACACCACAGAACTGGAGGATGACCTGGAGAGATTCTCAACTCCCGCAATAAGGACTGTACCCATATGATCTTAGCGGTAGCATCAGCAACTGCTTTATACTCAGCTTCAGTACTGCTACGAGACACGGTGGCTTGCTTGCGAGCATTCCAGGCGATCAAGTTAGGACCAAAGAACACTGCATATCCCCCCGTGGATCGCCGATCACCAGGACTTCCAGCCCAATCCACATCAGAGAAAGCCGAAAGTTCACAAGACGGCGCAGACTGAAGAAGCAGACCATACGAAGCAGTGGAAGAGACATATCGCAAGATGCGCTTAACTGCTGAGAGATGAGTGGTACGAGGTGCATGAAGGTACTGGCACACACGGTTGACTGCATAAGAGACATCAGGCCTAGTGATAGTGAGATATTGCAGACCACCAACAAGACTGCGATACTCAGTGGCGTCATCAGCAGAAAGAAGATCTCCATCAAGGGCAGACAACCGATCAGTCACAAACATCAGAGTTATAGCATGTTTGCATTTGAGCATCCCAGCACGGCGCAACAAATCCATAGAATACTTTTTCTAAGTCAGAGTCAACCTAGTAGAGGACCGTGGTACCTCCAAACCAAGGAAGTAATGAAGAGCACCCAAGTCCTTGACAGCAAACTCCTCACTCAATGCGGACACAAGGCGATCAGCAGCAGCATCAGAAGAACTGACAAGGATGATATCATCAACATAAACCAATAGATACATCATCACCTCAGGACGCTGAAGGAGGAACAGTGATGTGTCAGCAGTGGAGGGAATAAACCCAAGAGCCCGGAGAATAGAACCAAGGCGTGCATGCCACGCACGAGGCGCCTATTTAAGTCCATACAACGCCTTGACCAGACGATAGAGATGATGCGGACGTGTAGGATCAACAAAGCCTGGTGGTTGACGCATATAAACCTCTTCCTCAAGAACTCCATGGAGGAAGGCATTTTGTACGTCAAGCTGACGAAGAGACCAACCACGAGTAATAGCAAGAGACAGCAGTATACGAATAGTAGTAGGCTTGATAACTGGACTGAACGTGTCTTCATAATCAAGACCATACCTCTGCTTGAAACCCTTGGCCACCAGCCGTGCCTTATAGCGCTCAATCGAACCATCTGCATGTCGTTTTACTTTAAACACCCACTTGGAGTCAATGATGTTGAGACCAGAAACCGAAGGAACAAGTTGCCAAGTGCCAGTTTTCAGCAAAGCCTGAAATTCCTCCTCCATTGCAGCACGCCAGTGAGGGATACCCAATGCGGCCTGAAAATGACGCGGCTCAGCCGTCGGATCCGCAGCAGCATGAGCAACACATGCGGCAAGCCACGCCACAGTCCCGTCTGTGCGTTCCTTGGGGCAAAAAACACCAGACCGGATGTGTGTGTGTGGTCGATGAGAGACCACAGCAGGCGGCGCCGGCAACACGAGGCTTGCCATAGGAGACGAAGGTGAGACCGATCCGGGGCTGGAGGAGCCAGAGTCATCAGACTCAGCGCCGGATGACGTGGCCGAGACGGGGCTGCCGAGCCCAGCCAACGACAAGGCCGGCTCGCGAGGATCCGAGGTGGCCGAGGCGGGGCTGGCCGATGTAGCTGCCGTGGCCGCTGGGCCAGCGGTTGTTGGGCCACCTGCCGTTGGGGCAGGCAAGTGTGACGCCTGCGGCATGGCGGGAAAGCCAGGTGAGCCGGGCAATGGGGAGGGCGAGCCTGGCGGCGGCGCGGGCGAGGCGGGCGCTGCCGACGCCCGCGGGTCGGCTGTGGATGCATCGGGCTGGCGGGCACGACCCGCCATGCATGGGCCATGCACCGGATCATCATGACCATCGTGAGTGTTGTTCATAGCCTCATCATCCAGGAGTTCAAGACGGGCACCACGTCCAATACCTGCAGCATGGTTAGGAAGCAACACAGGAGCATTTGCAACATCCACAAATTGATCAGGCGAAGGTGTAGCGGAGTGCACATGTGGTAAACTAATGGTAGAGTGGTTCAGAAGAGCACGAAACGGGAACACATTCTCATCAAACACAACGTCACGAGAAATGTAGACACGATTGGTGGGAACATGAAGACACTTGTACCCTTTATGGAGAGAACTGTACCCAAGAAAGACACACTTCTTAGACCGAAACTCTAACTTACGCTTGTTGTACGGCCGCAAGTGCGGCCAACACGCGCACCCAAACACTTTGAGAAACGTGTAGTCTGGGATATCATTGAGCAAGAGTTCAAGAGGGGTTTTCATTTTCAGTAGTCATGAGAGAAGCCTATTTATCAAGAAACAGGTGGTGGAAAAAGCATCACTCCAGAACCGAAACGGGACAGAGGCATGAGCTAGTAAAGTAAGTCCAGTCTCTACAAGATGACGATGCTTACGTTCAGCGGTGCCGTTTTGCTGATGTGTATGAGGACAAGATACGGGATGCAATATCCCAAGCTTGTTGAAAAACGAGTTGAGGTTGTGATATTCACCCCCCCCCCCCAGTCGGATTCAACATGAATAATTTTGTGCTTAAGGAGACGCTCAACATGTGCTTGGAACTGAATAAAAACATCAAACACATCAGATTTACGCTTGATAAGATATAGCCAAGTAAACCGACTATAAGCATCAATGAAACTGACATAATAGTTGTGACCACTAACAGACGTTTGGGCATGACCCCATACATCAGAAAACACAAGCTCAAGAGGATGTTTCACAACACGACTAGACTCTGAAAAAGGTAGTTGGTGACTCTTGCCCTGCTGACAGGCATCACAGATAGTTTCAGCACTTTTATTGGATACAACTGGTAGTTCATGGCGATGCAGCACATGACTAACTATAGGAGCAGCAGGGTGACCAAGGCGCGCATGCCAGTGCGTAGGGGACACCCGAACACCACTGAACACCTGAGGAGAAGACGGCTTAGGAGATGCAGGTGGTGCGTCAAGTGCATATAAGCCATGGCGAAGACAACCACTAAGAAGAACGGCCCTCGTGTCCCGATCCTTGATAAAGAAACGAAAAGGGTGAAACTCAGCAAGGACATTGTTATCACGAGTAAGTTGAGGAATAGACAACAAACTACACGTAGCAGAGGGAACTCGAAGGACATTGGAAAGATGCAGTTTGCGAAAATTGTGTGCAAGAAGTTATGCCTGACCAACATGGGAGATGCGCATACCTGCTCTGTTGGCGGTGTGCACCTGATCATGTCCATGATATGGTTCCTGAGTGGAGAGCCTGCCCATCTCGCTGGTGGGATGATTCGTCGCTCCTGTATCCATATACCACGTCGGATCAAGAGAGTAGGACTGGGTGCGCCTGTGCTCGTGCCCCGTCACAGCAGCTGCAGCCTGCTTATCATTCCCTTTTCCATTGTTACCAAGGCCAAGGAAGTCTTTCTTGTAGTGTCTGTGGCAGCGAGAGGCGAGGTGACGATCGATGCCACAAAGCTGACAAGCCTGAGGAGCACCACAACTAGAACAACAAGCAACTGGGCGACTCCCTCCAGTGATGGTCGGCGCGTTGCCCCGCGAGGCCTGCGACGAGGAAGCCGGTGGTTTGCCACCTGATGCGGCCGACTTCTGAGGTTTGCCGCGTGTGGAGGCGTTGGCGAAGGCGAAGCTCGGGGAAACACGGCGCGCCTTGATGCGCTGCTCACGCCCAAGGAGGCGCGCATAGAGCTCACGACGCGGGAGCGTATCCTCTCGACCATGGACGTTCTCAATGAGATTGTCATAATCATCATCAAGCCCGTTAAGCACAAAAGTGGTGAAGTCCTTGTCCTGAAGCGGCTGACCAACAGAGGCCAAGGTGTCGGCGAGGCTCGTTATCTTGTTGAAGTACTCCGTGATGCTAAGATCGCCAAGCTTGGTCTCACCCAGCTCGGTGCGTATAGAGTGTGCACGCGCCTGAGACTGAGAGGCAAAACTAGTGTGGAGGGCCGCCCACGCCTCCCTGGACGTAGCGGCGAAGATGACCATCGACGAAACACTCGGCGTGAGCGAAGACTAGATAGCGGAGAGAATAGCCTGATCCTGCGCCACCCACGTGTGATATGCCGGATGGTGAGAGGGTGGACACGGGATGGATCCGTCGAGGTAGCCCTCCAAGTAGCGGCTGTGGAGTAGAGGCAAGACCTGAGCACGCCATGACAGGTAGTTGTCCGGCACGAGCTTCACCGGCAGCAGGTGCGAGAAATAAAACGGCGGCGGCACCACGGTTTGAGCAGTGTACGCCTGCGCCAGTGGGGCATAGGGATCCATGGACAGGGCCATCTCTGGACGAGGGACCATCGCATAGGCGCCAGGGGAGGAGTAGGACCCGGCAGAGGCGGCAGCCAAAGCGCCGTGCCCGGGCGCTGCAGGAGGACCGTAGGTGCCCGGCACGGAGTAGGGGCCAGCACCTGAAGCAGCCGAAGCACCTTGGCCGGGCGCTGCAGGGGCACCGTACGGCGAGGAGGACGCGCCCCCATAGGACGGCGGCGGCGCCTGGTAGTAGTGGTGCGGTGGTGGCGGATGCGGCACCGCCGTGTAGGGTTGCGGCGGCGGCGCAGCATAGGCTGACCCCGACCAGAAGGATGACGGTGGCGTGGGCACACCATAGGATGGCACGGGAGCACCGCACCACGGGTGCGGACTCGGTGGAGGAGGGCCGCCAGGGGCCGGCAGCGCTGCGGGCTCGGTCGGGACGATTGGAGCGTCCGGAGACCCCGAAGCCTGCGGGGAAGTGGGCGGCGGTGGCACGGCAACGTACGTCGTCGCGAGGGGGGCGGGAGGCCATGAAGGGCGACATCGGGGCGAGGGCCGGTGTCGGTGTCAAAACCGGCGGATCTCGGGTAGGGGGTCCCGAACTGTGCGTCTAGGCCGGATGGTAACAGGAGGCAAGGGACACGAAGTTTTACCCAGGTTCGGGCCCTCTCGATGGAGGTAAAACCCTACGTCCTGCTTGATTAATATTGATGATATGGGTAGTACAAGAGTAGATCTACCACGAGATCAGAGAGGCTAAACCCTAGAAGCTAGCCTATGGTATGATTGTTGTGTATGTGTTGTCCTACGGACTAAAACCCTCCAGTTTATATAGACACCGGAGAGGGTTAGGGATACACAAAGTCGGTTACAATGGTAGGAGATCTGCATATCCGTATCGCCAAGCTTGCCTTCCACGCCAAGGAAAGTCCCTTCCGGACACGGGACGAAGTCTTCAATCTTGTATCTTCATAGTCCAGGAGTCCGGCTGAAGGTATAGTCCGGCCATCCGGACACCCCCTAATCCAGGACTCCCTCAGTAGCCCCTGAACCAGGCTTCAATGACAACGAGTCCGGCGCGCAGATTGTCTTCGGCATTGCAAGGTGGGTTCCTCCTCCAAGTACTTCATAGAAGATTTTGAACACAAAGATAGTGTCCGGCTCTGCAAAATAAATTTCCACATATTGCCATAGAGAGAATAATATTTACACAAATCTAATCTGCTGACGTATTCCGTGGTGCGACACACCACGGCCAAGCCATTATCCGAGTCGTTTCATTATCCCACCTCAGCGCGTCACGCGAGGCGGTTTCCTTGACACGTCTTGTTAAAGCAGAGATCGTGTCCCCTTATTCCGGGATTCTCATCAATACGGGCGTGGGTAACCCAACCGCGCCATTGATTACGGCGCTTGGAGATAAGCGAGTTTTACCAGGCTGGTGGGGACAGGTAGTTGCGTCCACCCATATAAGGGGATAAGGATCCACCTTTTCACCTACGCCTTCTTCCTCCTTTGCCTATCCATTTTCGCGCACTCGAGCTCCAGCGCCCAAGTCCTCACTCCCCATCTCAACCTTCTCCAGCTATATCCGGAGCGGGAGGCAAGTGGATGGCCTCCTCCGTTACGGAGGGGCACATCAAAAGACTAAGGAAGGCTGGATACTTGTCTAACGACATTGCGCACCGGCTTCCCGAAGAGGGGCAGCTCATCCCCACCCCTAGGCCCCATGAGAGGGTGGTGTTCCTCCCCCATTTCCTCCGCGGACTGGGTTTCCCTCTCCACCCATTTGTCCGGGGGCTCATGTTCTACTATGGCCTGGATTTCCACGATCTAGCCCCGAATTTTTTCCTCAACATCTTGGCGTTTATCGTCGTGTGCGAGGCTTTCCTCCGCATCCGCCCCCATTTCGGCCTATGGCTCAAGACTTTCAATGTCAAGCCGAAGGTGGTGCGCGGCAACCAGGCGGAGTGCGGAGGCGCCATGGTGGGCAAGATGCCCAACATCTTATGGCTCGAGGGCTCCTTTGTGGAGACCCTGAAGGGGTGGCAATCATGGTGGTTTTACATCACCGAGCCGCGCGACCCTAAGTGGGTCGCAGCCCCTGAGTTCCGATCCAGACCCCCAACGCGGCTCACGTCCTGGAAAGAGACGGGTCTGTCATGGGGTAAAAAAGGAGAGCTGACCGGACTGCAAACATGCATCCAATCCCTGGTGGACAAGCAGCTCAAGCTCGTCAACGTAGTCCAGGTTATGCTCATCCGCCTGAGCCTCCCGTGTCAACAACGGGCCTTCAATCTATGGGAGTTCAACCTGGCGCAGCACCGAACTCTGAATAGGCTCTTCGACACGACGTACGAATATGCCTGGAAGGTGCTTTTCAAAGGCGCCGAGGCTCCCGCATCCGCTACTAAGGATCGCGGATTCAGCGCGCAGCGTCACGCTAGCGCGGTAAGTTTTTTGTACCTTTTACAGGGCACTAGTTTTTCATAGTTTAACTCTGTGCGGGATCTAAGCTCCCTTACCTTTGACAGGATTGGCAGGCGAAGTCCGGACAGATCGACTGTCCGGCACCTTTGCCCGAAGACCCAGCCGATGTCCGCTTGGCGAAGCTGCTGGTTCCGGCACCCTATGTGGTGCCAGAGAAGGCCAAGAAGAAGGCCACGGGGACTCGAAAGAGTGCCCGACGCCCGGAGGTGTCGGATTCATCATCCGACGAATCCAAGACGCACTCCTCCCGCGAAGACGAGGAGGAGGAAGAAGAGGCCTCTCCCCCTCCAGCGGGGGAAGGGAAGAAAAGGAAGGCCGCCCAAACTGGGGAGGCCGACGGGTCCAAGAAGGGGAGAACCCTTCCTCCGGACTACTCCACCAACGCCGACGACGGCGAAGAGGAGTGGCCGCCCAGGGCCAAGCCCCTGGCGAAATTGTAAGTATCCGGATACCAGAGTAATTCATAGTATTCCTTTATTGCAAAGCTTTTCCTTATGTCGAATATGATTATGCAGCCCACCCAAAGACCGGCTCGACGCGTCGTCGAGCGGTTCACTAGACTCGTCGGACGTGAATTCGCTTCCGACGGCCTCCTCCCCCCGCCCAACGGACGACGCCGAAGTGTTGTCCCAACAGGTTCCAAGCCGGGAGGAGGTGGTCCTGGAGGCGCCGCAAGGCGACCTCCCGGACTCCAGGAGTAAAGGGGATAAAACCCCTAGGGCTCCAAGTCCGGCTCTAGGCCGGACACCGCTCCGGAACCTTCAAAGGTTCCAGAGTCCGGCGGGCGACCTCCTTCCAAGAGGAGCAAGCCCTCCGTGCCGGTGACCCCCGTCCAACCGGGGGCACCAGACAGTCTGTTGGAGGCGCTCAAAGGCGCCTCCGTCGACGAGGAGCACCGCACCATTATGAGTGCGGTGGTCCAGAAGGTTCAGTCCACCAAGAACGGACTGACTAAAGCTTGTGCTAGCCTTTTAACAGGCTTTGAGGTAAGTAAAGAATGTGCAAATAATATTACCGCGTAGACAGTAGCCCCTGATGCTCTGTTTGGCATTCGGGAAGAAAAGCCGAATAGAGGATCAAATAAAATTCGCAGGAGTCTAACAAAAAGGAGTCAATATGCGTATGCAGGCTTCTCTGCTGGCGTCTGCCGTACTGACTGCGGAAGTGGACACGCTAAAGCAAAACCTCGAGCAGTCCGAGCTAGAGCTCGGGCGTGCCAAGAAGCAGCTCGAGGAGGAGGAAGGTAAGAAATACCTTGTTTAAATATATATATATATAAAGGTGCAATTGCAAAAAATGACAGGATTATCGTGGCTATTGTAGGGGCCACGTCTGAGGTGGCGACCCTTAAGCAAGCGTTGCTCGAGGCTGAGAAGACGGCGGCCACGGAGCACACCGAGCGGGAGAAGTATGAGGCCGAGGTTGGCAAGGTGCGGTAAGAGCTCCAGGCTCTTATGGAAAAACATGAGAGTTTGGAGCTTGACTCAAAGACGCGAGCGTCCGAGCTCGCGGTGGCTATTGAAAATGCCAAGTCTGCCAAGGCTGAATCCTAGAAGACCCTCCAGGAGTTGGATGAGGCAAAAAAGATAGCGGCGGGTAAGGCATTTTTATGCAAAGCAAACACATAAACGTGAGTTACTTGTTACTTACCCGAATCCGGAGCTCTCCAGGAGCGTTCGCAGATCTTCCCCATAGCGTGTCCGATGCCGCCGCATTCTATCGAGCCGAGGAGGGAAGCTCGATAGAGAAGGTGTTCTGGTCTCAATATGCTGAGGCCGGACACCCCGTGCCCCTGAGCGACCAGCTGAAGCAACTGGTCGAGCTCCACAAGGCGGCCGAATAGGCCATGAAGGGCCTCATAGTTCGGCTGTGGCCTGGAAAGGCTCAGCCTGGGAGCTATTTCGGGCTGGTGCGGCGGCTGGTGGAGGCCTGTCCAAGGCTCGAAGTCATCAAACGCTCCGTCTGCATTGAAGGTGCCCGTAGGGCCCTTGCCCATGCTAAGGTGCACTGGGGCAAGGTGGATGCTGAGAAGCTTGTGAAGGACGGGCCACCGCCGGGGAAAGAGCATCGCAAGCCTGAAAATTATTATAAGGATGTTCTGAAGGGTGCCTGCCTTGTGGCGGATGAATGTTCCAGAGATGTAATTTTTGAGTAAAACTCGCTCGTTTTGTCATGTGCGCTGAAAACTTGTTCATATGCGCTAAGCAATGCTGCTTGAATTTAAAATATTACCTTCTGTGCGGCTGTTTATCAATTCTGCGAGATGGCGAGTCGTCGGCTTCTGCCCCCGTGCCGCTAGTGCTGGGGTGTTCGGGGATAAACCTGAGCGCTCTTTTTCCCATGTTTGGGTCCTTCGAGGGACGCGCTCAGCCCAACGAACCAGGCAATCGGACTATAATGCGTGAACACTCTCACTTAGCCATAGAATTCTATAATTATAAATTTCGGCGAAGCCCCTAGTATTTGGAAGACCGAGTTCGGGGCGCTATCCACGCCTTGGCCGGATAGAGCCGGCTCCTCGCCCTAAGCGGCATAAGTCTTTAAGGACTCGAAAAAACCTCTCGAACAGCGACCAGCTCTCGCTTCATCATGATAGTCAGTTTTAGCTTTCTCCACTGAGGTGCTCGACCCAGCTCAACTAGGGCACAATCGCAGTGGTTCTCCTAGTGCTACCTTAGCCGATATAGCGGAACGTAAGGCACTAAAACATAGGAGCCGGGCAAACCCAACTATTGACCCAAGACATGATTCGGAGCCGATGCATATAATGCTATAAGTTCAGGGTGCCACACTTGTTAAAGTGTTCGGAATTCTCACACCATGTTGAGGGGTACTGAAGCCCCTGGCGTATTTCGGCCGTACCAAAGTGTACGGGTGCAACATGTCGTTAAGGAACATATAAAAAAAGTAATGTAAAAATAGACAAGAGCTATGCATTGTTTATTAAAGAGGGCTGCGATCAAAGCAGAACGATACAAATAACGCGATAAGCAAAAGGTTGGACTATTTAACATGTCCGTTCCAGGGGCAAGCTGCAGAATAGTATGCGAAACAGGTATACAGCTCGTGATAAAGACCACCTGGGAGTTCCGTAATGCGGCGTGGCTTGTCTGCTTCTCTGGTTCTTGCATCGTTTGTGCGGCAATTGAACTGCCGAACAGGCCTTCCGAAGGATGGAGTCCTGAAAGTAAGAGAAAATTAAAAAATCGGCAGCCCCTGGTGCGGTTTAAGCCGTGCTTCGGGCGTGCCGTGATGGTGCCCCTCCCCCTGTACCCATGGTATTTCTAGAGCGTAGTTATGCATGCGAAGCACTGGCGTCGCCTTTTTGCTAGGGCTGGGATTGGGCCGCATTGCTACGCCTGCTCGGATCGTGCCAGGCGGTCTTGTTGTAGGTTACTCCGGGCGCGCTTGACGATGTCCGGTCGTTTAGTGGCCGGACTGGAGAACTGCCTGGAGAGGCTGCTTTGTAGTTCCGCTGCGAGGGCCGCCGTGTGCTCCTCCGTTCGGAGGGAGCGTTCGGTGTTTCCATTGACCGTAATTACTCCTCGAGGGCTTGGCATCTTGAGCTCAAGGTATGCATAGTGCGGTACCACATTGAACTTGGCAAATGCGGTTCGCCCGAGCAGTGCGTGATAGCCACTACGGAATGGGACTATGTCGAAGATTAACTCCTTCCTTCAGAAATTATCCGGAGATCCGAAGACCACTTCAAGTGTGACTGAGCCTGTACAGTTGGCCTCTACACCTGGTATTACGCCTTTAAAGGTCGTTTTGGTGGGCTTAATCCTCGAGGGATCTATGCCCATTTTCCGCACTATATCCTAGTAAAGCAGGTTCAGGCTGCTGCCGCCGTCCATAAGGACTCTAGTGAGATGAAATCCGTCAATAATTGGTTCTAGAACCAATGCGGCGAATCCGCCATGACGGATGCTAGTGGGGTGGTCCCTTCGATCAAAGGTGATCGGGCAGGAGGACCATGGGTTGAACTTTGGGGCGACTGGCTCTACCGCGTATACGTCCCTTAATGCGCGCTTCCGCTCCCTCTTGGGGACGTGGGTTGCGTATATCATGTTCACCGTCCGCACTTGTGGGGGAAAACCCTTCTGTCCACTGTTGTTTGGCGGCCGGGGCTCTTCGTCGTCATCACTATGCAGCCCCTTGTCTTTGTTTTCGGCATTTAACTTGCCTGCCTGCTTGAACACCCAACAATCCCTGTTGGTGTGATTGACCGGCTTGTCGGGGGTGCCATGTATCTGGCACAAGCGGTCAAGTATTCGGTCCAAACTAGACGGGCCCCTAGGATTCCTTTTGAATGGCTTTTTCCGCTGACCGGATTTAGAGCCTCTGAATCCGGCATTAACTGCCGTATCCTTAGCATTGTCATCGTTAATGCAGCGCTTCTGCTTGTTGCGACGCGACCTGCCACTACTGTCCCTGGTATCCGAATTACCAGGGTTCTTGGTCATATTGTTGCTACGAGCAAGCCAGCTGTCTTCTCCCGCGCAAAAGCGGGTCATGAGTGTCGTGAGTGCTGCCATAGACTTCGGCTTTTCCTGTCCAAGGTGCCGGGCAAGCCACTCGTCACGGATATTGTGCTTGAAGGCTGCTAGGGCCTCAGCGTCCGGACAGTCGACTATTTGATTTTTCTTTGTTAGGAACCGTGTCTAGAATTGCCTGGCCGATTCATCTGGCTGCTGAATTACGTGACTTAGGTCATCGGCATCTAGGGGTCGCACATAAGTGCCCTGGAAATTGTCGAGGAATGCGGCTTCCAGGTCCTCCCAACAACTGATTGATCCTGTTGGCAAGCTGTTAAGCCAATGCCGAGCTGGTCCTTTAAGCTTGAGTGGGAGGGATTTGATGGTGTGGAAATCATCACCGCGGGCCATGTGGATATGAAGGAGATAATCCTTGATCCATACCGCAGGATCTGTTGTGCCATCATATGATTCGATGTTTACGGGTTTGAGACCCTCGGGGATTTGATGATCCATTATTTCGTCTGTGAAGCATAGTGGGTGTGCGGCGCCTCTGTACTGGGCTATATCACGACGTAGCTCCAATGAGCTTTGCCTACTGTGTTCGGCCCTACTGAATTTTTGGCTGGCGTGACGGTTACCGTCTCGAGTCGTGGGGCACCCACGCGATCCGTAGATCGATCTTGTTTGCTTTGCCTTGTCCTCCAACATATCTCGCAGGTCCGGCGCATTTTCCCATGCCTTGGTACGGGGTGCGGCTTGAGTGGAGGGCCGAGAGGCCTCTCTGTCGCAGCCACGAGGTGGCCGATCGGCCGTATCGGGTGCAGGTGATGTAGGTTTAAGTGCTTCCTCCTCTAATTGGGGTAGCAACCTGCGCTTTGGGTAGCTCTTGGAGGGGCGTTCGAGTTTATGCTCTTCGGCCGCAAGGACTTCAGTCCATCTGTCGACTAGAAAATCTTGATCAGCTCTAAGCTGTTGCTGTTTTTTCTTGAGGCTTCTTGCCGTGGCCATAAGCCTGCGTTGAAAACGCTCTTGCTCGACGGGATCCTCTGGCATGACGAATTCGTCGTCGTCGAGGCTTGCCTCGTCTTCGGAGGGAGGCATATAATTATCGTCCTCGACCTCTCTGTCTGCCGCTCTCTCATGAGGGCTGGTTTCTCCATCCTCCTGTGCTAAATCTTGCTGGAGGGGGTTTTCTTCGGCACTTCCCGGAGTATTATTATCTCCCGTGCTGGAATCACCGTATTTGTTTTGGCGGGATTTTGAGCGGCGCCGCTGACGCCAGCGCTTAGGCTGTTTCTTGGAGGGGTCATCATCCGCTGTTCCATCGCCATCTCCTTCTTTTGGGGTGTCCACCATGTATATGGCATATGACGAGGTGGCTTTCTAGGGCCTGATAGGCGCTGGTTCTTCATCGTCTCCTTCATTGGCGTCCATACCGTCGATGTCTTCGGAGTCGAAGTCAAGCATGTCGGTTAAATCGTCGACAGTGGCTACAAAGTGGGTGGTGGGTGGGCTTTGAATTTCTTCATCGTCCGTATCCCAACCTTGCTGACCGTAGTTCGGCCAGGGCTCTCCTGATAAAGAGAGAGACTTTAGTGTCTTCAGAATATCGCTGAAAGGCGAGTGCTGAAAGATGTCCGCGGCAGTAAACTCCATGATCGGCGCCCAATCGGATTCGATCGGCAGGGGCGCGGAGGGTCTGGAGTCCGGAGAGGAGTCCAGCTCCTTGGAGTCACGAGTCTCGCGGAGTGCGGGGCTGGTGTTCGGCTCAATCGTTGTTGGGATCGCAGCCCCTGAGGCGGCGTCCAACCACCCATCCTTGATCGGCGCAGTTGGCTCCGAATTAAGGGTCGAAGCCGATGCGGGTGCGGCCTCCAGGGCACTATTCGGTGGCAGAGCTATATCATGCTCGTCGTGACAGTGCGGCGCGCTCGGCAGTGGCTCGAATCCGTCGAAGATCAAGTCCCCGCGAATGTCAGCCATGTAGTTTAAGCTTCCAAATCTGACCTGACGGCCAGGGTCATAGCTTTCGATCTGCTCTAGATGGCCAAGTGAATTGGCCCGCAGTGCGAAGCCGCCGAAGACGAAGATCTGTCCGGGAAGGAAGGTCTCACCCTGGACTGCATCGCTATTGATGATCGTTGGAGCCATCGAGCCTGACGGCGATGACACAAAGGAACTCTCAATGAAAGCACCAATGTCGGTGTTAAAACCGGCGGATCTCGGGTACGGGGTCCCGAACTGTGCGTCTAGGCCGGATGGTAACAGGAGGCAAGGGACACGAAGTTTTACCCAGGTTCGGGCCCTCTCGATGGAGGTAAAACCCTACGTCCTGCTTGATTAATATTGATGATATGGGTAGTACAAGAGTAGATCTACCACGAGATCAGAGAGGCTAAACCCTAGAAGCTAGCCTATGGTATGATTGTTGTGTATGTGTTGTCCTACAGACTAAAACCCTCCGATTTATATAGACACCGGAGAGGGTTAGGGTTACACAAAGTCAGTTACAATGGTAGGAGATCTGCATATCCGTATCGCCAAGCTTGCCTTCCACGCCAAGGAAAGTCCCTTCCGGACACGGGACGAAGTCTTCAATCTTGTATCTTCATAGTCCAGGAGTCCGGCTGAAGGTATAGTCCGGCCATCCGGACACCCCCTAATCCAGGACTCCCTCAGCCGGCGCGGCGGCGGCGGTCGAGATCGGCGCGGCGGCGGCGAGAGGTGGTGCAGCGGAAGACATCGTAACCTAAACTGATACCATGTAAAACATAGGGTTTGGGAAACTGGCTCGACACCCTAAAACGGGGTGTGGCTATCTCATAATATAGATGTACCAAGAGGTACAATACAAGGCCTATACAAGACTATGTATATACAGTCTAACAACAACGGCAGGCTATGCAACAGGTAAGGTATCATCAATTGTAGAAACAATGACAGGCTATGCAACAGAATAGGATTAATGGAAAGCAGTAACATGCTACACTACTCTAATGCAAGCATTAGAGAGAAGAATAGGCGATATCTGGTGATCAAGGGGGAGGGCTTGCTTGGTTGCTCTGGCAAGTAGGAGGGGTCGTTAACACCGTAGCCGTACTGGGTAGCAGCGGCGTCGGTCTCGTAGTCTACCGGAGAGAAGAGGGGGATGAAACAATGAATACAATGCAAACAGATGCATATCGATGCATGACATGACAAGTAACGGTGCCAGGTGTGCCCTAACGCAGTAGGAGGTGATACTGGCGAAGGGGGGAAACATCCGGGAAAGTATTCCCGGTGTTTCACGTTTTCGGACAGACGGGCCAATGGTGAAATGTTGCACGTTCTCTATGCTAGGGATGTGTGGCGCGAACGGGCTACGTATCCAGATGCGTCTCGTCGTTCTGAGCAACTTTCATGTATGAAGTATTTTCATCCGAGTTACGGATTATTTTATATTAATTTTCAAAGTTTTAATCAATTTCTGGAGTTATTATTAATTCAAAAATTTACTAGCTAAATGCTATGGGTACACATTAGTGTACCCAGCATTATGTGCATGGGCATAACATGTGGGCCAGAGGGCCCAGTTGACCCAGTCAAACTGACACGTGGGTCCCATTCGTCATGGTCTGTTAACTAATTAAAAATAGTCAGTTTATTAGCAGATTGATTAGGTTTAATTAGTTAACTAAATAGGTTACTTAATAGGATCGATTAGGTTAATTAATTAATTAATTGTTTTTATCATCTTTTTTCTTTTTCGTTCTAGGGAGTAGCCCACTAGTCAGTGGCTCTGGGGGAGCCATAGTGGGCGCGGGTGTAGGTGGGTTAGGGGCGTTGCGAACGGGTGCGGGTGCCTGCTACCGGGCGAAGACCTTAGCCCGGCGCGGGGTAGTGGCAAGCGGCGCCGGCAGCGGTCGGGGCGGCGTCGGACAGTGGCAGCAGTAGCAGGCGGCGACGGCATGACGGAGTGGAACAGGGGGTCGGCTACGGTAGCAGAAGTGGACGGAGGCGGACGCGGCGAGCGGCCAGTGTTGGCAGAGTGAGCTCGGCGGCAGGCGCGCTCGCCGTAGCCAAGTGGGGCGGTGAGAGCGCGGGGCTCGGGCACGCATGCGCGGCAGCAGGCGAAGCCGAGCAGCAGCAATGTGCAGCAGGGGCGGCGGCCGAGCGAGGCCACGGCGCGGCAGGTGCGGCAGGAAATTGGAGGCGGTTGAGGGAGGTCCGGGCCGGAGTAGGGCGCGGGTGGCATGCGCGTGGTGTGCGCGTGTGTGTG
The DNA here is from genome assembly GCF_056163025.1 of Triticum urartu. Taxonomy (NCBI): domain Eukaryota; kingdom Viridiplantae; phylum Streptophyta; class Magnoliopsida; order Poales; family Poaceae; genus Triticum; species Triticum urartu. The sequence goes on along the minus strand of NC_141874.1, from coordinate 462,859,104 downwards.
CGGCCGTGGGCATGCTCGGTGCGCGGCGGGAGCGAGGCAGCAAAGGAGGGGGGATCACGAGGTAGTTGTAGGGTACGGGGCAGCGGGTGTAGGGACGACGGCGGCGACGGAGAGGACGGCAAGGCGAAGGCACGTCGAACTCCAGGCGGCGGGGATCGGTGACGGGGGTGAGGCAGCGCCGGGGACGGGCGCCGATGTCGGGGGCGTGGGGAGCGGTCGTCGGAGTGGATGGCGGTGATGGCGTAGACGAGCGGCGAGGGGCCCCGGCGGGTGGTCTCGGGGGCGATGGGGGACGACGTCGAGGGGGGTTCATCCCCGATCCAGATCTGGATCGGGGGAGGGGGAAGGAGGGACGTGGGGAGTGAGTGGGGGAGTGGGTGCGACAGGATAGGGTTCCCATCGGTGGGGGGGAGTTATCGGGAATGAGGGGCTGGTTGGACCGGCCGGCTAAGCCTTGGCCTAGTTGGCCCTGAGGCCATCTGGGCCGTGGCCCAGCGAGTGGGGGGTGTTCTCCTTTTATCTCCATTTTTTGGCATTTTGTTTTTCTTAAATTTTCCTTTTCTATTTTATTTTTAGTTTCTCTATTTTAGTTTTTATAATTTATGATCTTAGTTCCTAAAATAGTATCACTATTTATTCTAATGCCACTATATCTTGGGCACCTCAAAATAATTACTTTAACATTTTAGACTTTATAAAAGGCACTTAATTATTGGTTTTGGCTGCTGTTCTATTTAATTTGGAGTATTTAAACATTTCATAACAATGTGGTTTCACCACCATAACCATCTATGATTTATTTGCTACAATTTGAACATTTTAGATTTGACAGTTGAAAACTTTTATTATTTGACCTTAATTCAAATTCGGATTTGAACCGTTTTGAACTAATGCGAGATTTTCATCAGTAACCGAGGTGACGTGACATCCTTAATATAGGTTCACTTTAGCTTAATTATCCGGGCGTCACACTTATGTCGTGTCCGAGAGAGTCAGGCAATTGGCTCTTTGGCAGAAGGCTCGTGCGAGGGCCATGAGGGTGGCAGAGGACGCCCGTGCCAAAGCCCTGAGTGCAGTCGGGCCCAAGCGCCTCATCTACTCTTGGTTGTATGTGGACCGGGTGCACGCTTCCAGCGAGGAGAAGTACCTATTGGCGCCGGATCACCACACCGGTGAGATCACGCTCGCCCGACGGCAAGTCGCCAATCACGCGAAGATCGCGCTCACGAGTTGCGAGGCTGAGGAAGAGGCGTTGTGTCAGTGCGCTAGGAAACGACCGCGCACCAGGGCACTCGTGGCGCTCCGCAAGCGCTCTTGCGAGCGCTGCGGCTTTTATTAGGAATAATTTAGTTTCGTAAGGCGATATCATTAGTTTTGGGACGCAAATGATAAATCCCGAACATTCGGGAATTATTAGCGTCCTTAATTAAGTATGTAAAATGGAAAAGTTTGGAAACCTTGTGTATATGTACACATTTTGTAAGTACATGCATATAGCACAAACTTAACTATATATCGCACTACGCGTCTCTCTGTATATATGCTTGCAGACTGTGCTACTACTATTACTTATGTACATGCAAATGGATGTTTTAACATTACGATGCGGTTTTTGTAAAAGTAAAAAGACAACACTAGTCAAGCGTGTGAAACGATTTAATGCAAAAGAAATGCAAAAATGCTCGTTTGATTGTTTAATTTTAGATTCCTTCTCTGTGGTTATTTCTCTATCATACTTTGTACGGAGTATCTCACTGGTCGGGAAGGCATGCAAATTCCCAAACTGCTTTCTACACCCTGTATCGAATTTTTTGCCTAACAAGTTGTGCCGTGCAATTGGAATTCCAACTTGAGTACTACTACTAGGAGTACCAGGGGCCAGTTCTTTTAGGCCTCTAGATTAGTAATCCCATAACTACTACCTCCGTCCTGGTTTATTGGTCCCCATTGTAATCTGTGTCAAATTTTGACCGTAAATTTAACCAATGAAATGTTTATGCATGTCACCAAGAATTATATAACTTTTGTTGACATGCACTAACATTTTACCAGTTAAATTTTTGGTCAAAATTTAGCACAAATTACAATGGTGACTAATAAGCCAGGATGAAGGTAGTAGTTTAGAAGCCCGAATGAATGAGTGAGGCGCCTTATGACACTAGTCTTATGGGAAATTAAAGCTGGGGAAGAGACGGCTTATTTTTTAAGCCGTCAAAAGAACTGGCCCTAGGAGTAGTAGCTAGGGATAGTAGGAGTAGTAGCTAGGGATACTAGGAGTAGTAGCTAGGGATCGTGTGTGCAAGATGAACCGAACAAAGTAAACGCAGAGAGATGAAATGCAAAAAAGACAGAGGGATGTGATGGTTGCTTGTCCGTTTATTTTACCAGGCCACTTATTACTGGGAGTAGTGGGGTTTTGTGATATGACGGCTTTACTGCCGCGCCACGAGCGGGGTGAGACTCCCGTGCAGCGCTGCCCTCTACACTAGTACTACCTTGGTCAAGGTTTATCAGTCCCCCATTGAATTTGACTGAAGATTTAACTGACAAAATGTTAGTGCATGTCAACAAAAACTATATCGTTGGATTCGTATTTGAACATAGTTTTCAATGATATAATTTTTGGTGACATGCATGAGCATTTATCATACTATATATAATGTTAGTTAAATTTGTGGTCGTACTATATATAGTAAGGTGCCCGTACGTTGCATGGAACAGTGAAATGCATTGATCGGGGAGTTGTTTATTGTGACAAAATATGTGGGGGTCATCTCATGTGTAACGAGTATCGATAGGTTTCTTCGGATATTATTTCTTCTCTAGAGCTCACAAACATCTGGGTGAAATAGATAAAAAAGTATTTTTTTGCAAACAAAAGCGTTCAACTGTTCAACCTGCATCCAAAACTTGTGAAGAAATAACACTTATTGTGCTTTGCAAGAAATGATCTTTAAGAATTAGTTTTTGAGTATCGATTCTGTTTATTTTTTCTAGACCACCATGAATGTACTCCCTCCGTCTAGGTGAATAAGTCATCTCAAGTTGTGCACCGTGACCAAGAATGAGGGGGAAACGAGATAACCTAATCTTTATTTGCTAATTAATAGTATTGCATGCAATGAACTAACCATTGCATGTCGTGTTTAGTAGTCTCGAGTCATTGAAAACATGCACACCCCACATCTCTTATTGGTTGATATGTCAAGAAACAAGAAACGAGGAGGGAGTTAATGCACCGCGCCTAAGTGTTTTGGGATTATTTGGTTTTCGTAAGGTGACTTAGAGCGAGTACAATAAGGTACATTCAGAAGGTAGTAAGAAGTAAAGTAATATTTCTAATGCTTAGTTGGAGGAAAGAGGATAGGAGAGAGAATGTAAGCGGGCTCTCATGCAAGAGCCAGCTGCAGCACGTGCTCCTAGGCACAATGTGAGAGTGGAAAGTGGGCCATATATTAATAAAGTAGCACATACTTATACCTAATTGTTATACATGTTGGCTATAAGTTGGCTATAGATGACATGGCACTTTCTTATAGTCAACACTTGGCTATACTATTAAGTATTAACCATGCTCTTATACACCTAGATGGAGGGACTAAATCAGGATGACTTGGAAGGGGGCAGAGCAGATGTAAGAAATGGTTCATCATAAGTCTTTCACCGGTACTGTAGTAAAAATTCTCAATTAATCTCATAAATGGCAAGCGAGACCTCTAATGGAGCAAAAGCATACATGGAAGATTCTAGACTAAACCATAAATGGATACACTTGTATTCAAGCGTGATACTCTAATAGAGCAAGATCATGCACGGAAGGTTCTATACAATACAAATAAGAAGTCTCCACATGCTTAGACAGCGGATTACATTGAGTGAAGAGTAATGATGAACATTTGACTTGGTAATGCATATGACCAGGTGAACCTCCTTGGAGTCCCCGTGCACCATCTTGGGGTGAAAATCATACCAGACGTCTTCCATGTCCACATTACCGGGAACGGATCAGCTCGGCACAGTCCCAGTCAGCGTGATGGAGGCGTGATACGTCTCCAACGTATCTATAATTTTTCATTGCTCCATGCTATATTATCTTCTGTTTTGGATGTTTATGGGCTTTATTATACACTTTTATATCATTTTTGGGACTAACCTATTAACCCAGAGCCCAGTGCCAGTTTCTGTTTTTACCTTGTTTTAGGGTTTTCGAAGAAAAGGAAAATCAAACGGAGTCCAATTGACCTGAAACTTCACGGAACTCATTTTTGGAAGGAAAGAAGCCCAGAAGACTTGAAGTGCACGTAAGGGAAGCTTCCAGGAGGCCACAAGGTAGGGAGCGCGCCCATCCCCCCCTAGGCGCGCCCTCCACCCTCGTGGGCCCCTCGTGGCCCCCTGACGTACTTCTTCCACCTATATATCTCCATATACCCTAAAAACATCCGGGAGCACAATAGATTGGGAGTTCCGTCGCCAGAAGCCTCCGTAGCCACCGAAAACCAATCTAGACCCATTCCGGCATCCTGCCGGAGGGGGCAATCCCTCTCCGATGGCCATCTTCATCATCCCGGTGCTCTCCATGACGAGGAGGGAGTAGTTCTCCCTTGGGGCTGAGGGTATGTACCAGTAGCTATGTGTTTGATCTCTCTGTCGTGTTCTTGAGGTGATACGATCTTGATGTATCGCGAGCTTTGCTATTTTGCTATCATATTTGGATCCTATGATGTTTCTCCCCCCCCCCCTATACTCTCTTGTAACGGATTGAGTTTCCCCTTTGAAGTTATCTTATCAGATGGATTCTTTAAAGATTTTAGAACACTTGATGTATGTCTTGCCGTGCGTATCTGTGGTGACAATGGGATACCACGTGATTCACTTGATGTATGTTTTGGTGATCAACTTGTGGGTTCCGCCCATCAACCTATGCATAGGGGTTGGCACACGTTTTCATCATGATTCTCCGGTAGAACTTTGGGGCACTCTTTGAGGTCCTTTGTGCTGGTTGAATAGATGAATCTGAGATTGTGTGATGCATATCGTATAATCATACCCACAGATACTTGAGGTGACATTGGAGTATCTAGGTGACATTAGGGTTTTGGTTGATTTGTGTCTTAAGGTGTTATTCTAGTATGAACTCTAGGGCTATTTGTGACACTTATAGGAATAGCCCAACGGATTGATTGGAAAGAATAACTTTGAGGTGGTTTCGTACCCTACCATAATCTCTTCGTTCGTTCTCCGCTATTAGTGACTTTGGAGTGACTCTTTGTTGCATGTTGAGGGATAGTTATATGATCCAATTATGTTATTATTGTTGGGAGGACTTGCACTAGAGAAAGTATGAACCCTAGGCCTTGTTTCAACGCATTGCAATACCGTTTACTCTCACTTTTATCATTCGTTACCTTGCTATTTTATAATTTCAGATTACAAATACCTTTATCTACTATCCATATGCCACTTGTATCGCCATCTCTTCGCCGAACTAGTGCACCTATACAATTTACCATTGTATTCGGTGTGTTGGGGACACAAGAGACTCTTTGTTATTTGGTTGCAGGGTTGCTTGAGAGAGACCATCTTCATCCTCGCCTCCTATGGATTGATAAACCTTAGGTCATCCACTTGAGGGAAATTTGCTACTGTCCTACAAACCTCTGCACTTGGAGGCCCAACAACATCTACAAGAAGAAGGTTGTGTAGTAGACATCAAGCTCTTTTCTGGCGTCATTGCTAGGGAGGTGAGTGCTTGAAGGTATATCTTTAGATCTTGCAATCAAGTCTTTTAGTTTCTTTTTTATCACTAGTTTAGTTTATAAAAGAAAACTACAAAAATATGGAATTGAGTTTGTCTCATACGCTTCATCTTTTTAATATCTTTCGTAAGTATGATGGAAAGGAAAATTGTGCTCAAGTGCTAGAAGAAGAAATCTATAAAATGTTTGGCACTAAATATGTGAAGGATGAGCATGATTGCAATGTTGTTAGTACGAATTCTTTGAATATCCATGATACTAATGATGATTGTACTAGTTATGATGAAAATGTCTCCTATAAACATGTCAATATTTGTGGAGTGCATTGGGTTTGTAAGTACACACCAAATAGGGAAGATAGATATTGCAATAGGCATAAGTACTTAGAAACTAAATTGTTGCAAGAAAGGCTAGATGATTGTGCTAAAAATTTGAAATTTTCTTGGCCATACTTGTGAGCTTTGTAATGAACGTGGTCATTTAACTATCCGATGCAAATTGTTTCATGATCTAATCGTGTCCAAAAATTGTGATGACTTGATTTCCCTTGCACATTATAATGAACTTAGTTTGCTTATGGGCTACGAAGAAATGAAATGTATAACTAACTATCTTCCAGAATTTGCCTGTTATAAACTTCTTGGATTTGATCTAGAGGAAATTTATATGTATTGTGCGGCGAATTGTATTGAAAATCCTTATATTGCCAACTACATAAAGAAAAGAAATAGAAGATGAAGAGAATACTAATGAAAGGGAAGAGACTTCCCAATATCCTCCTATTATTTCTTATGATGAATCAGGTAACAAGGAGGAGCCTCCTATTCAACCAATCTCATTAATAAGGATCTCCAAAAAGAGGATTGAACCCACACATGATGTGGTGAAGAAGAAAAGAAAAAGGAAGAGAGGTAAAAAGATATATCCCCCAAATAATGCTGCTCCTATTACTATTGTGCCTCATGAAAATATAATTGTGGAAGATAATGATACTTCTTATGATCTTGAAAATCTTTTTGGCACTTGCTTGGAAGAATATGATAATTGCTATACTATTGGTGCTATCCATACTATTAATGATGCAAGTGATTATGCTTATGATATGAAAAGGCCCAAGCTTGGGGATGCTACGTTTAATGAAGATGATATTTTTAGTCTCCAAGTTTTGATATGCAAATTTATAATGATGATAGCATGCCTCCTACTTATGATGATTACTGTGATGATACTTATGCTATAAAAAGTAGTGATTATATTTATAAAACTTGTCATGATTATGATTACCCCTTATCTGAACATTACTCTTTTAATGTGGAAACAATTTATAGTATTCGAGTCTCTTATGATACTCCCACTATTCCGATTGAGAAGAATTTTGCTTGTGTGGAGAATAATAAAATTTCTATGCTTGTAGATCATGAAAATAATGCTTTAGGTACTGGTTATATTGTTGAGTTCATAGATGATGCTACTGAAAATTATTATGAGGGAGGAACATATGCTTGTAGGAATTGCAATAATATCAAGTTTCCCCTCTATGTGCTTAAAGTTTTGAAGTTATGCTTGTTTTACCTCTCTATGCTAGTTGATTATTGTTCCCACAAGTTGTTTGCTCACAAAATCCCTATGCATAGGAAGTATGTTAGACTTAAATGTTCTAGTCATATTCTTCATGATGCTCTCTTTATGTTTCTATTCTTATCTTTTATGTGAGCATCGTTGAAATCATCATGCCTAGCTAGGGGCTTCAAACGATAGCGCTTGTTGGGAGGCAACCCGATTTTATTTTAGTTCCTTGCTTTTTGTTCCTGTTTAGTAATAAATAATTCATCTAGCCTCTTTTTATATGTGGTTTTATGCTTTTAATTAGTGTTTGTGCCAAGTAGAACCTTTGGGAAGACTTGGGGAAAGTCTTGTTGATCATGCTGTCAAAAACAGAAACTTTAGCGCTCACGAGAATTGCTGTCATTTTTTATTGGAGAGTGCTATTGAGTTAATTATTTTTTCAGATCATTAATAGATAAATTCCTCAGGTCCAGCAATTTATTTGAGAATTTTATGAGTTCCAGAAGTATATGTTTGATTCATATTACTACAGACTGTTCTGTTTTTGACAGATTCTGTTTTTCATGTGTTGTTTACTTATTTTGATGAATCTATGGCTAGTAAAAGAGTTTATAAACCATAGAGAAGTTGGAATACAGTAGTTTTAAAACCAATATAAATAAATAATGATTTAATTACAGTACCTTGAAGTGGTGTTTTGTTTTCTTTTGCTAACGGAGCTTACGAGTTTTCTGTTAAGTTTTGTGTTGTGAAGTTTTCAAGTTTTGGGTAAAGAGTCGATGGACTATGGAATAAGGAGTGGAAAGAGCCTAAGCTTGGGGATGACCAAGACACCACAAGGTAATATTCAAGGACAACCAAGAGCCTGAGCTTGGGGATGCCCCGGAAGGCATCCCCTCTTCCGTCTTCGTTCATCGGTAACTTTACTTAGGAGCTATATTTTTATTCGCCACATGATATGTGTTTTGCTTGGAGCGTCATTTTATTTTCCTTTGTTTTTCTTGCTGTTTGAATGAAATACCAAGATCTGAAATTATTAAATGTTAGAGAGTCTTCACATAGTTGCATAATTATTCGACTACTCATTGATCTTCACTTATATCTTTCAGAGTAGTTTGTCATTTGCTCTAGTGCTTCACTTATATCTTTAGAGCATGGTGGCAATGTTGGGGATATCGCTTATTGGGAACTTATCAGTCGACCCATGATAAGGGGTAAATCGACCAGTTTATCGGCATATCAGCCGATTTATCGTCATATCGGTTGATTTATCGGTCAATTTATCTTATCGGCCAGACAACGATAAGCGATAAATCGGTCAATTTATCGGAATATCGGAAGATATCTTGAACAGTGCATGGTGGTAGTTTTATTTTGAAGAAATAGATGATCTCTCATGATTCACTTAGATTATTTTGATAGTCTTAAATAGCATGGTAATTTTCTTAAAATCCTAAATATGCTAGGTATTCAAGAATAGTAAAAACTTTCTTATGAGTGTATTGAATACTAAGAGAAGTTTGATGCTTGATGATTGTTTTGAGATATGGAGGTAATAATATCAAAGTCGTGCTAGTTGAGTAGTTGTGAATTTCAGAAATTCTTGTGTTGAAGTTTGCAAGTCCCGTAGCATGCACGCATGGTAAACGTTATGTAACAAATTTGAAACATGAGGTGTTATTTGATTGTCCTCCTTATGAGTGGCGGTTGGGGACGAGCGATGGTCTTTTCCTACCAATCTATCCCCCTAGGAGCATGCGCGTAGTAGCGAGGTTTTTGATGACTTGTAGATTTTTGCAATAAGTATGTGAGTTCTTTATGACTAATGTTGAGTCCATGGATTATACGCACTCTCACCCTTCCATCCTTGCTAGCGTCTTCAGTACCGTGCATTGTGCTTTCTCACATTGAGAGTTGGCGCAACCTTCGCCGGTGCATCCAAACCCCGTGATATGATACGCTCTTTCACACATAAACCTCCTTATATATTCCTCAAAACAGCCACCATACCTACCTATTATGGCATTTCCATAGCCATTCCGAGATATATTGCCATGCAACTTCCCACCATTCTGTTCATCATGACACATTCATCATTGTCATATTGCTTAGCATGGTCATGTAGTTGACATAGTATTTGTGGCAAAGCCACCATTCATAATTCTTTCATACATGTCACTCTTGGTCCATTGCATATCCCGGTACACCGCCGGAGGCATTCATATAGAGTCATCTTTGTTCTAATATCGAGTTGTAAATAAATAGAAGTGTGATGATCATCATTTTCTAGAGCATTGCCCCAAGTGAGGAATATAAAAAAAGGGGGAGAAAGGCCATAAAAAAATAAAAGGCCCAAAAAAGGGAGAAAGGCCATATAAAAAAGGCCCAAAAAAGAGAAAAGAAAAAATGAGAGAAAAAGAGAGAAGGGACAATGTTACTATCCTTTGCCACACTTGTGCTTCAAAGTAGCACCATGATCTTCATAGTAGAGAGTCTCTCATGTTATCACTTTCATATACTAGTGGGAAATTTTCATTATAGAACTTGGCTTGTATATTCCAACAATGGGTCTCCTCAAGTGCCCTAGGTCTTCTTGAGCAAGTAAGTTGGATGGACACCCACTTAGTTTCTTTTGTTGAGCTTTCATACATTTATAGCTCTAGTGCATCTGTTGCATGGCAATCCCGACTCCTTGCATTAACATCAATCGATGGGTATCTCCATAGCCCATTGATTAGCCTCGTTGATGTGAGACTTTCTCCTTTTTGTCTTCTCCACATAACCCCCTCATTATTCTATTCCACCCATAGTGCTATATCCATGGCTCGCGCTCATGTATTGCGTGGAAGTTTATAGGTTTGAGATTACTAAAGTATGAAACAATTGCTTGGCTTGTCATCGGGGTTGTGCATGATGAGAGCATTCTTGTGTGATGAAAATGGAGCATGACTAAACTATATTATTTTGTAGGGATGAACTTTCTTTGGCCATGTTATTTCGAGAAGACATGATTACTTAGTTAGTATGCTTGAAGTACTATTATTTTTATGTCAATATGAACTTTTATCTGAGTCTTTCGGATCTGAATATTCATGCCACAATTAAGAAGAATTAAACTGCAATTATGCCAAGTAGCACTCCGCATCAAAAATTCTATTTTTATCATTTACCTACTCGAGGATGAGTAGGAATTAAGCTTGGGGGTGTTGATACGTTTCCAACGTATCTATAATTTTTTATTGCTCCATGCTATATTATCTTCTGTTTTGGATGTTTATGGGCTTTATTATACGCTTTTATATCATTTTTGGGACTAACCTATTAACCCAGAGCCCAGTGCTAGTTTCTGTTTTCACCTTGTTTTAGGGTTTTTGAAGAAAAGGAAAATAAAATGGAGTCCAATTGACCTGAAACTTCACGGAACTCATTTTTGGAAGGAAAGAAGCCCAGAAGACTTGAAGTGCACGTAAGGGAAGCTTCAAGGAGGCCACGAGGTAGGGGGGCGCGCCCACCCCCCTGGGCGCGCCCTCCACCCTCGTGGGCCCCTCGTGGCCCCCCTGACGTACTTCTTCCACCTATATATCCCCATATACCCTAAAAACATCCGGGAGCACAATAGATTGGGAGTTCCACCGCCAGAAGCCTCCGTAGCCACCAAAAACCAATCTAGACCCGTTCCGGCATCCTGCTGGACGGGGCAATCCCTCTCCAGTGGCCATCTTCATCATCCTGGTGCTCTCCATGATGAGGAGGGAGTAGTTCTCCCTCGGGGCTGAGGGTATGTACCAATAGCCATGTGTTTGATCTCTCTCTCGTGTTCTTGAGGTGATACGATCTTGATGTATCGCGAGCTTTGCTATGATATTTGGATCCTATGATGTTCCCCCCCCCCTCTACTCTCTTGTAATGGATTGAGTTTCCCCTTTGAAGTTATCTTATCAGATTGAGTCTTTAAAGATTTGAGAACACTTGATGTATGTCTTGCTGTGTGTATCTGTGGTGACAATGGGATACCACGTGATTCACTTGATGTATGTTTTGGTGATCAAGTTGCGGGCTCCACCCATGAACCTATGCATAGGGGTTGGCACACGTTTTCGTCGTGATTCTCCGGTAGAACTTTGGGGCACTCTTTGAGGTCCTTTGTGTTGGTTGAATAGATGAATCTGAGATTGTGTGATGCATATCATATAATCATACCCACGGATACTTGAGGTGACATTGGAGTATCTAGGTGACATTAGGGTTTTGGTTGATTTGTGTCTTAAGGTGTTATTCTAGTACAGACTCTAGGGCTGTTTGTGACACTTATAGGAATAGCCCAACGGATTGATTGGAAAGAATAACTTTGAGGTGGTTTCGTACCCTACCATAATCTCTTCGTTCGTTCTCCGCTATTAATGACTTTGGAGTGACTCTTTGTTGCATGTTGAGGGATAGTAATATGATCCAATTATGTTATTATTGTTGAGAGGACTTGCACTATCGAAAGTATGAACCCTAGGCCTTGTTTCAACGCATTGCAATACCGTTTACGCTCACTTTTATCATTCGTTACCTTGCTGTTTTTATAATTTCAGATTACAAACACCTTTATCTACTATCCATATACCACTTGTATCACCATCTCTTCGCTGAACTAGTGCACCTATACAATTTACCATTGTATTGGGTGTGTTGGGGACACAAGAGACTCTTTGTTATTTGGTTGCACGGTTGCTTGAGAGAGACCATCTTCATCCTACGCCTCCTATGGATTGATAAACCTTAGGTCATCCACTTGAGGGAAATTTGCTACTGTCCTACAAACCTCTGCATTCGGAGGTCAAACAACGTCTACAAGAAGAAGGTTGTGTAGTAGACATCAAGGCGGCATGGGCGCCCTCGTACCTCGGATGGGCGGTAACAGTGAGCATGCACCCGTACACCGGCCTCGTGTCAGCGTCAGCGACGTTGCCCCTGACGCACACTACAGAGACAGGGCGGCGGCCTGTGTGGGCCTTACTGATGACCCACAAGTATAGGGGATCTATCGTAGTCCATTCGATAAGTAAGAGTGTTAGACCCAACGAGGAGCAGAAGGAAATGACAAGTGGTTTTCAGCAAGGTATTCTCAGCAAGCACTGAAATTATCGGCAACAGATAGTTTTGTGATAAAATAAATCGTAACGGGTAACTAGTAAATAAAGTAACTAAGGTGCAGCAAGGTGGCCCAATCCTTTTTGTAGCAAAGGACAAGCCTAGACGAACTCTTATATAAAGCAAAGTGCTCCCAGGGACACATGGGAATTGTTGTCAAGCTAGTTTTCATCATGCTCATATGGTTCGCACTCGTTACTTTGATAATCTGATATGTGGGTGGACCGGTGCTTGGGTGTTGTCCTTCCTTGGACAAGCCTCCCACTTATGATTAACCCCTCTCGCAAGCATCCGCAACTACAAAATAAGTATTAAGGTAAACCTAACCATAGCATGAAACATATGGATCCAAATCAGCCCCTTACGGAGCAACGCATAAACTAGGATTTAAGCTTCTGTCACTCTAGCAACCCATCATCTACTTATTACTTCCCAATGCCTTCCCCTAGGCCCAAATAATGGTGAAGTGTCATGTAGTCGACGTTCACATAACACCACTAGAGGAGAGACAACGTACATCTCATCAAAATGTCGAACGAATACCAAATTCACATGATTACTTATAACAAGACTTCTCCCATGTCCTCAGGAACAAACGTAACTACTCACAGCACATATTTATGATCAAGATCGGAGGAGTATTAATTATCATTAAGGATCTGAAAATATAATCTTCCATCGGATAAACCAACTAGCATCAACTACAAGGAGTAATCAACACTACTAGCAACCCACATGTACCAATCTGAGGTTTTGGGACCAAGATCGAATACAAGAGATGAACTAGGGTTTGAGAGGAGATGGTGCTGGTGAAGATGTTTATGGAGATTGACCCCCTCTCGATGAGAGGATCATTGGTGATGACGATGGCTTCGATTTCCCCCTCCCGAAGGGATGTTTCCCCGGCAGAACAGCTCCGCCAGAGCCCTAGATTGGTTCTGCCCAAGTTCTGCCTCGAAACGGCGGCGCTTCATCCCGAAAGCTACCTTCTGATTTATTTCCAGGTCAAAACACACCATATAGCCAAAGATGGGCACCGGAGGCCTGCCAGGGGGGCCACAAGGTCGGGGGGCGCACTGAGGGGGTAGGGCGTACCCTCCACCCTTGTGGTTGGCTGGTGGCCCCCTCTGATTCTTTCTTCTCCCAATATTTTTTATATATTCCAAAAACATGCTCCGTGAAGTTTCAGGACTTTTGGAGTTGTGTAGAATAGGTCTCTAATATTTTCTCCTTTTCCAGTCCACAAGTCCAGCTGCCGGCATTCTCCCTCTTCATGTAAACCTTATAAAATAAGAGAGAGAAGGCATAGGTATTGTGATATAACATGTAATAACAGCCCATAATGCAATAAATATCAATATAAAAGCATGATGCAAAATGGATGTATCAACTCCCCCAAGCTTAGACCTCGCTTGTCCTCAAGCGAAAGCCGAAATCGATAAATATGTCCACATGTTTAGAGATAGAGGTGTCGATAAAATAAAATACGGACATGAGGGCATCATGATCATCTTTAGAACAACAACATATGTTGTCATATAATTTCTTATGCTAAAGTAACAATTCGTTCACAAGCTAAAGTATGAATCAGAAACTTCATTGAAAACCAACTAACTATGATCTCAGTCATTGGAGCAATTGCAATTTATCATAACATCGGAAAGAGTCAAGTAAAGAGCTTTTCAGTAAGTCCACATACTCAACTATCATTTAATCTTTCACGATTTCTAACACTCACGCGATACTTATGGATACAAAGTTTCAATCGGACATAGAGAAAGATAGGGGATTATAATTTTGCCTCCCAACCTTTTACCTCAAGGGTAATGTCAACAATAATAATTTATGATAACCTACATCCGAGTGGATATATATATCCGGATCTCTCCAACATATAGTGCTTGCCAAAGGAAAAAGTGCAAAAAGGAAAGGTGATGATCACCATGACTCTTGTATAAGGGTAGAAGATAAAAGTAAAAGATAGGCCCTTCGTTGAGGTAAGCAGAGGTTGTCATGCGCTTTTATGGTTGGATGCACAAAATCTTAATGAAAAAGAACGTCACTTTATATTGCCGCTTGTGATAGGGATCTTTATTATGCAGTCCGTCGCTTTTATTTCTTCCATATCACAAGTTCGTATAAAGCTTATTTTCCTCACACTAATAGATCATACATATTTAGAGAGCAATTTTTATTGCTTGCACCGATGACAACTTACTTGAAGGATCTTACTCAATCCATAGGTAGGTATGGTGGAATCTCATGGAAAAACTGGTTTTAAGGATGTTTGGAAGCACAAGTCGTATCTCTACTTGGTGCAAAGAATTTGGCCAGCATGAGAGGGAAAGGCAAGCTCAACATGTTGGATGATCCATGACAATATAACTTCTATTCGGATATAAGAAAACATAACCCATTACGTTGTCTTCCTTGTCCAACATCAACCTTTTAGCATGTTATATTTTAATGAGTGCTCACAATTACAAAAGATGTCCAAGATAGTATATTTATATGTGAAGCCTCCCTTTCTTTGTTACTTCCTATTAATTGCAATAATGACCAAAACTATGTTTGTCAAGTCCCAACAACTTTTATTCATCATACTCTTTATATGTGAACTCATTACTCTCCATAAGATCAATATATGCCTTGGAAGATGGATGACAAGCCTACTTCATCAACAACCCCTTCATCATACTCTTTATATGTTTGTCAACTCCTCCATAAGAGTATGATGAATAAAAGAGTATGATGAAGAGTATAATTAAGCTACAGTAATCCCCTGCTAGTGATGCTAGGTCAATATATCCCAACAACTTTTATTCGTCATACTCTTTATATGTTTGTCATCATACTCTTCATCAACAACCCTTCCATAAGATCAATATATCCCAACAACTTTTATTCATCATACTCTTTATATGTTTGTCAACTCCCAACAACTTTATACTGTTGCTAATCTCGACTTGATCTAAATCATAATTCAAATTCAAGTTAAAGTCCGGGTATTCAAATTTGTCAAACATGTAAACTAAGATGTTCATCTTTTGGACAATATTCCATAAGCTGGTTATGGTGGTGAACCAATATTTTTGCAAAGTGTTTAAATGCCTTAAACTAGTCAAGACAGTGGCCTAGCTAATAATTTAATTGATTTTTAAATTGTAAAAAACGCTAAACTATTTTATTTTAACCTCAAACTATTTGTGGAAGTCGCATAATTACTAATGTTGATTTAGGGACTAGTGTTGTGTTTTATAAAACTAGAATTAAAAGAAAACTAATAAGAAATTAGAAACCGTAAAAAGAAAAAGGAAATTGCAAATAGAAAAGCAGAACTTTAAAACAATGGAAAAGGCCCTCCTATTTTTTTCCAGGCCGTAACCCACCGGCCGGCCCAGGTGGCCCAGCTGCCACCTCCCCGTCGTTGTCGTCTTCTCCCCACGCCCCCCACTGTTCGTCCGACCGCGCCCGCTATCGCCGACGGACCAGCTCACCGTCCCGCGCCACTATAGGCCCCACCAGAGGGGATAAGGATGCCGCTTGCGCCCCCTCGATCTTCCCTCCCCACTTGCACCCTAGCTCCGCCACTCCCACTCTCTCCTTCCCCCACTCCACCTCGCTTCCCCCTAGATCCGCCTCGCCTGAGACCGTGGTGGTCGTGCTCGCTGTCATCTTGGACATCAGCCGCGACCAGTCGCCTCCTCTATGCCCTGGACTGCGTCGGGGAGCTCGCCTTCATCGTCCTCGTCTTCCCGGTGCAAGGGTTCGCTCTGGGTCGTCGCCGGCGCTCGAGACCGACTCCAACTTCATCATCGCTGGCCGCCACTGCTTCTCTTTGGTCTGCACTGCTCCAGCTGTCCTTGGCTTCGCCACGACACCAGCGAGCACCTCTGAGAGCCCACAAACAAGATCCCTCCCTTCCCAGCTCAAATCCATCTCTCTAGCTCAGTTTACCACCATCACCGAAGTTGGATGCCGCACGGCTAGTCGCCGGCGCCATTTCGGTGGCCTTTGGTGTCACGCGTGTATCCGTCATCTGCACTGTGTCGGGTATACTCTTCCTAGCCCCCCTGCTCATCATCTGTGCGCCCGTGACTTCGACCCCGTCGAGTCCGAGCGCGCCACCGCTCCGACCTCGCGTGGAAGTGGACGAGCTCACGCTCACCGTGTTCGCCACGCCCTCCCAGTGCGCAGCTCGCGCCCTTCCGTGCTCCCACGTGTTGGCCACCCCCGGCCTTGCTCCCGCTTGCCGCTCGACCCCGCCACCAGTTGCTCGTCGTCGCCCTGCCCGTCGTCCCGACCACCACGCCCGCCTCCCCGCAGCCACCCCACGGCTCTGCCCCGCGTGCTGCTCGCCGGCCGATCCCGCGCCCCGCCGTTGGCCGCCGTGCTCCCCTGCTCCCCTTGCCGATGCGCGCTGCTGCTGCTGCATCGCAGCCCACTGCCACGCGTGCCCCGCCAGCGACTGGCCGCACCTGCCGAGCTGCGCCGCCGCCCCGCCGCCCGCCTGTGCCGTAGTCGTCCCGCGCCGCTCCGCCCGCGATGCTGCCTGCTGTTGCTGCTGCTCCGCACTGCCGCTGCTAGCCACCGCCCGACGTCGGCGCTTGCTGCCGTCGCCCCGGGCCTCCAGCGCCCCGCCGCTCCTAACAGTCGCCCAGGTTCGGCCTCGCCCGATAGCCCGTAACCGCCTGCCCGCTTGGCCTTTGGGCCAATGACGGAAGGGCCCCATGCCCCTGTATATTATTTTAAAAAAGATTTAAACAAAATAAATAAATATAAATATAATTAATTAATTAACTTAATTAATCATTGCTAGTTAACTAATTAAGTTTAATTAGCTTGCTAATTAAACTAGGTTAAAATGGTAATTAGCAAATCAGTGTATAACAGGGGCCCCACCCCCTGTTGACCAGTCAAACATTGACTGGTCAACTGGGACCCCCTGGTCCACCTGTCAGCCACTGGGTACACTTTGGTGTACACTATGTTGGGTGCACCTAGCATTTTAGCATTTAATTTCAAATCAATAATAATTTCAGAATTTTGCTAAAACTTGAGAAAATCGTGGAAAATAATCTGTAGCTCGGATGAAAATGTTTTATACAAGAAAGTTGCTCAGAATGATGAGACAAGTCCGAATGCATGGTCCGTTCGTCCGCCACACGTCCCTAGCATAGTGAACATGCAGCCTTCCCCCTCCGGTTCGTTTGTCCGAAAATGCCAAACTTCGGGAAACTTTCCCGGATGTTTCCCCTCTTCCCCGGTAACGCGTAGCCTTGCGTTAGAACACCTCTAGCACCGCTTATTGTCATGTCTTGCACTTGTTTACTCTGTATTTATTGTTTCTCCCCCCTCTTCTCTCCGGTAGAACCCAAAACCGCTGTCGATGCTGCTGTGATCGACTACGTCGACGACGACTCTTCTTCCCTTTCAGCGGAGCTTCCAGGCAAGCCCCCCCCCCCTTTGATCATCCCGATATCGCCCATTCCATTCTCTCATGCTTGCATTAGATTTTGCTATTGTAATTGATTGCTCCTATTTTGATGCATAGCCTACTTTTGTAACCTGTTGTTGTACCTTACCTGCTTATCCTAAACTGCTTAGTATAGGTTGGTTAGTGATCCATCAGTGACCCCCACCTTGTCCTTGTTGCCCCTGCTTCATCATCGACGACTTGATCAACGTGATCGACAATTAGAGCCCAACACCTCACATCACATCACGCCCCCTTTTTGTTGCTTGACTCTGCAAAGCTACTATCGAGTGTCGAGGGTGATACCTCATAACGCACTCCTGATGATAATTCTATAGTGTAGCTATTCGGTCGTGGTCATCGAGGGTGATTCCTCCTTCACCATTCCCGATACGGCTCTGTCATGCAACACCTCAAGTGTGAACCTCAAGGGTGGTTCCTCATATGTTCACCTTGATGATTACATCGAGTGGAATCCACCGAGGGTGATTCCTCGGGTTTTTCCCTTGATGTTTGGACACACGGTTACCTTGACCTTACTTGAGACCATTGTTGAAGTCGGGTTGGCCCTGAGGGGTACCCGCGAGTTGATGTGAAAGTCGGGTGGGCCCGTAGAGCACCCGTGAGTTTTCTACGAGGCATGGCCGGGCATTCTGGGCCCTTGCGGCAAGTCCACGAGATGGGGCGACGGGGTCACATTATCATGAGTCTCTGCTCGTCTCCGCGAGCCCCCAATGCACCAACAGGTTTGGGTATTTGTTCTGAGTTGGCCTATGGCCTTTACGCACTAACCACCATGCGAGAATAGATATGGGCCTCGACATCGCAGTATCAGCCGAAGCTTTGTCAGACGTCCAGTTCACCATTGCAGCACGGTTGGATCGTGCTGGCCATCCGAGGCGGTGCTGGTATCCACCCTGCTCGCAATGACCCAGAGTGCAACGGGCGATGTGCCCAAGACCTCGGAGTACTTAGGATGTAGACCGGCGGGGACCTCTCTGCTGAGCCTAGGTAGGGATATGACGTGTTGATCTTCCAAGGCCGGGCATTGACCCCAGAAAGGTGTGTCCGGCCAGAGTGATCGAGCGTGTTGGGTAACTGGTGCACCCCTGCAGGGAAGATATATATTCGAATACCGTGTCCATGGTAATGAACGTTCAGACTTGTATCCTGATCCTATATAACTAGAAATGGATACTTGAGACATGTGATGGATATGTGGCTCCGAGATTGCTTTCTCGCGGGGAGTCGAGGAAGGATCTTTGGGTGTTAATGCTACAACATGCTTGTTAATTAAAATGCTATTCTTTACTCTTCTACATGCTGCAAGATGCTTGGAGCTGCTTGAAGATGCTAGTCTTCGATAGGCTAGGCCTTCCCCTCTATTCTGGCATTCTGCAGTTCAGTCCATAGATACAACCCTTCCATTTGATACCAATGCATACTTAGTATAGATCTGATGCTTGCGAGTACTTTGGATGAGTACTCACAATTGCTTTGCTACCCCTTTTCCCCCTTATTTGTCCTTTTCAGTTGTTGCAACCATTTGGTGGATCCTAGGAGCCAGATGCCACCGCCGACCGCCGACGACTAGGAGTAGTTAGGAGGTCCCAGGCAGGAGGCCTTGCCTCTTCGATCGTTGATGTTTGTGCTAGCCTTCTTAAGGTAGTCTTGTCTAACTTTATGTCTGTACTAAGATATTGTTGCTTCCACTGACTCTTGTGTATCGAGCCCTCGAGGCCCCTGGCTTGTAATATAAAGCTTGTATTGTTTTAATTTGTGTCTAGAGTTGTCTTGTGATATCTTCCCATGAGTCCCTGATCTTGATTGTACACATTTGCGTGTATGATTAGTGTACGGTCGAATTGGGGGCGTCACATCATAGGTTCACCATCATAGAAAGATGAACAAATCTCCGGGATCCTCAGATCTGCAGCCAAACTCATCCTCTTAAATCTGTATTTATACTCACAGTTTTGGTTTTGCAGGTCATAGATCTGGGCTTGGAGATGCTCGATTTTCTCATGAAGCTTGAAGATGGCCTCCTCAATGCTCTTGGTATCCAGCTTGTAATTGTTGGTGAACTCCGCGGTCATCGTGTGATTGGCGTTGAGTCCACGTTCCACCATCCCTTGGCACTTGAAAACTTGCTGCTCCATTGCTTCAAGCCTTGTCTCCATGCTTCCGGTCTTCTTCGGCCCCTCAACATCGCGGATGTGTAGCACCCCCTCACGCATCTCAATGGCTTGAGGGTGTCGCAACACCTCCGCAAGGTAGGGGTTGATGACCTTCTCGAAAAACTTGTCCTTGGGGCGCTTGGAGACGTCATGGTGATCTAGATCTGTCAGAAAAACAGCTCGAAACAAGAACAGGAGATATTGTCGTGGTACGGTGGTCAAAACCTTGGGAGATTATATAATGAATTTTTACCGACCAAAATAAGTATCATGCAAGAAAACGGAATCCGGAGGGCACACGAGGTGGCCACAAGGACGGGGGGCACGCCCTCCACCCTTGTGGTGGCCTCGTGTCTCTTTCGGACTACTTTTAATTTTCCTAATTTTTTAAATATTCCAAAATGGAGAAAAATTGCCATTGGAAATGTTTTGGAGTCGGTTTACTTACTGAACCACATACCTATTCCTTTTCGGGGTCTGAAACGTTTTGGAAAGTGTCCCTTATGTACTCCTCCGGTGTTACGATATTAATAATATTGGTCTCAACATTTATGGGAGTACCTGAGATATAATGTTTGATTCTCTGACCGTTTACCACCTTCGGATTTGTGCCTTTGGCATTGTTGATTTTTACGGCACTGGAACGATAGACCTCCTCAACAATGTAAGGACCTTCCCATTTAGAGAGAATCTTTCCTGCAAAAAATCTTAAACGAGAGTTGTATAGCAAAACATGATCACCTACATTAAACTCACGCTTTGTATCCTTTTGTCATGCCATATTTTAAATTTTTATTTAAACAACTTGGCATTCTCATAGGCTTGAGTTCTCCATTCATCAAGTGAGCTAATGTCAAATAATCTCTTCTCACTGGCAAGTTTGAAATCATAATTGAGCTCTTTAATAGCCCAATATGCCTTATGTTCTAGTTCAAGAGGTAAGTGACATGCTTTTCCATAAACCATTTTATACGGAGACATGCCCATAGGATTCTTATGAGCAGTTCTATAAGCCCACAGTGCATCATCAAGTTTCTTAGACCAATTCTTTCTAGATCTATTGATGTCTACTACACAACCTTCTTCTTGTAGACGTTGTTGGGCCTCCAAGTGCAGAGGTTTGTAGGACAGTAGCAAATTTCCCTCAAGTGGATGACCTAAGGTTTATCAATCTGTAGGAGGCGTAGGATGAAGATGGTATCTCTCAAGCAACCCTGCAACCAAATAACAAAGAGTCTCTTGTGTCCCCAACACACCCAATACAATGGTAAATTTTATAGGTGCACTAGTTCGGCGAAGAGATGGTGATACAAGTGCAATATGGATAGTAGATAAAGGTATTTGTAATCTGAAATTATAAAAACAGCAAGGTAACAAGTGATAAAAGTGAGCGTAAACGGTATTGCAATGCTAGGAAACAAGGCCTAGGGTTCATACTTTCACTAGTGTAAGTCCTCTCAACAATACTAACATAATTGGATCATAAAACTATCCCTCAACATGCAACAAAGAGTCACTCCAAAGTCACTAATAGCGGAGAACGAACGAAGAGATTATGGTAGGGTACGAAACCACCTCAAAGTTATTCTTTCCAATCAATCCGTTGGGCTATTCCTATAATTGTCACAAACAGCCCTAGAGTTCGTACTAGAATAACACCTTAAGACACAAATCAACCAAAACCCTAATGTCACCTAGATACTCCAATGTCACCTCAAGTATCCGTGGGCATGATTATATGATATGCGTCACACAATCTCAGATTCATCTATTCAACCAACACATAGAACCTCAAAGAGTGCCCCAAAGTTCTACCGGAGAATCACGACGAAAACGTGTGCCAACCCCTATGCATAGGTTCATGGGCGGAACCCGCAAGTTGGTCATCAAAACATACATCAAGTGAATCACGTGATATCCCATTGTCACCACAAATATCCATGGCAAGACATACATCAAGTGTTCTCAAATCTTTAAAGACTCAATCCGATAAGATAACTTCAAAGGGGAAACTCAATTCATTACAAGAGAGTAGAGGGGGGAGAAAACATCATAGGATCCAACTATAATAGCAAAGCTCGCGATACATCAAGATCGTATCACCTCAAGAACATGAGAGAGAAAGAGAGAGATCAAACACATAGCTACCGGTACATACCCTTAGCCCCGAGGGAGAACTACTCCATCCTCGTCATGGAGAGCACCGGGATGATGAAGATGGCCACCGGAGAAGGATTGCCCCCTCCGGCAGGGTGCCGGAACGGGTCTAGATTGGCTTTCGGTGGCTACGGAGGCTTCTGGCGGCGGAACTCCCGATCTATTGTGTGTACTCGAAGTTTTAGGGTATGAAGATATATATGGGTGCAGGAAGTACGTCGGAGGAGCCACGGGGGCCCCACGAGGCAAGGGGCACGCCCTAGGGGGGCGCCCCCCACCCTCGTGAGCACCTCCCGTATCTCCTGACGTGGAGTCCAAGTCTATCTGGTGGCTTTCGTTCCAAAAATAACTTCTCCAGTTGATTCTGTTCCGTTTCGGCTCCGTTTGATATTCCTTTTCTTCGAAACACCGAAATAGGCATAAAACAGCAAATCTGGGCTGGGCCTCCGGTTAATAGGTTAGTCCCAAAAATAATATAAAATTGGAAAATAAACCCCAATATTGCCTAAAACAATAGATAATATAGCATGGAGCAATCAAAAATTATAGATACGTTGGAGACGTATCAAGCATCCCCAAGCTTAATTCCTGCTCGTCCTCGAGTAGGTAAATGATAAAAAGATAATTTTTGATGTGGAATGCTAGTTGGCATAATTTCAATGTAATTCTTCTTAATTGTGGCATGAATATTCAGATCCATAAGATTCTAGACAAAAGTTCATATTGACATAAAAATAATAATACTTCAAGCATACCAACTAAGCAATTATGTCTTCTCAAAATAACATGGCAAAAGAAAGCTATCCCTACAAAATCATATAGTCTGGCTATGCTCCATCTTCACCACACAAAATATTTAAATCATGCACAGCCCCGATGACAAGCCAAGCAATTGTTTCATACTTTTGATGTTCTCAAACTTTTTCAATCTTCACGCAATACATGAGCATGAGCCATGGACATAGCACTATAGGTGGAATAGAATGGTGGTTGTGGAGAAGACAAAAAGGAGAAGATGGTCTCACATCGACTAGGCGTACCAACGGGCTATGGAGATGCCCATCAATAGATATCAATGTGAGTGAGTAGGGATTGCCATGCAACGGATGCACTAGAGCTATAAATGTATGAAAGCTCAACAAAAGAAACTAGTGGATGTGCATCCAACTCGCTTGCTCACGAAGACCTAGGGCATTTTGAGGAAGCCCATCATTGGAATATACAAGCCAAGTTCTATAATGAAAGATTCCCACTAGTATATGAAAGTGATAACATGAGAGACTCTCTACTATGAAGATCATGGTGCTACTTTGAAGCACAAGTGTGGTAAAAGGATAGTAGCATTGTCCCTTTTATTTTATTTTTATTTTTTTAGCTGGCCTTTCTTTTTTTATTTGGCTTTTTTTTGGCCTTTTTTGGGACAATGCTCTATTGAATGATGATTATCACACTTCTATTTATTTAAAACTCGATGATACAACTTGATACTTAGAACAAGATATGACTCTATATGAATGCCTCCGGGGGTGTACCGGGATGTGCAATGATGCATGAGTGACATGTATGAAATAATTATGAACGGTGGCTTTGCCACAAATACAATGTCAACTACATGATCATGCAAAGCAATATGACAATGATGAAGCGTGTCATAATAACGGAATGGTGGAAAGTTGCATGGCAATATATCTCGGAATGGCTATGGAAATGCTATGATAGGTAGGTATGGTGGCTGTTTTGAGGAAGGTATATGGTGGGTTTATGGTACCGGCGAAAGTTGCGCGGTACTAGAGAGGCTAGCAATGGTGGAAGGGTGAGAGTGCGTATAATCCATGGACTCAACATTAGTCATAAAGAACTCACATACTTATTGCAAAAATCTATTAGTTATCGAAACAAAGTACTACGCGCATGCTCCTAGGGGGATAGATTGGTAGGAAAAGACCATCGCTCGTCCCCGACCGCCACTCATAAGGAAGACAATCAATAAATAAATCATGCTCCGACTTCATCACATAACGGTTCACCATACGTGCATGCTACGGGAATCACAAACTTTAACACGAGTATCTTTCAAATTCACAACTAATCAACTAGAATGACTCTAATATTACCATCCTCACATCTCAAAACAATTATCAAGTATCAAACTTCTCATAGTATTCAACACACTCATAAGAGAATTTTATTATTCTTGAATACCTAGCATATTAGGATTTTAAGCAAATTACCATGCTATTTAAGACTCTCAAAATAATCTAAGTGAAGCATGAGAGTTCACATATTTCTTCAAAATAAAACTACCACCATGCTCTAAAATATATAAGTGAAGCACTAGAGTAAATGACAAACTACTCCGAAAGATATAAGTGAAGATCAATGAGTAGTCGAATGATTATGCAACTATGTGAAGACTCTCTAACATTTAATAATTTCAGATCTTGGTATTCTATTCAAACAGCAAGCAAAGAAAAATAAAATGACATCTAAGAATATCAAACATCATGTGAAGAAGCAAAAACTTAGGATCAAACGATACTAACCGATAATTGTTGAAGAAGAAAGGTGGGATGCCAACCGGGGCATCCCCAAGCTTAGATGCTTGAGAATTCTTGAAATATTATCTTGTGATTCCTTGGGCATCCCCAAGCTTGAGATTTTGTGCCTCCTTAATTCCTCTCATATCACGGTCTCCCTAAATCTCAAAAGCTTCATCCACACAAAACTCAACAAGGACTCGTGAGATAAGTTAGTATAAACCATTGCCAAAACCTTATCATACTCTACTGTAGCAAATCACTAAAATTATTATTCAACATTGCATACTAAATGCCTCTGCATATTTAATAGTCCTATCCTCAAATAGAATCATGAAAGAAGCAAACATATGCAAACAATGCAAACATAACAGCAATCTGCCTAAACAGGATAGTCTGTAAAGAATGCTGCAACATCCATACTTCCCTAACTCCAAAAATTATGAAAGAAAATTCCCACTGTAGTAAATTTATCATATCTTAATATGCAAAAGGTTTCAACATTTTATCACATTCTGAATTTTCTAGGGAATTATTGCAACAGCGGTAAACTTTCTGTTTTCAAACAGCAACATGTATACTTGTAACATAGGCATAGTAAAGGCTATCAATGCCACTTTTATTCAAATAAAAGATGCAAAACATTGTTATAAATAACAGCAAGCAAATCTTAACAAAATAAATTGACGCTCCAAGAAAAACACATATCATGTGGTAAATAAAATATAGCTCCAAGTAAAGTTACCGATGAACGGAGACGAAAGAGGGGATGCCTTCCGGGGCATCCCCAAGCTTAGGCTCTTGGTTGTCCTTGAATATTACATTGGGGTGCCTTGGGAATCCCCAAGCTTAGGCTCTTGCCACTCCTTATTCCATAGTCCATCGAATCTTTACCCAAAACTTGAAAACTTCACAACACAAAACTTAACAGAAAACTCGTAAGCTCCGTTAGTATAAGAAAATAAATCACCACTTCAAGGTACTGTAATGAACTCATTCTTTATTTATATTTGAGTTAAACCTACTGTATTCCAACTTATCTATGGTTCATACCCTCCGATACTACTCATAGATTCATCAAAATAAGCAAACAACACATGAAAAACAGAATATGTCAAAAACAGAACAGTCTGTAGTAATCTGGATCAAACGTATACTTATGGAACTCATAAAATTCTCAAATAAATTTCTGGACCTGAGGAATTTATCTATTAATCATATGCAAAAATAATTAACTAAATATCACTCTCCAAATAAAAATGGCAGCAATTCTCGTGAGCGCTAAAGTTTCTGTTTTTTACAGCATGATCAACAAGACTTCTCCCAAGTCTTCCCAAAGGTTCTACTTGGCACAAACACTAATTAAAATCATAAAACCACATATAAACAGAGGATAGATGAATTATTTATTACTAAACAGGAACAAAAATCAAGTAGCAAAAATAAAGTTGGGTTGCCTCCCAACAAGCGCTATCGTTTAACGCCCCTAGCTAGGCATGATGATTTCAATGATGCTCACATAAAAGATAATAATTGAAACATAAAGAGAGCATCATGAAGAATATTACTAGCACATTTAAGTCTAACCCACTTCCTATGCATAGGGATTTTGTCATCAAACAACTTATGGGAACAATAATCAACTAGCATAGGAAGGCAAACAAGCATAACTTCAAAACTTTAAGCACATAGAGAGGAAACTTGGTATTATTGCAATTCCTACAAGCATATATTCCTCCCTCATAATAATTTTCAGTAGCATAATGA